>NC_073339.2:23921833-24239666 GCF_027580225.2 Misgurnus anguillicaudatus
AATTGCTGGATATCAATGTTTACAGCTCTATATCTCTATTCTATAGCTTGGACACACCAACTTAGTGGTTTAACCGTTTACTCAGTGGCGCATGCGTTAACTGCTATGCTTTGGGAACCTGAGGTCATGGGTTTGAATCCCAGCTCTCACTTTCACTTATTGAGATTTCCTTTTGCGTTTCCTTTAACACGTTCTTCTCGACCTGTCTGGTTTCCCACACGTGTTATATTTTTGCCATCTTTACTGTTGTTGCTCCGCACTGCAGTGATCCTGCTCTGCATTTGCTTTGCTTCGGGTTCGGGCTCTGTATTGCGCGCTTTCTGCGCTTTGCACATTTGCTGCGTCGTGTGGTTTTTGCTGTGTTTTGGGTGCTCATTGCGCTGAAGGTGCTTGACCCCGCGATTGCTGCTTGCAGCTATATTTAGGGGTCAAGCACCGAAGGTGCTGAGACACCTATTGCTATTGTTAGTATTATTAGGGGTCAAGCACCGAAGGTGCTGAGACACCTATTGCTATTGTTAGTATTATTAGGGGCCAAGCACCGAAGGTGCTGAGGCACCTATTGGAACTGTCAGTATTATTATTCTTCATCTTCCCCAATGGGAGTCTATGGCAGCCCTATGAACCGTACGTAGGAAAATGATGAAATTTGGCACAGTTGTAGTGGTGGTCTTAAAAAGTCATGTGACCAAAAATGGGGTCTCTAGTCCTAACTCTATAGCGCCACCACCAGTGCAAAAATTCAATGTTCAAATGGTTATAACTGCTGATCCGCTTGATCTATGAAAATTCTACTTAGTACACGTGATTACTCTCCTCATGCTTGTTGTTTTTAATACCTTACAGTAAAACTCCACCCATTACAGTAGCGGCCATTTTGAAATGTACAGTATTCCGTTTATTCGCTACTCCTCCTTCAAATTTTGTTCAATTGTTATGAAATTTGGCACAGGTGAACTTTGGAGTGAGCCGCACAGAAATGACCGAACAGAATTTTGATATTTATCTTTATGCAAAAGTAATAAATGCGTGAACTTAACGAGGTTGATGCAATAATGGTTCTGAAGCTGTAGCTCGCTCATTCTTTGATCAATTGAAATGAAATTTGGTACAATTCATGTGGACCATGAACTTGGGGTTCATGGCAAATTTGGTGACAGCGCCACCTATGGGTCATGAGATATGAAAATAGGCTATTTTTGCCCATAACTTCTGAACTGTTTGTCAGAATATTATGATCTTGATGTCTATGGATTGCTTACATCATGCCGCATCTGTCGATGTGTATTATGCCGGGTTTGACCAAACCGCCTGTCCGCCGTTTTGAAATTTCACATAAATTGTTATATTTTTTGAACTATTGGACATATCCGCGCAAAAAGTGGTAAGGAGCTTTGACATGATGTCCTGAAGGTACCTGGGAAGTCAGAGTACGGCGCCACCTAGGGGTAATAAACTGTAACAGTTCTTATGGAACTGCTTATAACTTCGGAATACTTTGTCTGATATTAATTTCTTTGTGAAATTGTATTCACTGGTTTATGCCGATTACAACGATACCTCGTTTGTCATTTTCCAACATTCTGTTTATGTGTTATTGTAAAGCATATGGTAGATGATTTTTTCGCTACTCCTTTTACAAATTTTGTTTATTTTATGCCAGGTACTGCTTGTAAAATGTTTGGAGCAATCCACACAGAAATGACCGAACAGATTTTTGATATTCTGTTCTCTTTCTTAGAAATACCACTCCAAAGTTGACCGTGCCTGTGACATTGTCTATTTGTCGTAGTAAATTAATGTGACTGTATATTACATTGTATACCATTACTATACAGAATGATCTTCTTGTCTTCAATCTCACTTGAGCTTTTTGATTCTCATATACATTGTATTTCTGTTAGTTCTGCTCTGCACTGTCAGTTCTGCATCTCTGTTGATTGGCACATGTCATTCCTTGCAGCAACTAAGCTGTTTTTTTGCTGCCCTTTGAGCTGTGTTAACTGAGTTGTGCATCTGGTTAACCACATGCCATGAGATTCTGAGGTCATGTGCAGTTATATTTTGTCTTAACTTTTTTCTCACTTAAGTTTTGTGAATCTCATACTATACATTGTATTTCATTTATTTGTGCTGTCTGTTGTCATTTCTGCACTTTTGGTAATTGCTGGATATCAATGTTTACAGCTTTAAATCTCTATTCTATAGCTTGGACACACCAACTCAGTGGTTTAATCGTTTACTCAGTGGCGCATGCAGTAACTGCTGTGCTTTGGGAACCTGAGGTCATGGGTTTGAATCCCAGCTCTTACTTTCACTTATTGAGATTTCCTTTTGTGTTCACTTTAACACGTTCTTCTCGACCTGTCTGGTTTCCCACACGTGTTATATTTTTGCCATCTTTACTGTTGTTGCTCCGCACTGCAGTGGTTCTGCTCTGCATTTGCTTTGCTTCGGGTTCAGCCTCTGTATTGCGCGCTTTCTGCGCTTTGCACATTTGCTGCATCGTGTGGTTTTTGCTGTGCTTTGGGTGCTCATTGCGCTGAAGGTGCTTGGCCCCGCAATTGCTGCTTGCAGCTATATTTATTATTATTATTCTTACTCTTGTCCAATGGGAGTCTATGGCAGCCCTATGAACCATAAGTAGTAGAATGATGAAATTTGGCACAATTGTAGTGCTGGTCCTAAATAGTCATGTGACCAATAATGGGGTCTCTAGCAGTAACTCTATAGCGCCACCAGCAGATCAAAAATTCAATGTTCGAACTGTTATAACTAATGATACATTTGAACTATGAAAATTCTACTTAGTACACGTGATTGCCCTTCTCACATTAATTGATTTTAATACCTTACAGTAAGACTCCTCCCATTACAGTAGTGGCCATTTTGAAATGTACAGTTGTTTGTTTTTTCGCTACTCCTCATTCAAATTTGGTTCAACTGTTATGAAGTTTGTCACAGATGATCTTTGTAGTGAGCTGCATAGAAATGACCGAACAGAATTTTGATATTTATCTTTATGCAAAAGTAATAAATGCGTGAACTTAACGAGGTTGATGCAATAATGGTTCTGAAGCTGTACCTCGGTCATTCTTTGATCAATTGAAATGAAATTTGGTACACTTCATGTTGACCATGAACTGGGGGTCCATATCAAATTTGGTGACAGCGCCACCTATGGGTCATGAGATATGAAAATAGGCTATTTTTGCCCATAACTTCTGAACTGTTTGTCAGAAAATTATGATCTTGATGTCTATGGATTGCTTGGCTCATGCCGCATCTGTCGATGTGTATTATGCCGGGTTTGACCAAACCGCCTGTCCGCCATTTTGAAATTTCACATGAATTGTTATATTTTTTGAACTATTGCACATATCCGTGCAAAAAGTGGTAAGGAGCTTTGACATGATGTCCTGAAGGTACCTGGGAAGTCAGAGTACAGCGCCACCTAGGGGTAATAAACTATAACAGTTCTTATGGAACTGCTTATAACTTCGGAATACTTTGTCTGATATGAATTTCTTTCTGAAATTGTATTCACTGGTTTATGCCGGTTGCAACGATACCTCATTTGTCATTTTCCAAAATTCTGTTCATGTATTATTGTAAAGCATTTGGTAGATGATTTTTCCGCTACTCCTTTTACAAATTTTGTTTATTTTTTGCCAGGTTCTGCTCGTATAATGTTTGAAGCAATCCGCACAGAAATGACTGAACAGATTTTTGATATTCTGTTCTCTTTCTTAGAAATACCACTCCAAAGTTGACCGTGCCTGTAAAGTTATCTATTTGCCATAGTAAATTAATATGACTGTATATTACATTTTATAGCATTACTATACATAATGATCTGCTTGTCTTCAATTTCACTTGAACTCATGTACATTGTATTTATGTTATTTCTACTTCTGCTGTGTCAATTCTGCATCTTTGGTGATTGACATATGTCAATCCTTGCAGATATCTAATCTTTTTCTGCTGCCTCATGAACTGTGTCAACTGAGTGGCGCATCTAGTTAAACCACATGCATTGAGATTCTGAGTTCCTGGGTTCGAATCCCACCTGAGTCATGATGTTTTGTTCTTCCTCATCAATTCTTCTCAACCTGTCTGTAGTTCACATGTGTTCTATTTTTCCATGTTTGCTGTTGTTGCTCTGCATTGTGGTGCTTCTGCTGTGTCTTTCCTGCATCTTTGGTGATTAACATATGTTAATCCTTTCAGCTCTCTAATCTCTTGTCTGCTGCCTCATGAACTGTGTCAACTGAGTGGCGCATCTAGTTAGACCACATGCGTTGAGATTCTGAGTTCCTGGGTTCGAATCCCACCTGAGTCATGACGTTCTGTTCTTCCTCATCAATTCTTCTCAACCTGTCTGTAGTTCACATGTGTTCCATTTTTCCATGTTTGCTGTTGTTGCTCAGCATTGTGGTGCTTCTGCTGTGTCTTTCCTGCATCTTTGGTGATTGACATGTTAATCCTTTCAGCTCTCTAATCTCTTGTCTGCTGCCTCATGAACTCTGTCAACTGAGTGGCGCATCTAGTTAAACCACATGCATTGAGATTCTGAGTTCCTGGGTTCAAATCCCACCTGAGTCATGAAGTTTTGTTCTTCCTCATCAATTCTTCTCAACCTGTCTGTAGTTCACATGTGTTCTATTTTTCCATGTTTGCTGTTGTTGCTCTGCATTGTGCTGGTTCTTGCTGTGCTTTGTGTGCTTGCTGTGCTTTGTGTGCTTGCTGTGTTTTGTGTGCTTGCTGTGCTTTGTGTGCTTGCTGTGCTTTGTGTGCTTGCTGTGCTTTGTGAGCTTGCTGTGCTTTGTGTGCCTGCTGTGATTTGTGTAATTGCTGTGCTTTGTGTTCTTGCTGTGCTTTGTGTGCTTGCTGTGCTTTGTGTGCTTGCTGTGCTTTGTGAGCTTGCTGTGATTTGTGTGCTTGCTCTGCTTTGTGTGCTGGTTGTGCTTTGTGAGCTTGCTGTGCTTTGTGTGCCTGCTGTGATTTGTGTGCTTGCTGTGCTTTGTGTGCTTGCTGTGCTTTGTGAGCTTGCTGTGATTTGTGAGCTTGCTGTGTTTTGTGTGCTTGCTGTGCTTGCTTTGGGTGCTCATTATTGCGCTGAAGGTGCTTGGCCCCGAGTTGCTGCTTGCAGCTATATTTATTATTATTATTCTTACTCTTGTCCAATGGGAGTCTATGGCAGCCCTATGAACCATAAGTAGTAGAATGATGAAATTTGGCACAATTGTAGTGGTGGTCCTAAATAGTCATGTGACCAATAATGGGGTCTCTAGCAGTAACTCTATAGCGCCACCAGCAGATCAAAAATTCAAAGTTCGAACTGTTATAACTGGTGATACATTTGAACTATGAAAATTCTACTTAGTACACGTGATTGCCCTTCTCACATTAATTGATTTTAATACCTTACAGTAAGACTCCTCCCATTACAGTAGCGGCCATTTTGAAATGTACAGTTGTTTGTTTTTTCGCTACTCCTCATTCAAATTTGGTTCAATTGTTATGAAGTTTGTCACAGATGATCTTTCTAGTGAGCTGCATAGAAATGACCGAACAGAATTTTGATATTTATCTTTATGCAAAAGCAATAAATGTGTGAACTTAACGAGGTTGATGCAATAATGGTTCTGAAGCTGTACCTCGGTCATTCTTTGATCAATTGAAATGAAATTTGGTACACTTCATGTTGACCATGAACTGGGGGTCCATATCAAATTTGGTGACAGCGCCACCTATGGGTCATGAGATATGAAAATAGGCTATTTTTGCCCATAACTTCTGAACTGTTTGTCAGAAAATTATGATCTTGATGTCTATGGATTGCTTACATCATGCCGCATCTGTCGATGTGTATTATGCCGGGTTTGACCAAACCGCCTGTCCGCCATTTTGAAATTTCAGATAAATTGTTATATTTTTTTAACTATTGGACATATCCGCGCAAAAAGTGGTAAGGAGCTTTGACATGATGTCCTGAAGGTACCTGGGAAGTCAGAGTACAGCGCCACCTAGGGGTAATAAACTATAACAGTTCTTATGGAACCCTTTATAACTTTGGAATACTTTGTCTGATATCAATTTCTTTCTGAAATTGTATTCACTGGTTTATGCCTGTTGCAACGATACCTCATTTGTCATTTTCCAACATTCTGTTCATGTATTATTGTAAAGCATTTGGTAGATGATTTTTCCGCTACTCCTTTTACAAATTTTGTTTATTTTTTGCCAGGTTCTGCTCGTATAATGTTTGGAGCAATCCGCACAGAAATGACTGAACAGATTTTTGATATTCTGTTCTCTTTCTTAGAAATACCACTCCAAAGTTGACCGTGCCTGTGACGTTGTCTATTTGCCATAGTAAATTAATATGAATGTATATTACATTGTATAGCATTACTATACATAATGATCTGCTTGTCTTCAATTTCACTTGAACTCATGTACATTGTATTTATGTTATTTTTACTTCTGCTGTGTCAATTCTGCATCTTTGGTGATTGACATATGTCAATCTTTGCAGATATCTAATCTTTTTCTGCTGCCCCATGAACTGTGTCAACTGAGTGGCGCATCCAGGAAAGCACATGCATTGAGATTCTGAGTTCTTGGGTTCGAATCCCACCTGAGTCGTATATTAGGTTTTTCTATTAATGTTTTGTTCTTTCTCATCAATTCTTCTCAACCTGTCTGTAGTTCACATATGTTATATTTTTCCATGTTTGCTGTTGTTGCTCTGCATTGTGGTGGTTCTGCTCTATGATTCCTGAGCCTTGCTTGTTTGATGCGCTTTATGGTGCTTGCTGTGCTTTGTGAGCTTGCTGTGCTTTGTGTGCTTGCTGTGCTTTGTGAGCTTGCTGTGCTTTGTGTGCTTGCTGTGCTTTGTGAGTTTGCTGTCTTTGTGTGCTTGCTGTGCTTTGTGAGTTTGCTGCCTTTGTGTGCTTGCTGTGCTTTGTGAGCTTGCTGTGCTTTGTGTGCTTTCTGTGCTTTGTGAGCTTGCTGTGCTTTGTGTGCTTGCTGTGCTTTGTGTGCTTGCTGTACTTTGTGAGCTTGCTGTGCTTTGTGTGCTTGCTGTGCTTTGGGTGCTTGCTGTGCTTTGTGAGCTTGCTGTGCTTTCTGAGCTTGCTGTGCTTTGTGTGCTTGCTGTGCTTTCTGAGCTTGCTGTGCATTTTGAGCTTGCTGTGCTTTGTCAGCTTGATGTGCTTGGTGTGCTTGCTATGCTTGGTGTGCTTGCTGTGCTTGGTGAGCTTGCTGTGGTTTGTGAGCTTGTTGTGCTTTTTGAGCTTGCTGTGCTTTGTGTGTTTGATGTGCTTTGTGTGCTTGTTGTGTTTTGTGAGCTTACTGTGCTTTGTGTGCTTGCTATGCTTTGTGAGCTTGCTGTGCTTTGTGAGCTTGCTGTGCTCTGTGTGCTTGCTGTGCTTTGTATGCTTACTGTGCTTTGTGAGCTTGCTGTGCTTTGTGAGCTTGCTGTGCTTTGTGTGCCTGCTGTGCTTTGTGTGCCGGCTGTGCTTTGTGTGCTTGGTGAGCTTGCTGTGCTTTGTGTGCTTGCTGTGCTTTGTGAGATTGCTGTGATTTGTGAGCTTGCTGTGTTTTGTGTGCTTGCTGTGCTTGCTTTGGGTGCTCATTATTGCGCTGAAGGTGCTTGGCCCCGAGTTGCTGATTGCAGCTATATTTAGGGGTCAAGCACCGAAGGTGCTGAGACACCTATTGGAATTGTCAGTATTATTATTATTATTTTTCCGCAATGGGAGTCTATGGCAGCCCTATGAACCGTACATAGGAAAATGATAAAATTTGGCACAGTTGTAGAGGTGGTACTGAAAAGTCAAGTGACCAAAAATGGGGTCTCTAGCACTAACTCTATAGCGCCACCAGCAGTGCAAAAATTCAATTTTCAAATGGTTATAACTGGTGATCCGCTTGATCTATGAAAATTCTACTTAGTACACGTGATTGCTCTTATACCGCTTATTGAATTTGATACTTTACAGTAAAACTCCACCCATTACAGTAGCGGCCATTTTGAAATGTACAGTATTTTGTTTATTCGCTACTCCTCCTTCAAATTTGGTTCAATTGTTATGAAATTTGGCACAGGTGATCTTTGGAGTGAGCCGCACAGAAATGACCGAACAGAATTTTGATATTTATCTTTGTTCAAAAGTAATAAATGCGCAAACTTAACAAGGATGACGCAAAAATGGTTCTGAAGCTGTAGCTCGGTCATTCTTTGATCAATTGAAATGAAATTTGGTACACTTCATGTGGACCATGAACTTGGGGTTCATGCCAAATTTGGTGACAGCGCCACCTATGGGTCCTGAGATATGAAAATAGGCTATTTTTGCCCATAACTTCTGAACTGTTTGTCAGAAAATTATGATCTTGATGTCTATGGATTGCTTACCTCATACCGCATCTGTCGATGTGCATTATGCCGGGTTTGACCGAACCGCCTGTCCGCCATTTTGAAATTTCACATAATTTGTTATATTTTTTTGAACAATTGGACATATCCGCGCAAAAATTTGTAAGGAGCTTCGACATGATGTCCTGAAGGTACCTGGGAAGTCAGAGTACAGCGCCACCTAGGGGTTATAAATTATAACAGTTCTTATGGAACTGCTTATAACTTCTGAATACTTTGTCTTATATTAATATTTTTGTGAAATTGTATTCACTGGTTTATGCCGATTGCAACGATACCTCGTTTGTCATTTTCCAACATTCTGTTCATGTGTTATTGTAAAGCATATGGTAGATGATTTTTTCGCTACTCCTTTTACAAATTTTGTTTATTTTATGCCAGGTACTGCTCGTATAATGTTTGGAGCAATCCGCACAGAAATGACTGAACAGATTTTTGATATTCTGTTCTCTTTCTTAGAAATACCACTCCAAAGTTGACCGTCCCTGTGACGTTGTCTATTTGTCATAGTAAATTAATGTGACTGTATATTACATTGTATAGCATTACTATACAGAATGATCTTCTTGTCTTCAATCTCACTTGAGCTTTTTGATTCTCATATACATTGTACTTCTGTTAGTTCTGCTCTGCACTGTCAGTTCTGCATCTGTGTTGATTGGCACATGTCAATCCTTGCAGCACCTAAGCTGTCTTTTTTGCTGCCCCTTGAGCTGTGTTAACACTAGAACAGCCAAGACGGTCAAAATGACCGTTTTGAAATGTATATGTAAAATAACTTTGTTAAATAAAAAAATACAATCTTGCTGGTTTGTGACTTTTCCTAAAAGGGTTTTTATTTTAACTTACAATAGATTTTATATAAATTACACAAAAGGCAAAGAAAATTTGACAATTTCTACCTATTTCAGCCATAGCGGTCATATTGACCGCTCTAAATCTCACGCAGTTCTATTGTCCTTTCCTGTGGTTTATTGTCTCTGTCAGCGTCTCCAGTACTATTAGCATATGCTTGTTTCCTTACAAAATACAAATTATTGGAATACAAATTATTATTTCCTTTAAAAAAATAGGTTTATAAAGAGTTTATAGTTAGCGTTTTAGAAATGTGATACAAATAATAGAATGAAGAGAAATATAACTGCTGTGACAGTGACCTTTCCTGGGTGCAAAACAACAGTTCATCCTCATCAAAAAATGAGTCAGAGTCCTTACCGAGGAAAAAGATGCGGCTACCTTCATCGGAGATTAGGGATCCAGATGTTCCGTTCACATCTGACGAGCTTGCGGCTGCCCTGCTCTCCGCTACGCACCGCTGTCCTATCGAGTGCTGCTCTGCGCAAGTTATATTCATTAGTTCTGCTGGTCATATTATTATCATTATTATTAGAATATTACTATTATTGTTATTATTATTATTAGGACTGTCTTTCAGTCAAGTGAACGTCCAGGGAGAAGGCAGAGCCTTGTCCTGACTGAAGCTGCTGGCCCAACAGCGCACATGAAGCGCAACATCGAAGATGCGCTCACGGCCTTTCTGTGTTTGTTTGACGATGCCACAAACCATTGTGAGGAAATTGTGCGAGGAGAACAAAAGTAACTTGTGTTGACTGTGAAGCTTAAATAGCCGAGCACGGTATTGATCTGTTTATTTAATATAAAATTTGTAGCCTAATCGTTTTATGGTTTAAACTTCGTTCGTGGCTCTTTTTTGCTTTATAGCGGTTGTTTTCAGCTTTTCCGTTCATGTTCTGTGTTATAAATGTATCATAAATGTTAAAACAATTTTTTCATAGTCAAATAGATCCTTTTAATTGTTATTTTGTTGTTCCGAGTTATGTTAAATAAATATAGAGAAATACTGAATATAGCATATGCAATAATTACATTTTACTTTATGAGATGGTGTGAATATTTATAAATGTATAATTATCTTTTTAACTAAATAAAAAATGTACATTTTGGGGTTATTTGGTTTTTTAAAATATATCCTCACACAAATAATACATTAATTTCTCATTTGGGGAATTTATCATTAGAGATAACAGAGTTTATAATCTAGCGGTCAGAATGACCGCTCATGGCTGTTCTAGTAGTTTCGGAATTCTGGCGCTTCTAGTGTTAACTGAGTTGCGCATCTGGTTAATCACATGCCATGAGATTCTGATGTCATGGGTTCGAATCCCATGTGCAGTGGTATTTTGTTTTGTGATTCTCATACTATACATTGTATTTCAGTTATTTGTGCTCTCTGTTGTCATTTCTACACTTTTGGTAATTGCTGGATATCAATGTTTATAGCTGTAAAGCTGTATTCTATAGCTTGGACACACCAACTCAGTGATTTAATTGTTTACTCAGTGGCGCATGAGGTTAGTGCCGTGCTTTGGGAACATGAGGTCATGGGTTCGAAGCCCAGCTTTTACTTTTACTTATTGAGATTTCCTTTTGTGTTCCCTTTAACACGTTCTTCTCGACCTGTCTGGTTTTCCACACGTGTTATATTTTTGCAGTCTTTTCTGTTGATGCTCCGCACTGCAGTGGTTCTGCTCTGCATTTGCTTTGCTTCGGATTCGGGCTCTGTATTGCGTGCTTTCTGCGCTTTGCGCATTTGCTGCGTCGTGTGGTTTTTGCTGTGCTTTGGGTCCTCATTGCGCTGAAGGTGCTTGACCCCGCAATTGCTGCTTGCAGCTATATTTAGGGGCCAAGCACCTATGGTGCTGTGGCACCTATTGTTTCTGTTAGTATTATTATTATTCTTTTTAATCTTCTTAATCTTCCCCAATGGGAGTCTATGGCAGCCCTATGAACCGTATATAGGAAAATGATGAAATTTGGCACAGTTGTAGTGGTGGTCATACATAGTCATTTGTCCAAAAATGGGGTCTCTAGCAGTAACACTATAGCGCCACCATCATCTCAAAAATTCAATGTTCAAATGGTTATAACTCGTGATCCATTTGCTCTATGAAAATTCTACTTAGTACACGTGATTGCTCTCCTCATGCTTATTGTTTTTAATACCTTACAGTAAGACTCCACCCATTACAGTATCGGCCATTTTGAAATGTACAGTATTTCGTTTTTTCGCTACTCCTCCTTCAAATTTGGTTCAATTCTTATGAGATTTGGCACATGTGATCTTTGGAGTGAGCCGCATAGAAATGACTGAACAGAATTTTGATATTTTTCTTTATTCAAAAGTAATTAATGCGCGAACTTAACGAGATTGACGCAAAAATGGTTCTGAGGCTGTATCTCGGTCATTCTTTGATCAATCGAGATGAAATTTGGTACGCTTCATGTCGACCATGAAATGGGGGTCCATGCCAAATTTGGTGACAGCGCCACCTATGGGTCATGAGATAGGAAAAAAGGCTATTTTTGCGCATAACTTCTGAATCGTTTGTCAGAAAATTATGATCTTGGTGTCTACGGATTCCTTGGCTCATGCCGCATCTGCCGATGTGTATTATGCCGGGATTGACCGAACCGCCTGTCCGCCATTTTGAAATCTGTGATAAATTGCTATAACTTTTGAAGTATCGGATATATCGGCGCAAAAATCGGTAGGGAGCTTCGGCATGACGTCCTGAGGAAATCAGAGAACAGCGCCACCTAGGGGTATAAACTATAACAGTTCTTATAGAACTGCTTATAACTTCTGAATTCTTTGTATGGCATGTAATCTCTTTTCTGCTGCCCCTTGAGCTGTGTCTACTGAGTGGCGCATCTGTTAAGTCATTTGCATAGAGATCCTGAGTTCATGGGTTCGAATCCCACCTGAGCCAGGTGTTAATTTCTTCTATTAAAGTTTTGTTCTTTCCCACCTATTCTTCTTGACCTGTCTGTAGTTCACATATGTTCTATTTTTGCCATGTTTTCTGTTGCTGCTCTGCACTGCGGTGGTTCTGCTCTGTCATTGCTACGCTTTGGGTTCTTTGCTGAGCCTTGTGTTCTTGATGCACCTTGGGTGCTCAATGCGCCCTGAGTGATTGATACGTTGTATCTTTCTTGCTGTGCTTCGGGAGCTCATTGCGCTGATTGTGCTTGGCCCCGTATCGCTGCTTGCAGCTATATTTAGGGGTCAAGCACCGAAGGTGCTGAGACACCTATTGTAATTGTACTTTTTTCTTCTTCTTAGCCATTGGTGTCTATGGCAGCCCTATGAACCTTATGTAGGAAAATGATGAAATTTGGCACAGTTGTAGTGGTGTTCATAAATAGTCAGGTGGCCAAAAATGGGGTCTCTAGCAGTAACTCTATAGCGCCACCAGCAGTGCAAAAATTCAATGTTCAAATGGTTATAACTGCAGATATGTTTGATCTATGAAAATTCTACTTAGCACACGTGATTGCTCTCCTCATGCTTATTGTTTTTAATACCTTACAGTAAGACTCCACCCATTACAGTAGCAGCCATTTTGAAATGTACAGTATTTTGTTTTTTCGCTACTCCTCCTTCAAATTTGGTGCAATTGTTATGAAATTTGGCACAGGTGAACTTTGGAGTGAGCCGCATAGAAATGACCGAACAGAATTTTGATATTTATCTTTGTTTAAAAGTAATAAATGCACAAACTTAACGAGGTTGACGCAAAAATGGTTTTGAAGCTGTATCTCGGTCATTATTTTATCAATCGAAATGAAATTTGGTACACGTCATGTCAAGCATAAACTGGGGGACCATGCTGAATCTGGTGACAGCGCCACCTATGGGTCATGAGATATGAAAAAAGGCTATTTTTGCCCATAACTACTGAATTGTTTGTCAGAAAACTATGATTGTGGTGTCTACGGATTCCTTGGATCATGCCGCATCTGTGGATGTGTATTATGCCGGGATTGACCGGACCGCTTGTCTGCCATTTTGAAATGAGTCATAAATTGCTATATCTTTTGAAGTATTGGCTATATTGGCTAAATTGGCTATATAAAAATAGGTAGGGAGCTTCGGCATGATGTCCTGAAGTTACCTGGGAAGTCAGAGTATGGCGCCACCTAGGGGTTATAAACAATAACAGTTCTTATAGAACTGCCTATAACTTTTGAATACTTTGTCTGATATTAATTTTCTTTGTGAAATTAAATTCACTGGTTTATGCCGATTGCAACGATACCTCATTTGTCATTTTCCAACATTCTATTAATGTTTTATTGTAAGGCATATGGTAAATTATCTTTTCGCTACTCCTTTTACAAATTTTGTTTATTTTATGCCAGGTTCTGCTCGTAGGTTCTTTGGAGCAATCTGCACAGAAATGACTGAACAGATTTTTCTGGCACCTAGGCATTTTTTTGAGAAATACCTCTGTAAAGTAGATCGTGCCTGTGATGTTGTCTATTTGTCATAGTTAATTACTGTATATTACATTTTATAGCGTTGCTCTACAGAATGTTTTTCTTGTCTTCAATCTCACTTGAGCTTTTTGATTCTCATATACATTGTATTTCTGTTATTTCTGCTCTGCAGTGTCATTTCTACATCTTTGGTAATTGGCATATGTCAATCCTTGCATCTCTGTAATTTCTTTTCTGCTGTTCCTTGAACTGTGTCAACTGAGTGGCGTGGCGGGTAAGGCACACGCAATGAGATTCTGAGTTCCTGGGTTCTAATCCTGCCTGAGGTAAGTGTTCTTCGCTTCTATTACATTTTGTTCTTTCTCACCTATTCTTCTCGACCTGTCTGTAGTTCCCATATGTTCAGTTTTTGCCATGTTTTCAGTTGCTTCTTGGCACTGCGGTGGTTCTGCTCTGTAATTGCTACGCTTTGGGTTCTTTGCAGCGCCTTGTGTTCTTGATGCACCTTGGGTGCTTAATGCGCCCTGGGTGATTGATACGTTCTATGTTTTTTGCTGTGCTTTGGGTGTTTGATGTTCTTTGTGTGCTTGCTGTGCTTTGAGTACTTGCTGTGCTTTGTGTGCTTGCTGTGCTTTCTGTGCTTTGTGAGCTTGCTGTGCTTTGTGTGCTTGCTGTGCATTGTGAGCTTGCTGTGCTTTGTGTGCTTGCTGTGCTGTGTTTGAATTGCGCCGAAGGTGCTTGTCCCCGTGTTGCTGCTTGCAGCTATATTTAGGGGTCAAGCACCGAAGGTGCTGTGACACCTATTGGAATTGTTAGTATTATTATTATTATTATTCTGCTTCCTCTTCTTAGCCATAGGCGTCTATGGCAGCCCTACAAACCGTACATAGGAAAATGATGAAATTTGGCACAGTTGTAGTGGTGGTCTTAAAAAGTCATGTGACCAAAAATGGGGTCTCTAGTACTAACTCTATAGCGCCACCAGCAGTGCAAAAATTCAATGTTCAAATGGTTATAACTGCTGATCCGCTTGATCTATGAAAATTCTACTTAGTACACGTGATTGCTCTCCTCATGCTTGTTGTTTTTAATACCTTACAGTAAAACTCCACCCAATACAGTAGTGGCCATTTTGAAATGTACAGTATTCCATTTATTCGCTACTCCTCTTTCAAATTTGGTTCAATTGTTATGAAATTTGGCACAGGTGAACTTTGGAGTGAGCCGCACAGAAATGACCAAACCGAATTTGGATATTTATCTTTGTTCAAAAGTAATAAATGCGCAAACTTAACGAGGTTGACACAAAAATAGTTCTGAGGCTGTATCTCTGTCATTCTTTCATCAATTGAAATGAAATTTCGCACACGTCATGTCGACCATAAACTGGGGGTCCATGCCAAATTTGGTGACAGCGCCACCTATGGGTCATGAGATATGGAAAATGGCTTTTTTTGCCCATAACTACTGAAATGTTTGTCAGAAAATTATGATCTTGGTGTTTACGGATTCCTTGGCTCATGCCGAATCTGTCGATATGTATTATGTCGGGTTTGACCACACCACCTGTCCGTCATTTTGAAATTGGTCATAAATTGTTATATCTTTTGAACTATTGGACATATTCGTGCAAAAATAGTTAGGGAGCTTCGGCATGATGTCCTGAAGTTACCTGGGAAGTCAGAGTACAGCGCCACCTAGGGGTTATAAACTATAACAGTTCTTATAGAACTGCTTATATCTTCAGAATACTTTGACTGATATACATTTTCTTTGTGACATTTTATTCACTGGTTTTTGCCGATCGCAACAATACCTTGTTTGGCATTTTCCATCATTCTGTTCATGTGTTATTGTAAAGCATATGGTAAATGATTTTTTTTGCTACTCCTTTTACAAATTTTGTTTATTTTATGCCAGGTTCTGCTTGTATAATGTTTGGAGCAATCCGCACAGACGTGACTGAACATATTTTTCTGCTGAATGTCAAATTTTTGAGAAATACCTCTGTAAAGCGGACCATGCCTGTCATGCTGTCCCTTTGTCATATTAAAAAGAATCTGACAAAATTTGCCCATGTTGTTCATTATTGTACAAAATGTTCTAAACGAATTCAGTGCCATTTCAGTTATCTGATTGCCCTACACTTTGTATTTCTGTTTATTTTTGCTTTGTTGTGTTATTTCTGCCCTTTCAGTGATTGGCATGTCAATGTTTGCAGCTTTGAAGCCTCTTTTCCACAGCCTTTCAACCCATGATTCCTGAGTGGCGCATGCAGTTAGTGCTGTGCTTTGAGAACCTGAGTTCATGGGTTCAAATCCCATGTGCAGTGGTTTTTTGTCTTAACTTTTTTTCTCACTTAAGTTTTGTGATTTTCATACTATACATTGTATTTCAGTTATTTGTGCTCTCTGTTGTCATTTCTACACTTTTGGTAATTACTGGATATCAATGTTTATAGCTGTAAAGCTGTATTCTATAGCTTGGACACACCAAATCAGTGGTTTAATCAGTTACTCAGTGGCGCATGCGGTTAGTGCTGTGATTTGGGAACATGAGGTCATGGGTTCGAAACCCAGCTCTTACTTTCACTTATTGAGATTTCCTTTTGTGTTCCCTTTAACACGTTCTTCTCGACCTGTCTGGTTTTCCACACTTGTTATATTTTTGAAATCTTTTCTGTTGTTGCTCCGCACTGCAGTGGTTCTGCTCAGCATTTGCTTTGCTTCAGGTTCGGGCTCTGTATTGCGCGCTTACTGCGCTTTGCGCATTTGCTGCGTCGTGTGGTTTTTGCTGTGCTTTGGGTGCTCATTGCGCTGAAGGTGCTTGACCCCGCAATTGCTGCTTGCAGCTATATTGGTCATTGTTTCTGTTAGTTAATTTTTCTTCTTCCCCAATGGGAGTCTATGGCAGCCCTATGAACCGAATGTAAGAAAATGATGAAATTTTGCACAGTTGTAATGTTGGTCATAAATATTCATGTGGCCAAAAATGGAGTCTCTAGCAGTAACCCTTTAGCGCCACCATCAGCTCAAATATTCAATGTTCAAATAGTTATAACTTGTGATCCATTAGATCTATGAAAATTCTACTTAGTACACGTGATTGCTCTCATGCCGCTTATTGAATTTGATACTTTACAGTAAGACTCCTCCCATTACAGTAGCGGCAATTTTGAAATGTACAGTATTTTGTTTTTTCGCTACTCCTCCTTCAAATTTGGTTCAAATGTTATGAAATTTGGCACAGGTGATCTTTGGAGTGAGCCGCATAGAAATGACCGAACAGAATTTTGATTTTTTTCTTTATTCAAAAGTAATTAATGCGTGAACTTAACGAGGTTGACGCAAAATTGTTTCTGAAGCTGTATCTTGGTCATTCTTTGATCAATCGAAATTAAATTTGGTACACTTCATGTCGACCATGAACTGGGGGTCCATGCCAAATATGGTGACAGCGCCACCTATGGGTCATGAGATATGAAAAAAGGCTATTTTTGCACATAACTTCTGAATCGTTCATCTGCTATATATATTCTTTGTGAAATTAGTTTCACTGTTTTATGCTGATCGCAACGATACCTCGTTTATCATTTTCCAACATTCTGTTCATGTGTTATTGTAAGGCATATGGTAAATTATCTTTTCGCTACTCCTTTTACAAATTTTGTTTATTTTATGCCAGGTTCTGCTCGTATAATGTTTGGAGCAATCCGCACAGAAATGACCGAACAGATTTTTTATATTCTGTTCTCTTTCTTAGAGATATTGCTCCAAAGTTGACCGTGCTTGAGAAGTTGTCTATTTGTCATAGTTAATTACTGTATATTACATTTCATAGCGTTTCTGTACAGAATGTTCTTCTTGTCTACAACCTCACTTGAGCTTGTTGATTCTTATATACATTATTCTTCAGTTATATCTGCTCTGCTGTGTCATTTCTGCATCTGTGGTGATTGGCATATGTCAATGCTTTTATCTCTGTACACTCTTTTCTGCTGCCTCATGAACCGTGTTAACTGAATGGCGTATCGTGTTAGTCACATGGAAAGAGATGCATAGTTCATGGGTTCGAAACCCGCTTGAGGCAAGAGTTAATTTGTTCTATTAAAGTTTTGTTCTTTCTCACCTATTCTTCTCAACCCTTCTGTAGTTCACATATGTTCTATTTTTGTCATATTTTCTGTTGCTGCTCTGCACTGCGGTGGTTCTGCTGTGTGATTGCTACGCTTTGGGTACTTGCTGCGCCTTGTGTTCTTGATGCACCTTGGGTGGTCAATGCGCATTTGGTTATTGATACCTTCTATGTTGCTTTCTGTGCATTAGGTGCTCATTTCGCTAAAGCTGCTTGGCCCCAAATCGCTGCTTGCAGCTATATTTAGGGGCCAAGCACCGAAGGTGCTGAGGCACCTATTGGAACTGTCAGTATTATTATTCTTCATCTTCTTCCCCAATGGGACTCTATGGCAGCCCTATGAACCGTACGTAGGAAAATGATGAAATTTGGCACAGTTGTAGTGGTGGTCTTAAAAAGTCATGTGACCAAAAATGGGTTCTCTAGTCCTAACTCTATAGCGCCACCAGCAGTGCAAAAATTCAATGTTCAAATGGTTATAACTGCTGATCCGCTTGATCTATGAAAATTATACTTAGTTCACGTGATTGCTCTCCTCATGCTTGTTGTTTTTAATACCTTACAGTAAAACTCCACCCATTACAGTAGTGGCCATTTTGAAATGTACAGTATTCCGTTTATTCGCTACTCCTCCTTCAAATTTGGTTCAATTGTTATGAAATTTGGCACAGGTGAACTTTGGAGTGAGCCACACAGAAATGACCGAACAGAATTTTGATATTTATCTTTGTTCAAAAGTAATAAATGCGCAAACTTAACGAGGTTGACGCAGAAATGGTTCTGAAGCTGTAGCTCGGTCATTCTTTGATCAATTGAAATGAAATTTGGTACACTTCATGTGGAACATGAACTTGGGGTTCATGACAAATTTGGTGACAGCGCCACCTATGGGTCATGAGATATGAAAATAGGCTATTTTTGCCCATAACTTCTGAACTGTTTGTCAGAAAATTATGATCTTGATGTCTATGGATTGCTTACCTCATGCCGCATCTGTCGATGTGTATTATGTCGGGTTTGACCAAACCGCCTGTCCGCCATTTTGAAATTTCAAATAATTTGTTATATTTTTTGAACAGTTGGACATATCCGCGCAAAAATTAGTAAGGAGCTTCGACATGATGTCCTGAAGGTACCTGGGAAGTCAGAGTACAGCGCCACCTAGGGGTTATAAACTATAACAGTTCTTATGGAACTGCTTATAACTTCTGAATACTTTGTCTGATATTAATTTCTTTGTGAAATTGTATTCACTGGTTTATGCCGATTGCAACGATACCTCGTTTGGCATTTTCCAACATTCTGTTCATGTGTTATTGTAAAGCATATGGTAGATGATTTTTTCGCTACTCCTTTTACAAATTTTGTTTATTTTATGCCAGGTACTGCTCGTATAATGTTTGGAGCAATCCGCACAGAAATGACCGAACAGATTTTTGATATTCTGTTCTCTTTCTTAGAAATACCACTCCAAAGTTGACCGTGCCTGTGACATTGTCCATTTGTCATAGTAAATTAATGTGACTGTATATTACATTGTATAGCATTACTATATAGAATGATCTTCCTGTCTTCAATCTCACTTGAGCTTTTTGATTCTCATATACATTGTATTTCTGTTAGTTCTGCTCTGCACTGTCAGTTCTGCATCTGTGTTGATTGGCACATGTCAATCCTTGCAGCACCTAAGCTGTTTTTTTGCTGCCCTTTGAGCTGTGTTAACTGAGTTGTGCATCTGGTTAACCACATGCCATGAGATTCTGAGGTCATGGGTTCGAATCCCATGTGCAGTGATATTTTGTCTTAACTTTTTTCTCACTTAAGTTTTGTGAATCTCATACTATACATTGTATTTTAGTTATTTGTGCTCTCTGTTGTCATTTCTGCACTTTTGGTAATTGCTGGATATCAATGTTTACAGCTCTAAATCTCTATTCTATAGCTTGGACTACCGTGGCCTGGAAAGGCAAAAATAAATTACAATGGTAAATTACTTATTTACAATATTAAAAACAAATTTACAAGTTTTTTAAACAAATTTACACTTTTTTTAACAACTTTACAAGTTTTTAAACAAATTTACAAGTTTTGTAACAAATTTACAATGAGTGAATAAATTTACAAGTTTTTTTTAACAAATTTATAAGTGTTTAAACAAATTTACAATGAGCGAACAAAAGTAAAAGTTTTTTAGCAAATTTGCAATGAGTGAACGAATGTACAAGTTTTTGTAACAAATTTACAATGAGCGAGCAAATTACAAGTTTTAAAACAAATTTACGTTTATTACGGAAAGGGTAGGTACAATACGCTGACGTCACGCATCCGAGACTCCGGTCACGTGGGAAGAAACCCGGAAGTATCGCCGTGAATCACATGACAGTTGTGAATGCGATGTTGTGTATTAGGCTGTACATAATATTAACGTAAAGAGAGTGATAATATAACCTTTCATCGCTTCCGAAGTGACTAAAAGGGATATTGGACCTTATTTTCAGGTAAGTGAAACGCTAGCTTTCCAAGTTGCACACGTTTTGGATGGCAGTTATCAAAATAATTCACTGACTTTCTCATTAGATTACAGACAACACGAGAGGGTGCTTCAAACTTTTTAAATCAGGACTGCATTGTTCGTTCGCTCCCGGGGTTACATAGACTGAAACGAGGAAGTGTGACGAGTTTGTTTACATGGTGCTGTAAACTCCAACCCAGGAGGACACTTCAGAGGAATCACAGGGATAACATGGTGTGATTTTTTTTGTCAAAACCAGAACTGACTTCCGAATCCACCTCGAACGCATTTACTTTGATGCAGATGTGGGCGGAGGCTAAACCCTCCAAATAGTATGTTTAGAGAAATGGAAGTCAGTAAAAATTAAGTTGGACTCGTTCTTTTTAACTACTGGCTGCCTAACAAACTGCTTATAAACCCAGAAATAGCAGACACACACTTCTAACAGACATGCAATGCACACATTAGATAACTGTACGGTTTTAGAACAACTCATTTATACATTAAAGAAACTTAATTTCCCTCATTGTTCAAAATATAGTTTTATTTATAAATTAACTTCAATGTATATTGTCTCAAGTATGAAAAAATATATATGTACATTTTTAGAACCAATCATATTTACATTAAAAGCCAGTGGGTACAAACACACTTTTTTACACAGGGCCATGTAGTTTTGATTTTTTTCCCTTAATAATAAAAACCTTCATTTAAAAACTGCATGTTGTGTTTACTTGGGTTTTATTCTTTGACTAATATTTTAATTTGTTTGATGATCTGAAACATTAAAGTGTGACAAATATGCAATAATAGCATGGAAAATCTGGATGGGGGCTAACACTTTTTCACACCACTGTTTATAAATTTGTTCCAATGTATATTTTTCTATCTACTGTACAAATTGTAACAATAAAGCAAAGTAAAAACATTTAAATGAAAAACGTTTGTTTTTAGGATTAAAGGAATTTTTCACCCACGATATAGATGGTTTGTTTTTTCATTGGAACAGATTTGGAGAAATTAAGCATTATGCTTACAATGGGATCCTCTGCAGTGAATGGGTGCCGTAAGAATATGAGTATTTAACACAAACTATGATTGTGTTTATGGTGTGCAATATAGCATGTGTTCATGTTTTGTGTGTAAAAAAAGACAATATTTTTCACATAATTACTCTCTATAGCGCTGTTTTCACTTTCCTAAAAACGAGCTGATGTTTTCCTTGTTCTATAAAGTCCCTCCTTCAGAAATGCCTATAGAGTTCTGATTGTGTAGTTTGTTTAGTGTGCTGTGATTCAACAGCAGCTTAGCTTAGTAGAGCCACTTGAGCTTAGCTGGCGACTGACGTATTCCAGTGGGTGGAGGTTAGTAAAAAAAACTCTTCTTTGGATGTCATTCAATCGGGAAGTAGAGGGCTGTAGTCCAAACTGGCCGTTTGCTATAGGCTTTGAAAGGGAAATTATATTAAAGAAAATATATCGCTTGGTATAGAATTTTGAGCTTTATAATTTTACAGATATTATTTATGCTCTAACAGCAACATTACACACCAACTAAAGTTTAAAAAATGGGATCAGGATAAACGGGACCTTTAAACCTTACAGCTAAATCTGCGGAAAGAAGCCCCTGCCTCATACGGCAGAGAAACAAGAAAAACTGATCCAAGACACAAATGTTGCAATAATCTTCCATAATAGGAGATGTTTCCAGGTAATCATAGTCTTGCAATGCCCCCAAACCACTGTTAGATCTGTGTATTGAGAAAGAGGAGAAAATTGCATGTAAAAAAAGAAAGATCAATGAGGACATAAGATTTATTTGTTCTAATTTTCATCAATGAATAACATGCTTAATTTTTTTCTCACTCTTCTCTCGTGTTCTGATCAGGAAACGAATGGTGGTCCTCCTCTTCTTCCTTTAGTGTTTCAATATCACAGACACTGGAAATTAACATAATCATGATTTCAGTCTTGGCAGTCTATCTATCTATCTATCTATCTATCTATCTATCTATCTATCTATCTATCTATCTATCTATCTATCTATCTATCTATCTGACAAATGTCAGTTTGCTTAGGCAACATTAGAGTATTAGTAATATGATAAAACATTACAGTACTGTCACAAGAGGTTTAAATGATTTAATGAAAATATAATTTATAGTATAAATATAGGTAATTTTCACATATCGTCTCATTACATAAAATCCTACTCTTTTTCAGATTATTCAGATTATATCATCGAACAAGTTAACGCACCCTTGATTCCTCTGAAGTGTCCTCCTGGGTTGGAGTTTACAGCACCATGTAAACAAACTTGTCACACTTCCTCGTTTCAGTCTATGTAACCCCGGGAGCGAACGAACAATGCAGTCCTGATTAAAAAGTTTGAAGCACCCTCTCGTGTTGTCTGTAATCTAATGAGAAAGTCAGTGAATTATTTTGATAACTGCCATCCAAAACGTGTGCAACTTGGACAGCTAGCGTTAGCTAACTAAAACTATTTCACTTACCTGAAAATAAGGTCCAATATCCCTTTTAGTCACTTTCGGAAGCGATGAAAGGTTATATTATCACTCTCTTTACGTTAATATTATACAGCCTAATACACAACATCGCATTCACAACTCTCATGAGATTCACGGCGATACTTCCGGGTTTCTTCTCACCGGAGGCTCGGATGCGTGACGTCATCGTATTGTACCTACCCTTTCCGTAATAAACGTAAATTTGTTTTAAAACTTGTAATTTTGTTTGCTCATTGTAAATTTGTTTAAAAACTTGTAAATTTGTTCACTCATTGTAAATTTGTTAAAAAACATGTACATTTGTTCACTCATTGTAAATTTGTTAAAAACATGTAAATTTGTTTAAAGACTTGTAAATTTGTTCACTCATTGTAAATTTGTTAAGAAAACTTGTACATTTATTCACTCATTGTAAATTTGTTAAAAGACTTGTAAATTTGTTAAAAAAAATGTAAATTTGTTTAAAAAATTGTAAATTTGTTTAAAAAAATTTAAATTTGTTAAAAAAAATTGTAAATTTGTTTTTAATCTTGTAAATAAGTAATTTACCATTGTAATTTATTTTTGCACCCAGAGGCCACCGTATTGGACACACCAACTCAGTGGTTTAATCGTTTACTCAGTGGTGCATGCGGTTAGTGCTGTGCTTTGGGAGCCTGAGGTCAAGGGTTCAAATCCCAGCTCTTACTTTCACTTATTGAGAGTTCCTTCTTTGTTCACTTTAACACGTTCTTCTCGACCTGTCTGGTTTTCCACACGTGTTATATTTTTGCCATCTTTTCTGTTGTTGCTCCGCACAGCAGTGGTTCTGCTCTGCATTTGCTTTGCTTCGGGTTCGGCCTCTGTATTGCGCGCGTTCTGCGCTTTGCACATTTGCTGCGTCGTGTGGTTTTTGCTGTGCTTTGGGTGCTCATTGCGCTGAAGGTGCTTGGCCCCGCAATTGCTGCTTGCAGCTATATTTAGGGGTCAAGCACCGAAGGTGCTGTGACACCTATTGGAATTGTTAGTATTATTATTATTATTATTCTGCTTCCTCTTCTTAGCCATTGGTGTCTATGGCAGCCCTATGAACCGTACATAGGAAAATGATGAAATTTGGCACAGTTGTAGTGGTGGTCTTAAAAAGTCATGTGACCAAAAATGGGGTCTCTAGTACTAGCTCTATAGCGCCACCAGCAGTGCAAAAATTCAATGTTCAAATGGTTATAACTGCTGATCCGCTTGATCTATGAAAATTCTACTTAGTACACGTGATTACTCTCCTCATGCTTGTTGTTTTTAATACCTTACAGTAAAACTCCACCCATTACAGTAGAGGCCATTTTGAAATGTACAGTATTCCGTTTATTCGCTACTCCTCCGTCAAATTTGGTTCAATTGTTATGAAATTTGGCCCAGGTGAACTTTGGAGTGAGCCGCACAGAAATGACCGAACAGAATTTTGATATTTATCTTTGTTCAAAAGTAATAAATGCGCAAACTTAACGAGGTTGACGCAAAAATGATTCTGAAGCTGTAGCTCGGTCATTCTTTGATCAATTGAAATGAAATTTGGTACACTTCATGTGGACCATGAACTTGGGGTTCATGCCAAATTTGGTGACAGCGCCACCTATGGGTCATGAGATATGAAAATAGGCTATTTTTGCCCATAACTTCTGAATCGTTTGTCAGAAAATTATGATCTTGGTGTCTACGGATTCCTTGGCTCATGCCGCATCTGTCGATATGTATTATGCCGGGATTGACCGAACCGCCTGTCCACCATTTTGAAATCTGTGATAAATTGCTATAACTTTTGAAGTATCGGATATATCGGCGCAAAAATCGGTAGGGAGCTTCGGCATGACGTCCTGAGGAAATCAGAGAACAGCGCCACCTAGGGGTATAAACTATAACAGTTCTTATAGAACTGCTTATAACTTCTGAATTCTTTGTATGGCATGTAAGCTCTTTTCTGCTGCTCCTTGAGCAGGTTCTACTGAGTGGCGCATCTGTTAAGTCGCATGCAAAAAGATCATGAGTTCATGGGTTCGAATCCAACCTTAGCCAGGTGTTAATTTCTTCTATTAAAGTTTTGTTCTTTCCCACCTATTCTTCTTGACCTGTCTGTAGTTCACATATGTTCTATTTTTGCCATGTTTTCTGTTGCTGCTCTGCACTGCGGTGGTTCTGCTCTGTCATTGCTACGCTTTGGGTTCTTTGCTGAGCCTTGTGTTTTTGATGCACCTTGGGTGCTCAATGCGCCCTGGGTGATCGATACGTTGTATGTTTCTTGCTGTGCTTTTGGTGCTCATTGCGCTGATGGTGCTTGGCCCCGTATCGCTGCTTGCAGCTATATTTATTATTATTATTATCGTCCCATGGGAGTCTATGGCAGCCCTATGAACCGTACATAGGAAAATGATGAAATTTGGCACAGTTGTAGAGGTGGTCATAAATAGTCATGTGACCAAAAATGGGGTCTCTAGCAATAACTCTATAGCGCCACCAGCAGTGCAAAAAATCAATGTTCAAACTGTTATAAATAGTGAACCATTTGATCTATGAAAATTCTAATTAGTACACGTGATTGCTCTCATCCCGCTTATTGAATTTGATACTTTACAGTAAGACTCCACCCATTACAGTAACGGCCATTTTGAAATTTACAGTATTTTGTTTTTTCGCTACTCCTCCTTCAAATGTGGTTCAATTCTTATGAGATTTGGCACAGGTGATCTTTGGAGTGAGCCGCATAGAAATGACTGAACAGAATTTTGATATTTATCTTTGTTCAAAAGTAATAAATGCGCAAACTTATCGAGGTTGACGCAAAAATGGTTCTGAAGCTGTAGCTCGGTCATTCTTTGATCAATTGAAATGAAATTTGGTACACTTCATGTGGACCATGAACTTGGGGTCCATGCCAAATTTGGTGACAGCGCCACCTATGGGTAAAGAGATAGGAAAATAGGCTATTTTTGCCCATAACTTCTGAACTGTTTGTCAGAAAATTATGATCTTGATGTCTATGGATTGCTTACCTCATGCCGCATCTGTCGATATGTATTATGCCGGGTTTGACCAAACCGCCTGTCCGCCATTTTGAAATTTCACATAAATTGTTATATTTTTTGAACTATTCGAGATATCCGCGCAAAAATTGGTAAGAAACTTTGACATGATGTCCTGAAGTTACCTGGGAAGTCAGAGTACAGCGCCACCTATGGGTTATAAACTATAACAATTCTTATTGATATTATACTGATATCTCTTTTCTGCTGCCCAATGAACTGTGTCAACTGAGTGGCGCATCTAGTTAATCATATGCATTGAGATTCTGAGTTCCTGGGTTCAAATCCCACCTGAGTCATGACATTTTGTTCTTCCTCATCAATTCTTCTCAACCTGTCTGTAGTTCACATGTGTTCTATTTTTCCATGTTTGCAGTTGTTGCTCTGCATTATGGTGGTTCTTGCTGTGCTTTGTGAGCTTGCTGTGCTTTGTGAGCTTGCTGTGCTTTGTGTGCTTGCTGTGCTTTGTGAGCTTGCTATGCTTTGTGTGCTTGCTGTGCTTTGTATGCTTGCTGTGCTTTGTGAGCTTGCTGTGCTTTGTGTGCCTGCTGTGATTTGTGTAATTGCTGTGCTTTGTGTGCTTGCTGTGCTTTGTGTGCTTGCTGTGCTTTGTGAGCTTGCTGTGCTTTGTGTAATTGCTGTGCTTTGTGTTCTTGCTGTGCTTTGTGTTCTTGCTGTGCTTTGTGTGCTTGCTGTGCTTTGTGTGCTTGCTGTGCTTTGTGAGCTTGCTGTGATTTGTATGATTGCTCTGCTTTGTGTGCTGGTTGTGCTTTGTGAGCTTGCTGTGCTTTGTGTGCCTGCTGTGATTTGTGTGCCTGCTGTGATTTGTGTGCTTGCTGTGCTTTGTGTGCTTGCTGTGCTTTGTGTGCTTGCTGTGCATTGTGAGCTTGCTGTGCTTTGTGTGCTTGCTGTGCTTTGTGTGCATTGCGCCGAAGGTGCTTGACCCCGTGTTGCTGCTTGCAGCTATATTTATTATTATATTTCTTCAGCCCTATGAACCGTACATAGGAAAATGAAACAAATTTGGCACACTTGTAGTGGTGGTCCTAAATAGTCATGTGACCAACTATGGGGTCTCTAGCATTAACTCTATAGCGCCACCAACACTTCAAAAATTCAATATTCAAATGGTTATAACTGTAGAATCATTTGATCAACAAAAACTCTACCTAGTACATCTGATTCCTCTCCTCACGCTCATTACAATGACCACCTTACATTAAGACTCGGCCATTTTGAAAAGTACAGTATTTTGTTTTTTCGCTATTACTTTTGCAGCGTTCATTGCATTGTTACGCAATTTGGCACAGATAATCTTTGAACCGAGCCGCAGAGAAATGACCGAACAGAATTTTGATTTTTATCTTTGTTCAAAAGTAATAAATGCGTACTTTTATCGATGTCGACCCAAAATTCGTTCTGAGTCATTATCTCGGTCATTCTTTGATCAATTAAAATGAAACTTGGTACCCTTCATAAGGACCATGAACTGGGGTACCATGCCAAATTTGAGGACAGCGCCACCTATGGGTCATGAGATATGAAAAATGGCTATTTTTGCCCATAACTATTGAAATGTTTGATAGAAAATTATGATCTTGGTGTCTATGGATTCTTTGGCTCATGACCAATCTGTCGATATATATTATGCCGGAAATGACCAAACCGCCTGTCCACTATTTTGAATTTTGTTTTAAATTGTGATAACTATTATTCTATATAATGTATCGGCACAAAAATCGGTAGGATGCATCGGTATGATGTCCTGAAGGTACCTGGGAAATCTGAAGACAGCACCACCTAGGGTTCATAAACTATATAAAACAGCCCATAACTTCTGAAAACTTTGTCTGATATTTATTTTCTTTTTGAATTTTTATTCACTGGTTTGTGTCGATTGCAACAATATCTCATTTGTCAGTTTTCAACATTCTGTTCATATCTTATTTCATAGCATATGTGAAGTAGTTTTTTCGCTACTACTTTTGCAAATTAAGTCTATTTTATGCCAGGCTCTGCTCACATAAACTTTGGAGCAATCCGCACAGAAATGACCAAACACATTTTTGATATTCTCTGCCATTCCTGAGAAATATCTGTCCACAGTTGACTGTCCCTGTGACATTGTCTCTTCGTCATTTTAAATTATTATGACTGTATTATAACATGTTGTGCATTCCTATACAACATGTTTTTCTTGACTTAAACTTTAACTCTTCTCACTTAAACTATCTGATTCCCATATAAATTGTAATTTTGTTATTTCTGCTCTGCAATGTCATGTCTGCACCTTCCTTCCTCCATTTGAATGCTTGCAGCTCTGAAAACCTTGGCTAGCTACACTGCCTGTGTAGCTCAGTCTATTAAATCGCATGCATCAAAACTCAGAGGTTAAGGGTTCAAATCCCGTCTGATGCATGTGTTATGTTTTTCTATTAATATTTGTTTTGAGTTTATTCTCACCTATTATTCTCAACCAGTCTGTTTTCCATGTTCTGCACGGCTTGCAATTTGGTGGCCAAGCATCATCACCAGTTCAAAAATGCAGTAGCGGCCATTTTGAAAAGTACAGTATTCAGTTTTTTTTTGCTACTACTTTTGCAGTGTTTGTTGAATTGTTACACAATTTGGCTCAGATTATCTTTGGACCGAGCCACATAGAAATGACCAAACAGAATTTTGATATTTATCTTTGTTCAAAAGTAATACATTTGTCAACAGGAATAACTTTGAAACCATTTAATCAACTAAACTTCTACGGAGAATATTTGACGGGGTAATCTATGCCTTCCCAGTAGCTCAACCAAATGCGTGTTGGGCATGAAATCCAGAGGTTGCGGGTTCAAATCCAGCGTAGGGCAGCAATTAAAATGGTTGACAAATTTGTGTCATGTAGAGTCAAATGTTCGAACAGGTTTGACTACCTACAGGGGATTTAAAAAAGTACTCTGTTCTTGAGAAAAATCACTCCAAACTTGAACATACACATTGTCACTACAGCAATCTAGCTTAAGCAGCTGTCTGTACATAGGTCTCCCCTGTAGCTCAACCAGATGAGTGACAGGCATGAAACCTGGAGATCATGGGTTCAAATTTGCTGCTAGGGCAGCAATTGAAGTCTCTTACTTAAGAGTCAAAAGCTTCAATTCATTATTTGTATTTTACTTTATTATTTTTACAGGTATTATTTCGTTTGTGCTCTTTTGGTTTAAGTCTCATGTGTAACATGTATGATGCTTTGGTGGTTCAATTGTTTTCTAGGTCAGCATTGGACTAATCGGTCCTTCTTTCAGCATGCAAATAAATATTATACTTCAAAATTTTTATTTTTTCATTATGTTCATTCTCATCTCTGAGTCCTGTGTGCTGATAGTTCCCATACATATCTGCTACATTGCATTCTTCAATTGCATGTCCTTTCAGCTTCGTTGCGTGTTGCAGGACCATTGTTGCTTGGCCCCGTATCGCTGTCTACAGCTATATTTTTTCTTTTAGTTGATTTAAATAATACCCTAAAGTCCTCCGTTCATCTTCGGAAACACAGTTTAAGATATTTTAGATGTAGTCCGAGAGCTTGCTGACCATCCATTAAAAATGTATGTACGATATACTGTTCATGTCCAGTTAGGTAATAAAAACATCATCAAAGTAGTTCATGTGACATCAGTGGGTCAGTTAGAATTTGTTGAAGCATCAAAAATACATTTAGGTCCAAAAATAATGACTTTATTCGGCATTGTCTTCTCTTTCAGGTCTGTTGTGAACCGTGTGCATGACACTCCTGCCGTACGACGCTGCTGGCGTGTTATCTGGTGCACCCAAGCTTTTTTTTTCGTTTACAGTCTGAGGGAGACGCTGTAAACAAAACAATCTCCGCAAACATTTCTGAGGATAACACGTCAGCAGCGCCACTGTGCACGTGCATTCGCAACAGACCCGGAAGAGAAGACAATGCTGAAAAAATCGTTATTTTTGGACCAAAATGGATTTATGATGCTTCAACAAATTCTAACTGACCCACTGATTTCACATGGACTACTTTGATGATGTTTTAATTAACTTTCTGGAAAAGAGACAGTATACAGCAGCACATACATTTTATGGAGGGTCAGAAAGCTCTCGGACTAAATCTAAAACATCTTACACTGTGTTCCGAAGATGAACGGAGGTCTTACAGGTTTGGAACAACATGAGGGTGAGTCATTAATTACATTATTTTCATTTTTGAGTGAACTATCCCTTTAAATGGAAAACACCACCGCTTTCCAAAATGTTACTATGTTTTTACCTTAGACGAATTAATACATACCCATCTTTTTTCAAAGTGTGCACTTAATCTTTGTACAACGCGTTGTGATTGTGTTAGCATTTAGCCTAGCCCCATTCATTCCTTAGGATGCAAACAGGGATGAATTTAGAAGCTACCCAACCCTTTCATGTTTTCCCTATTTAAAGACTGTTACATAAGTAGTTACACGAGTAAGTATGGTGGCACAAAATAAAACGTGGCAATTTTTACGCGGTTAAAAATGAGAACTATATTGTATGGCAAAAGAGCACTAAGTTTGCAGCACTTCGACCTCGGCGCACAGTAACATCACTCCTGATTACTCCACCTCTCGCTCAACTCAAAAGAGGGGGAGTAGTCAGGAGTGATGATGTTACTGCGCTCTGAGGAATGAATGGGGCTAGGCTAAATGCTAACACGTTCACGACGCGCTGTACAAATATTAAGTGCATGCATTGATAAAAGATAGGGATGTATTAATTTATCTAAGTTGAGGTAAGAACATAGTAAAATATTGAAAAACTGTGGTGTTTTCCTAAAAGCAGCACCCCTATTTATTTTGGGTGCTAAAAATATTTGCCACAGACAGTTTAAGGCCTTATGCTGCATTCACACCGCCAACAACCTAGTCACTGTGTGTCAGCCATTTCTTTTAATGAGTTTATCAGAAGGCGTTCCCAATTCTGGTTGTCCTAGTAAAAACTACAAACAAATGAGTAACAATCCTCTCAGTAAATGACAAAAGAGTGATGACATGAACTTCACTGCTTCACTCTCATTGGTAGTTGCTCCCAAAAGTCCTTCATCAAGTTGAACTTTCCTCAACGTTGTGGCATAGCTGGACATGCCCACTTCCTGTTGTCGATGGTCACAGTTGCTCATGTTGCTGAATGGGGCAAAGCTTCCATTGGAATGAACGAGATTGTGTTGCTAGTCGCTGGCGGTGTACAAGCAGCATTAGTGTGTCTTTATAAATATATCAAATGCAAATTACCTGATCTAACATTCCCAGCTACAGAGGGCATCCTTTATTCAGTCCCTAATGCAGATGGTTGGAGTGTTGATCCACCTAACATGAGGGGTAAAAGAGCGTTTGTTAGCATAATGAGAAAAAAAACAGAAACACATTATTAGTGGCATTTAAAAACATAACACTTGTTTATACTACATTTTCTGTTCAATCCATAGAGCACTCGTTTTGAGTCCTGAGACCCTGGGGTGACCACTGTAAACAAATACAGAGTAAGTTACCTAAAAAAAACAATAATAATATTTATTTATAAAAAGTTCTTATAAAAAAGCATCATCATTTACTCAGATGAAGTGTTACCTTACCAACATGTTTAAGGAAGGTGGAGGTCTGATGATCCATCCAACATAAAAAAACCCAGTACATTTATACTTAGTTACATCTGTTGTAAAACAGACAAATGCAGTTATAAGAATTTCACCTAAACTACACACCTATTTGATTCTTAAGTTTAAATAAGTCAAAATAATGTTTAATAGTAAAAGCATTTTAAAAGCTACACTCCTAATTCATTTATCTTTGCTATTGCAGCTGCAAAAAGGCAGTCTTGACGGTTCTAGGATGAATGCAAATACAGACTAACCACCTGACTTCAGCGGTCCAGTCTCTTGTGGGAAGCAGGTGTTTGTTACCCCAAATACGGATGTGACGAAGAGGATGATGACTTTTCTCAAACATCTGATGAAGATCTTGACAGGCTGGAGACAAAATTAACAGACTGAGGGTTTATACAAAGAATCTTACTCAGCCAATATTAAAGATAAGATATTTTTACAAAATTTTCTTTTCATTGTTTAGGATGATTTTATGTAGAAAACAATACATCACAAAAAAGACTTTATCTGGGTTTTCACAGGCAGGGCCTACACACACACTAACCACAATTATAAACGCAACACTAACACAGATTTAGACAGATTTGTGAATAATATTTGAGAGAAATAGGCCTTTTGGGGACATAGAAAATATTTAAGTTCAGCTCATGAAATGAAAAATGGGGGCAAAAACATTTTTTAACAAGTGCAATACAAATATCAACCATACTGATCGTTTTAAAAAAGTAAGCCACTATATCTTTCTAGAATCTTACACAAGACTCTTACATGAACGATCAAAATAAATTAACATCAGACAGGTGGGCGAAATATCAATATTAAAGCATAATTAACTGTTATCAACCCAATTTCAAGGTATTATTTAAATGATCCAACACCAAACAGTTTATTATTTAAATGCATTATTACTACATACCTTAAGCAAATGTTCCACGCCTTTCTTCTTGGCGTTGCGAGGTCAAGCGATGTTGTTATGTAGAATCACGAACTTGACGTAAAGACGCACATCCGTAATTTATTTAACAATGACAACACTTTCGGGTAATTTTATCTTCTAGATCCTAATTAAAGCTATAAAGAAAGAACAGCCTTTCACGGTTATTTCCTGGTAATTTTTTGAAATGTTTTATTTTAGAATGGAGATTAATAAAGCAGACGCGGAAAGGTTTCGATTATTTTAAATATGTTATGTTTATATGTTGTTGTTTTCGCATACTGTCATGTAAAAATATATTTAAAGATAAATGAATGAAAGTTTTCATTGTTTAATTTGAATAAATGTGTTTTATAAAATCAACAACTGCCTGTTTTAAGATCAATTGAAAATGGTGTTTTAATTACTTAATATCGATGACACAGCATGCATGTGTAGATGTGTGTAGAAATAATTTGCTGTAGTTTAGGGCAATTCAATTTGTTAATGAGGGATCTTGTAATCTTACAAACATCTGGGAAAGAGCGGCTTACCGTCTTTCTAAGCTCTTCTAAAGATCTGGGAAAGAGCGGCTTGCTGTTCTAACATCTTGTAAAGATCTGGGAAACGGCGGCTCGCCATCGTTCTAAACATACAGTAAAGATCTGCTAGGTGTCTTGCAAACAGCTTGGTCGAACGTCTCGGCGACGCCTTCCAGATGAGCTAAAGCCCTAAATAATACGTCTTCCAGACGAATAAGAAGACATCGCGCAGACATCTCCGCGACGTACGTGTGCTATCTGGGCAGTTATGCAAATTTGAAAACCACGCCCACCGGGGGGGAAAGCAATCCAACCGTCTCCATTGACTTTGTATTGCGAGAAGCCGCCTCCTTGTCATTTCTGGCTTATAACAAAAAACAGAATAATGCCTAAAAGCTGCTTTGTGACAATATGTACAGCTAAAAAGCCAAAGAATCCAGAAATAAGTTTTTATAAGCTGTCGAGCCGTAAAACCCAGTCTTTAAGGAGAATAAAGTGGATCGCCGACTACATTTCCCCCTAGTGGACGCAGTTCTACTAATAGAAGTACTATGAAAAGTTGCCTGTATCCATTTTTGTGTCTTTAAACGCTCGTTTTTTGGGGTCGATAGCTTATAAAAACTTATTTACAGATTAAACTTAAAAACAGAATAATACCTAAAAGCTGCTGTGTGACAAGGTGTACATCTAACAAGCCAAAAAAAACATACGTTTTTATAAGCTGTCGACTTCAAAAAACGAGCGTTTAAAGACACAGAAATGGAAACAGGCAACTTTTCATAGTACATAGTAAAACTGCGTCCAATAGGGGGAAACGTAGTCGGCAATCCACTTTATTCTCCTTAAAGACTGGGTTTTACGGCTCGACAGCTTATAAAAACTTATTTCTGGATTCTTTGGCTTGTTAGCTGTACATATTGTCACACAGCAGCTTTTAGGCATTATTCAGTTTTTTGTTATAAGCCAGAAATGACAAGGAGGCGGCCTCTCGCAATACAAAGTCAATGGAGACGGTTGGATTGCTTTCCCCCCGGTGGGCGTGGTTTTCAGGTTGTGACGCGCTGCGCTCTGTCTCTATTCTCCCACCCAGAGACCCGCATTCTCAGACCCCTCGTTTTCGAGACAGCACCACCTGCTGTTTGGAAGATCGTATAACACCCTTATCCAAATGGCCGCAATATTACGGTCTCGTTATATGTAAAGATATCCAAAGAAAAATTTGCGTTCCCTGCTTAATGCATGTGCCAAAAAACTCATTGTGTAATTTGTGACTAACAAATTACCCAGTAGTCCGCAGTATTGTTTGATAGTGGGTGTAATTGAGAGAAAATTACTAATGGAAGGCATACAGTTACATATTGAACTATCTTATGTTAAATATTATGTGATAATATATGATATTGCTGCAATGTTTTTTTAATGCAAATTCCAATTTTTCTTTCAGTTCAACCTATAATGGTCTTATTAACATTATATCATGTTAACATTACAAAACCTGTTTTTTTTTTACATTTTGAATGCAAAGCAAAACTTAAATTAGAATAGACAAAACACCAATAATAAACAGTTCTGTACTTTATTGCACCTAAACATCATCTTGCTGTAAACAGGAGAAGAAAGAAAGAATTTTGTTAGTGATTTTACTTTTCATCTTCAATTGCATTAAAAATAACTCCTCATTTATACGTCACTTTGGATAAAAGCATCTGCTAAATGAATAAATATAAAATAATGTAAATGCATATTTCTGGAAGTGAATTCCCCCTTTGAATTGTTATATCCACCTTTAAAAGAGATAGAGAGTCAAACTTAAATTTTAAGGCCATCCCACAGAGTCCATACAAGGAACACAAACAAAAGGCCAAATGACACATTCTAAAGTTATTAAGATCTCCCTGGTCAAGGTGTGTTTTTTAATGAGTGGTTTAATAACTGCTAGTTTGAAAGCTGTTGGAACGTATCCTAATTCTAGCGATGAGTTAAAGATATTTAGTACTGGGTCTGACACTACAGGGAATACCTCTTTAAGTGATTTTGTGGGAACGGGGTCTAATATACAGGACGATGATTTGGATGACGTTACTAATTTAGAGAGCTCTTCTATTGTAGTAGCTTTATGACTCAAGATGTTCGTATGGTAATCTAGTGTTAAATGTACTATTGGGTAGAGTGGTGGCTGCTTGAGTAGCTTCGATGTTTTCCCTAATCATCGTAATTTTCTTATTAAAGAAGTTCATGAAGTCATTACTATCAGTGTTGTGCCTGAACAAGTTCATTGAACGAAAGTTCATGAACTAGTTCATATTTTGGGCGAACGTGAACTGAACGTACTGTATTACTGCCTGATGAACGCAAGGTGAACTCGTTCATTCTGGGGCTTGTTCTCTCACTTTAACATCATTCAGTAGGGTGCCAGATTTCTATAGAGTCTTCCAGGCGAAAACCCGTCCAAAGCACACTGTAAACAGGCCTTAATGTGTAGCGGAAAAAACACCCAATCTGGCAACACTGCCACAAGGCTGCATACGTCATCAAAACAACACTGACTGGACGCTGCTATCCAAATCCCTGCCGTGCTACTCGCATAGTTTAACATTAACATCATATTTGTCTTAAAGGTGCAGTGTGTCATTTTTAGAAGGATCTCTTGACAGAAATGCAAAATAATATACAAAACGATATTATCAGGGGTGTATAAAGACCTTTTATAATGAACCGTTATGTTTTTATTACCTTAGAATGAGACGTTTTTATCTACATACACGAGGGTCCCTTTACATGGAAGTCGCCATTTTGTGCCTCCATGTTTCTACAGAAGCCCTTAACGGACAAACTTTTTTTACTAAGTTGTCTCCGAAGATGACATGTTTGTCCGGTGGTGGCTACCGTAGCTTCTCTATGCGTTTCAAAAACGAGGGGTGAGCAGTGAACTGAGCCATTGGTTGCAATTTGTAACCACACCACTAGATGCCGCAAAAATTTACACACTGCACCTTTAAATCGTTAACGATTAACAAAGGCTGCTTACGCATATTCTAGATCTTGAAATAGACTTTGACTAAGCTCACGCTATTTAACGTGCATGTGCGGTGTGCAATACCTACGAGTTGTCATACAAGCAACGCCTTGCAGCGCTTTTCGCCCGGAAAACCCCCTTGAAGCACCGGCTTTCAAGGTATGTGCAAGCAAACACAAAAATTAAAAGACAGTCAATGCTCGTAAACCCTGGTTTTATAAGGGTTTAAAGTTGGATATGAAGATGAAATCTGATGCATTTAGCTTCAGTGTTAAAACTGATAAAATAATTCCTATCTGTGGTTCTATATGGGCTATAATGGCAATAATTAAAAAAATAATAATATGGGGAAAAATAACTATAAATTAGTTCATTTTTGGAACTGTGAACTAGTTAAAAATTTGGAAATATGAACTATGAACTGAACTAGTTCATTTTAAAATTTGTGAACTGTGAACTGAACTAGTTCATGTAGAAAGTGAACTTTCCCAACACTGTGTGACGGAGGAGAACTAGCCCTCCCTGCTGGGTAATCATTACTGGCAACCACACACACACACACACATACACACATCGCATTCACTTACCTCTCATAATCCATCCCGTTTCCCCGGCTGTCGAAGCTGTGAGTGCACGCACACTCTGATGGCACATGGACATGTTTACATACCACTCTTCCCCTCTGTTAGCATCCATAACCCGGACCCTTCATACACACACATTGTCTTTGCACACCCGCTGTTTTGTTTGTTTGTTTTGGTTAGCTGCCTTCGGATTGACACGCTGTGCCGGCAAACCCGAGCGATCGAGCGGCGCGCGCTTATGACGTCATCAAGGTGCGCCGCGCCGGCGCAGTACACCCGAAGGTTGGCGAGTCCATTTATTTTTGTTAAAGGGGTATTGTTATTTTGTGTATGTTAATGTTAAGTGTTTATTGCGTTTGATTTATTCATAATATGTGTATTTATCTTTTAAAAGATAATGTTGTTTATGTGTTTGGTTTAATAAGTGTATTTAAATTCTTAAAGGTGAAGGAGGGTTTTAATTAATTTATACTTACCTGAGAGTTAAGCTCCCGATTTAGGGGAGGAGTCTGGCCTATAAAGAGAGAGGCCAGACTCACAGAAGGTACTTGTTTACCAAGTCGACCAAAGTGAGTGGTAGTGGAGGAAGTTGTCTGATATATTGTTGATATTTGCTTGTGTATACGTTTTCATCATTATTTTGCCTTTTTGTTTGTTTATTTGGTACTTTGGGGTTTTTTTTGTCTGCACTTGTAAATATAAATATATCACATTTGGTTATCTTCTCATACACTGTAAATAAACTTCACCTTGTACGAAAGTACTCTTACGGTTTGAGCCATCGTTATTGTGGTATTTTGGGACATACCCACGTCTCAAAGCGAACTGGTGGTGTTCGCTTTATCACACACTGGTTACTATTGTGTTGGAGTTTACTACTGGTTTCTGTTTGTTCTTTGTTTGTAGTCAGTTTCGCAACTGTGCTAAAGAGGAAACGAGGGTTATTATGATTTTCTTTAATAAGCTTGCTGAGATCTGGCGGTTTAATATAACCTTTCTGTAGTGTTAAACACGCTCTTTCCATGCTGCACGCCATACCTCTAACTTTGTGCTTCTATAATTTCTTTCATTTTCTAGCTACCTTTTTAAGGGCTCAGTGTGATGGTCATACCATGGAGCTGGCGGTGTTAGAACAGACATTGTTCAGGTTTTCTATTACAATATCTAGATCTTCATGGTTATCTGCTACATGTTTCATTTGGGACAGGTCTGGAACAGTGCTAATAAAGCTATTTTTAGTGGTGGACATTATTGTTCTGGCTAGTCAGTAGCATGTTGTGGATCGAGTGATCCTATCTAGGAGTACCGTGTATGAGACAAGGCAATGATCTGAAACTGCATCGCTCTGAGGTGATTTCGATGTCATTAAAATTGAGCCCAAATGACAGAATTAAATCTTATGTGTGTTTACGGGTATCTGTAGGCCCTGTCACGTTTTGTCTAATATTGAGAGAATTTAGAACATCCATAAACGCTAATCCTTATGTATCTTTTGGGTTATCAATGTGGATATTAAAGTCACCAACGGTAAGAGCTTTATCTACAGTGACTACAAGCTCAGACAGGAAATCTGCTATTTCTTTAGGAAAATCTGCGTGGTGACCCGGAGGTCTATAGATTGTAGCTAGGGCAAAAGAATGTTGTTTGTTGTTATGATCAGTTATTTCCATATTTAACAACATTATTTCAAAAGATTTACATTTTAGTTCAGATTTATGATTTACGTTAAATATTTTGTTGTATATTGTAGCTACACCACCCCCTCTCCCCTTTAATCGAGGTTCGTGTTTATAATAGTAGTCTTGTAGGGTGGTCAGTAATTATTTTATTGACAATAGGTTCTTTATTGGTAAGCGATCTAATGTTAAGAAGGCCAAATTTTAACATTCGCGGTTCATCTGTTAATGTATTGTTTTCTAATTTTATGTTACTAAGATTTGTACTATGTGGTAAGCGGTGCTCTGTATTTGTTTGTTCGAGGAACAGACACAGTTGAAATGTGTTGATAAGATAGACTCTAAGTGCTGGGATATATGTGATCTTGACATGTCAAAGCTGACAGACGGACGGTTAAGCCTATTCTTCTGTTTCCTGACCTGGGCCCTTGATAGTCACACTATATCAGAAGTAAGATCTTACTTCTTAAAATTTTATTGTAAAAAATGAAATAAAGAAAATTTTCAAAATTTTTTCCAATTTTCAACTAAGGAGCTACCTTTTCTCACCAGCATTTGCAAATGTTACCGGTGGGGGGAGAAAAAACAGAAATTCCACCTTTAGCATAGCATGCAGACGTAATCATTACGATTTTTAATGATCATATGAATTATAATTTTTTGCACACCTTTTAATGGGCATACAAAAATGCTCTGCGATGAGTGTTTGCAGGTTTTGCAGAGAACACATTATGAAAAGTCACTGCCACATATATGATGACAGCAATCTGCCAGTGGCTTGGAATTCATGATCACTATAAAAGATAACCCACCTCATCACCTCTCTAAGATCCAGCCATGGACACAATCATCATCAGTAATAACAATTTGCTTTTGCTGGTTGAATGTGCTTTCTGTAGTGTACTGCACTCATAATAAATCTCCCCTTACATAATATTAACAAACAATATGTTAATTTTTAATGAGCTTAAAAAATTGTCCATACACTTATCTAATTTATAGATATCTATGATTGGAGTGGCAGCAACTTTTCAAGTTTCAGCTTTTCACAAAATCTGCATTGTATGCTCATGTGGGAAAAGTGTGCAGAAAAAATACCATTCCCACTTGGTCCCAAATTGCTCAGTGGTAAAGCATTGTGTGGTAGAGCAATGCAAAAATCATGGGTCATGAACTCAGGGAACACAAATATTGATAAAATGCCTTATAATACACTTTGAAGCATCTACCAAATGCATAATTGTAAAAGTTTATTAGTCATAGATAGGATCATGTTAATGATTAAATCTGCATGCCCTGCTAAATGTCATTGGAAGTTTTCGGTTCCTCAATAAAGGGCCATTCACATTATAACTATAACTATAAAAAATATTGTTTTAAAAATCGTTTTATATTAAAGAGAATAGCAGAGTTCACACAACAACTATAACGATAAAGTTACAGGCATGGCCAGACTTACCATTGGGCTTGAGCCCATGGGCCCCGGCCAGTAGTGGGCCTCCGTGCTTGCTTGCGTTCGTTTGATTTTTTTCAGTCGTTTTCATTTTTTATTTTACAGCCTATTGGTTGGTGCGGATTTGGTGCTGCTTTTAATTGGTTAATATGTCAGTCATCTTAGTGCTGAATATGACGCGCTGAGTTTACTGCTTTTGAAACCCATAGATGCAGTATAATAGCAAATACGCGAAATGGTAGTCATGAATGAGCTTTACATATAACGAGAAAGAGCAACGCGAAAAGGAAGCGCTCAGTGACATGAAAAAGATTACTAAAGTATGGTCTTGTAACTCTGTTTTGTCTTGTTTGTTTGTAATCTAACGTGATATGCCGGTATACGCAGTATACCCACTAGGAAAGGTGAAGGATTTCCGTACCGTAACGTTACCCATTTAAAAAAGCGTGAGGAAACTTAACAGTGTGTGACAAACTTTTGACATTTTCATTCATAAATTGACATCTGAATCACTCACCATTTGCGTGCTCCACTTGCTACTTTGGCGGGTTTAACCTCATATACAGTTGGCTATTTGGTATTTGGTGCATTTGACTTCATGCGGCACTGCGCGATCCGATCATCATATGAAATCACGGCGCAAAAGTGACTGTAAAGCAGACTGGTGTATTCATGTGGTTCAACAACAGCCAGAAGAATGACATCAGAGTACCGCGAGAGCGATTCAGAAATCACACGGAGAAGTCTGCTTTCTAATCGCTCTTGCGGTACTTTGACATCACCATGCGGTCTGCGTAGCGCCAAATGAAATCCAATCTGTTCGCAATCTGCAGTTCACACGACAAGTGTAATTAAACAGTCCCTGTGGAGAAGTAAACGAGTGGAGCAGAGCTACGAAACAACAAAATCCGGAGAGAGTTAACAACGCACATATGATTATGTCAACATTTAAATCACCAGTCCAGTTTATTACTTCATCTGGAGGTGAGGATGCACTAAATTATGTTATACAACAGTTCTTTCTGGTTCTCGAATCTGATTGGCTAAGAGGCGTGCAATATTCTACTGATAACGGCACAGTAACCGCTTCACCTTTCGTATCATTCCGCCACCTAGTGAATGGAGGTCCTCTAAACAGGCTCATCTCTGAATGGAAAAACTGCAGGCACACACGGACACACACACACACAACCGCGCTGTTTTGAATCACTCTCCGTGTGTCTCATTAGTTCACTAGCTCGTAAATCAGTCTGTGAATCCCCAATCGGAAGTTATTATTCCGTCAAAGATCAGCGTGGACATTGATCATTTATTTAATCGCGACGTGACTATTAAAACATGTTATGAGATATCGCCACTGGTATATTTATAAGCAGCATGCAAAAACATCTCTCTGACACTTATAAAACTTATATAGTACTGACAAGAACGAAGTCTAATAATAACCGAGTGCTCGTATCGCTTTAAGATGAAATGGTTCAATTCAATTCAATTCAATTCAATTTTATTTATATAGCGCTTTTCACAATTGGTGATTGTTTCAAAGCAGCTTTACATTAATAGAAGCAGTGGAAAGCACAGAAAAACGACAGATAGCACAACATAATACACGATAGCACAAGCAGCTAAATTTGATGCGGCTATGAATCAACATTATAAGCGTGCGTATTGCTAATGTAACGTAAAGAAGAGGGTGCTAAGTTAAGCCCAAGAAGGCTGCCTCCCCGGGTTGAAAAACCCCCTAGGAGAAAAAAACCCCAGGCTCAGCCGGGGAAGTAAAAAAAGTCATAGGAGGGAAAAACCCTTGGGAGATATATTTATATATACATTGAAACGATTAAGGATATATTTATATATACATTGAAACGATTAAGGAGATTAAGGAGATTAGGCGGAGGTTAAGCGGGTTCTGCCGGTGGTTGTTGGTCATGCATCAGCTGGGCATCACGTTGAAGGTCTGCCGGTGGGTCAGAGGTGTGCCGACTTTCACATTTACCGGAACTGGGTCTGTTTCTCTCATTGTCCTCGGAGAGAAGAGCGAGACATAAAGAAAGAAAAACAAAACCCAATTAGCGTAGGGGCCATTCATATGTATACACATGTACATATACACAAACATATATCCATATATATCTATATATATCCACACATATCTATACATACATATATACATATATACATACATACACACACACACACACATACACATATATATACATATACATACACATACACACACATATACATACATACATATATACATATATATATATATATATATATATATATATATATATATATATATATATATATATATATATATATATATATACATATATATACACACATACATACATACACACACATGTACACATACGTATTGAAGATACAACGTCATCCTAGTGACAGACTCTGCACAGTTTGGTTTAGGGAGAACGAGAAAAATGCACGGGACGGCGAATGTTTTGGAAATGGGTGCAGTGACACCCTTTTAAGGACTGAAGTCCCGCCCCCGACTAGTGGGCTTAACACCACAAATCTATACCCATCGTGCTTTATTGAAATCCGGACGAGCAAGGGAGTAAAGGGGAGACGTGGACGTGACTGCGCCAGCCATCTCCCTGATGCCTGTCTGGGCTTCACAGTACTCCCCTACTCGACTCAGAAACCTCAGGAGGAGGGCCGAGCAAGTGAAAACATAATGCCATACATAACTTTCAATCACTCCTCTGCGCTTGGCAATTAATGGCCCGATTCGGGGATTTATTGGTGTAGGTTTGAAGTTTTGGCCTTGTATTGTGGTTTGTATGTGCACAGAGTAGCGTTTCTTTTCCTTGTATGTAGCCTTTTCTATTTTATACGTGACATTTGTTTTTAAAAGTTTATGCCCGGCTCATGGTTTGCCGCACATATGTAAACGAGTAAGGAGAGATTAAACATTTTTCTTAAGAATATTAATAGCATTTACCATGCTTTGAAGTGTTGACGAAAATGAGGATTTAGTTTATTTATTTATTAGGTTGTTCAAGCTATCTATTGTGAGATGAGAACCATTACTAAAACAATTATGTGAATGCCTTGTTAAAGAGAAAAGTTTTAAGTCTAGATTTAAAGGTATCTATTGTGTCTGATTCTCGGACAACGGTTGGCAAATCATTCCAGAGCTTAGGGGCTAAGTAGGAAAAGGATCTTCCACCTTTAGACACTTTTGATATTTTAGGGATAACTAAGAGACCAGAATTTTGCGAACGCAGTGCACGTGATGGATTGTATTCTGATAGTAATTCTCTAAGATATGAGGGTGCTAGGCCATTTAAGGCTTTGTAGGTGATAAGTGATATTTTAAATTGTATGCGATAATTAACTGGTAGCCAGTGTAAAGATGCCAGAATTGGACTTATGTGGTCATACTTCTTAGATCGAGTAAGCAGTCTTGCAGAAGCGTTTTGAACTAGCTGCAGCTTGTTTACCTGATTTGCATGGCATCCCCCAAGTAGCGAGTTACAATAGTCTATTCTAGAGGTCATAAAAGCATGGATAAGCTTCTCTGCGTCAGATGTAGACAGCATGTGGCGAATTTTTGAGATATTTCTAAGATGGAAGAATGCTGTGCGGCAGACGTTGCCGATATGACTATCGAAGGATAAGTTGCTGTCGAACATCACACCTAAGTTCCTAACCGAGGAAGATGGCACCACAGTGCAGCCATCTATGTGCAACTTGTAGTCTGACATATTATGTTTGTAGCGATTCGGTTCAATAATAAGCATCTCTGTCTTATTGGAGTTGAGCTTAAGAAAGTTATGTGCCATCCAGTCACTAACATCGCTAATGCAGTCTGCTAGCTTAGAAAACGTGTGTGTTTCGCTGGGATGTGAGGAGATGTAAAGCTGGGTATCATCCGCATAGCAGTGAAAACTTATGTTATGTTTCCTGATAATGTCTCCTAGGGGTAACATATATAACGAGAACAGGATAGGACCTAAAACTGATCCCTGCGGTACACCATATTTGACCAGGGAGTGATATGACTCTTCCTCATTTACATAAACAAAGTGATAACGATTGGTTAGATACGACCTAAACCAGGCTAACGCCTGACCACTGATACCAACATAGTTTTCTAGTCTATTGAGTAAGATTGTGTGATCTATTGTGTCAAAGGCTGCGCTAAGGTCTAGTAATATAAGGATTGAGATTTCACCACGATCGGATGTTAACATGAGGTCATTTGTAACTCTAAGCAGCGCTGTCTCTGTGCTATGGTGGGGCCTGAATCCTGATTGGAACTTTTCATACGTACTATTATTTGTCAAGAATGTGCGTAACTGGCTTGCCACTACCTTTTCTAATATTTTCGAAAGAAAAGGGAGATTTGAGATTGGTCTAAAGTTATTAAGCTCTCCCTGATCAAGCTGTGGTTTTTTAATCAGCGGTTTAATAACTGCTAGCTTGAAAGCTGTTGGAACGTATCCTATTTCTAGCGATGAGTTAAAGATTTGTAGTACCGGGGTTGACACTACAGGGAATACCTCTTTAAGTAGTTTTGTGGGAACGGGGTCTAATATACAGGACGATGATTTGGATGATGTGACTAGTTTAGAGAGCTCATCTATTGTAGTAGGTTTAAATGAATCAAGATGTTCATATGGTAATCTAGTGTTTAGTGAACTAATGGGTAGAGTGATGGCTGCTTGGGTAGTTACGATGTTTTCCCTAATAGCCGTAATTTTGTTAGAAAAGAAGTTCATGAAATCGTTACTATTGTGTTGAAGTTTACTATTGGTTTCTGTTTGTTCTTTGTTTCTTGTCAGTTTTGCGACTGTGCTAAAGAGCAAGCGAGGGTTGTTATGATTTTCTTTAATAAGTGTACTGAGATAGGTTGATCTGGCCGTTTTTATAGCCTGTCTGTAGTGTTTAACACTATCTGTCCATGCTGCACGCCATACCTCTAACTTTGTGCTTCTATAATTTCTTTCCATTTTTCTAGCTGCCTTTTTAAGAGCAGCGGTGTGATGGTCATACCATGGAGCTGGCGGTTTTTCTTTGATTTTCTTTTTTCGAATGGGAGCAACGGCATCCAGTGTGTTAGAACAGACATTGTTCAGGTTTTCTATTACAGTATCTAGATCGTCACAGTTATCTGCTACATGTTTCATTTGGGACAGGTCTGGAATAGTGCTAATAAAGCTATCTTTAGTGGTGGAAATTATTGTTCTGGCTAGTCGGTAGGATGTTGTGGATTGAGTGATCCTATCTAGAAGTACAGTGTATGACACAAGGTAATGGTCAGAAACTGCATCACTCTGAGGTGATATTTCGATGTCATTAATATTGAGTCCGAGTGACAGAATTAAGTCTAATGTGTGCTTACGAGTATGCGTGGGCCCTGACACGTTTTGTTTAATACCGAGACAATTTAGAACATCCATAAACGCACGTCCTAAAGCATCTTTTGAGTTATCCACATGAATATTAAAATCACCAACGATAAGAGCTTTATCTGCAGTGACTACAAGCTCAGACAGGAAATTTGCTATTTCTTTAAGGAAATCTGCATGGTGGCCCGGAGGTCTATAGATTGTAGCTAAGACAAAAGAAAGCTGTTTGTTGTTACGATCAGTTATTTCCATATTTAATAACATTAGTTCAAATGAATTAAATTTTAGTTCAGATTTTTGGTTAACTTTAAAACTGTTGTTGTATATTGTAGCTACACCGCCCCCTCTCCCCTTTAATCGAGGTTCGTGTTTATAATAATAGTCTTGTGGGGTGGATTCGTTTAAACTAATGTAGTCGTCTGCTTTAAGCCAGGTTTCTGTTAAACAGAGTGCATCTAAGTTTTGGTCATTAATTATTTCATTAACAATAGGTTCTTTATTGGTAAGCGATCTAATGTTAAGAAGGCCGAATTTTAACATTTGAGGTTCATCTGGTAATGTATTGTTTTCTAATTTTATGTTAATCAAATTTGTACGTGATGTGGCAAGCGGTGCTCTGTATTTGCTTGTTCGGGGAACAGATACAGTTGAAATGTGTTGAGTTTCTGGTGAGATCGACTCGAAGTGCTGGGATATATGTGATCTTGACATATCATGCCAGCTGACAGACGGACGGTTAAGCTGATCCGTCTTTTTTCTGACCTGGGCCCTGGATAGTCACACTATATCAGAATTAAGACTATTAATCAGATTTTTGGTAAGTATAGCACTTCCTTCTGATGTCGGATGAAGGCCATCTCGGGTTAGGAGGAATGGTCTCCCCCAGAAATGTTTCCAATTGTCTATAAACCCTACATTATGCTGAGGGCACCACTTTGACATCCAGCCATTTAGAGACACTAATCTACTATGTGTTTCATCTCCCCGGTTGGAGGGGAGTGGACCAGAGCATATTACATTGTCTGACATTGTTTTTGCAATTTCACACATCTCCTTAATAGTATCTTTGGTGATTTCCGACTGTCGGAGTCTGGTGTCATTTGTGCCGGCGTGAATAACAATCTTAGAAAACTTCCGCTTAGCATTAGCCAGCACTTTAAGTTTGGATCTAATGTCAGACGTTCTGGCTCCCGGTATACAGTCGACTAGGGTGTTTGGTGCCTCAATGTTAGTGTTCCTGAGTATAGAATCTCCAATGACCAGGGCACTTTTAACAGGTGTTTCAGCTGATGTACTCCTTAGGGGATCGAATCTGTTAGAAATTACTGTAACGTTATGGGTCTTAGATGGACCCCGTATATGACTATGCCGCCTGACAGTCACCCAGTTAGACCGCCGATTTGACTCTGATGTCGGAACCGAGCCATGTGTATTTTGATAAACACTATGCGCGCTCGATACAGTATTTGTAGTGTTTACACTAGCATCTGATGTCGGAACCGAGCCATTAGTCTTTTCGCTCGATACAGTATTTACAACAGTAACATTAGCGGTTTTGCTATCCTCAACTAGCGTTCGGATGCGCGATTCTAGTTCAGCAACCTTCTCAGTTAATCTTAATACTTCAATACACTTAGTGCATGTAAACCCCTCTATGCTAACAGCAGAAGCTAAACTATACATGTGGCAAGTAGTACATGTTACAATAACAAGCGGAGTCTTACCGCTTTCATGCTGGGCGATGGCGTCTTCGTTTACCCGAGCGCGCTCCGCGGAGCTGCGTCGCGTGGGGTGTTCGGTTGTGACACGCCTCCTTAGTCGCCTGCGAACATCTGGGTCCAAGGTGATGTGGGGCATGCTGAATCTGCGAAACCCGGGCAGCGGCTCCTCCACAGCTTCCCAATCGCTTTCATGTTGGGCAATGGCGTCTCCGTTCACTCGTTCATGGTCCGTGAAGCTGCATCGCGTGGAGTGCTTGTTTGCTGCACGCCTGGGTCGCGTGTGGACGTCCGGAGACAGGGTGAGGTGGGCGCGGTAGCTCGCGTTGGATCTGCTCAAACCGATCAACTCCTCCACAGCTTCCCGCTCAGGTGAGGACAGGTCAGAAAAGCATATATCAGATGAATCCGCCATTAGATCGGAAAATGCTAGCTTCAGTCGGCAGCGTTTGTTGACGCTAGCGGGCTATATGCTAACACTGGGTGTTTATTAGTGATAAATAGTTTCACGTGGTCGTACTGCTCAATAATCGTCACGGTAAAGTATTCCTAGGTAAAACTAATAAGTTATATTATATAAATAGGAATAAGATAGTAAAAAAAGGTTTTTAGATGAAGAACTCGACGGAGCTCCGATGCACGATCTGTTCAGCGTGATCTGTTCAGCGTGAAATGGTAAACCAATAGTAACATTATAGAAGTATAGTTTTATTAACTTTTACCTCGCGCTAAAATAATAACAACACAAAAGACAGTAAATATTAATAAGAAAACAAGTAATAGTTTTATCATGACACCAAATACTGCTGATTTGATCTCATTTTGACCATCAAAAACAAACAACGCCAACATGAGAGCCAGGGAATCCCTGTCAGAGATGTAGCCCAGAGAGGGCGGTGGTCAGCGGGGCGAGTGAACACTGACATCCGCTCATGCTTTGGTTCTCATACGTACTGAATCTCACTAAGCAAACGTTCAAACAGGCGCTATCTTTCCTAATCGACTGTAGATTTAAATATTAGGGGTGTCACGATTTCGATTTCAAATCGAAATCGATCGAAATTAAGTCACAGCTTCGAACTTCGAATTAAAAAATGGGATCGTCGATGCTGCCACGCCCCCATTTCACGTCCGGTCGGCTTGCCAAGCGAGGAAAAAAACTCTCAGAGATGCCTTTAAAAACATCTGTCCAGCGGAACGCGATCATATTTTAAACACGAGGGATGCTACAATTTCTTGAAATGCATATCATAAACAGGATTACCAGTGATCTGACTTTGGGCACAGTGCAGCTCTCTGCACGTGCGCGATAGTGAGGGAGGCGCAAAGATGCAGCGGGTTAACTTATATTTTAAACAAAAGGATAGTTTGCCTCAGCTTGCATGAAACGCATAAAACTGAACAAATACATAAGGATTACTACTTTAGTTTATGTTCAGACTTCGGGCAGATGCGAGCACGTGCACATGAGACAGAGAGAAGCGCAGCTGCTTATTATGCTGGATTTATTTCAGATGCTATAGTCCAAGACACGCGCATTAAGTCCATGTTAGAGATGCGCGGATGGACTATTATTTCATCCGCAACCGCATAACAAAACTCATCATCCGTCCACCATCCATGCGCACCACCGTTTCTGACCAGTTTTCAAAACTGCACCCGCCCGCCATCCGCTGACTGGGCGATGCAAGGCGCTGCTGATGACAGCCGCGAGACTAGAAACCTCTTGAATGTCAGCAGTGAACTCCGTCTTCGATCGGCACACAGGGACACAAATAAATAAATAAATAGCCTAAATTAAACGCACGAATTACATAGCCTGCACTGGTGTCATCCTGATTTACCACGTTGTAAAACTTATTCCAGGCAACCCTTTCTGACATTCTATTTCCTTTGTTTTTAATTCTCATTTTTTGAGTTTGCCACGTTCCTCCTTGGCCAGCGTTGATAAGAGCTGTGTCAAAATGCGTCCTCATTTCTCCACGCTGTTAATGATAGAACGAATGTATCCTTAACAGCCGAGGATATCCCAAACAATTAAAAGCTTTATTAAATAAAAGTGTGTATTTATTAGAAAACTTTTTCTTGTCACTGTTTTAGTATTATAAGTTATGTTTTGTGTTAATATTATTCTGTTTATGTTGCGTATATTTCTAGGTTGATTATTTGATATGCTGTTGAATAGATTAATCTAAATCAATGTGTCATATGTTCTAAAATAAATTTATATTTTTCTGATAACATATTTATTTTAATAAGTCAGAAATGTCTCCGCTGTTTTCTGGTGACAGGCGCGGTGGGTGCTACTGGGGGCGTGTGCAGCAGGTGACGCAAATTTTGGGTCCTCAGAAGGCTAGACCGTCTCATTTCAGTTCTTTTCTTGAACTTCTGAGGCTGCCACTATGAAAGACAGACATGTCGCATGCTTAGAAGGACAGAGCTAATAACTAGCAGTCGATCCGGCACCCGCCCGAATTTAATTAAAATATTATTTTTCGTCACGTCATCCGCCCGATCCATGTAACTGCCAACCGCGCATAGTCCGTGTGCGTGGCGTGCAAGAAGGAATCCTCTCTCTACAAGCTCTCGCGTTAAGTGAAGCCCACAAACCCCCATGCGAGTTGTGCAATGTGCATGTTAATGTTAAAGTATTATAACGATAATAATAAATAATGGCATATCATTTTTGTCTAAATTATATGCCATATAAAAAATATGTAAAAATCGAAAATCGGATCGAATCGTGACCTTAGAATCGAAAATATAATCGAATCGAGGATTTGGAGAATCGTGACACCCCTATTAAATATAATACATATATATTCTCGACTGAACTAATCTTAAAACTACACTGACCAAGAAACGTTAAAGGGATAGTTCGGCCAAAAACGATATTAAACCCATGATTTACTCACCCCCAAGCTGTCCGAGTTGCATATGTCCATCACTTTTCAGACAAACACATTTTCGGATATTTTAGAAAATATTTTAGATCTTTCTGTTGATTAAATGTAATGTTACGGGGTCCAGCAATAGTCCACGACCTTCAAGTCCAAAAAAGTGCGTCCATCCTTCACAAATTAAATCCAAACGGCTCCAGGATGATAAACAAAGGTCTTCTGTGGGTAATCCGTGCGGTGTTGTTGTAGAAATATCCATATTTAAAATGTTATTAACGTTATAAACTACCTTCCGGTGGCGCCGCCATCTTAGAGTGATGCGCATTCAGGATGAGAGCTTACGCAGCGTACAGAGTTTCTCTGCTGCTGCTCTGTGCCCCCGCCCTCCGAATTTGTCATACGTCACTAAGAAAAGTCCGTACGCTACGCTTATACTCTCTCCTGAGTCTAAGATGGCGGCGCTACCGGAAGGTAGTTTATAACGTTAATAACATTTTAAATATGGATATTTCTACAACAACACCGCACGGATTACCCACAGAAGACCTTTGTTTGTCGTCCTGGAGCCGTTTGGATTTGGTTTGTGAAGGATGGACGCACTTTTTTGGACTTGAGGGTCGTGGACTGTTGCTGGACCCCGTGACATTGCATTTGATGAACAGAAAAATCTAAAATATTTTCTAAAATATCCGAAAATGTGTTTGTCTGAAAAACGATGGACATATGCAACTCGGACAGCTTGGGGGTGAGTAAATCATGGGTTTAATATCGTTTTTGGCCGAACTATCCCTTTTATATAAAGAAACGCCTATCCGTCCATTGAGTTATTATGAGATTCAAAGCAGCCGAAAGTGTTACCTGTCATTCTGGCCGCCCTCAAATCCGTGGCGGAAGAAGTAGTTCTCAAACAAAGAGGCTTTTAAAATAACTCCGTTGTTGTTTTCTAGTTTTCGTTTTTCAAACGTGTGCCTTCGAACTGTTGTATAAAAGCAATATCGCTCTCGGAGTCGTGTGATATAGCTCTATATCATCACGGCTTTGATGGCCTTGTGCCTCTGGCCTAATCACAGCCGTGATGATATAGAGCTATTCATCTTATTTTCCACGACAACAAGGGCGGCGCTATTTCCCTTCATTTTGTCATCGAACTTCCGGTTAAGCGTCTGAGTAAGCAATAACACATCTTGTGTCTAGTTAAGAACAACACATCTGTTTTTGGAAAAACACACTTTGTGTTGTTTTAACACACATTGTGTTGTCTCTTATTTCTTTGAACTTAAAATCAACACGAAATGACACAGAATGTGTTAAATAGGATAACACAAAACAATGTGTTAAAATTAACACATAGGCCTACAGGATGTGTTAATTGTAACACATTGTTTTGTTTTACACTAATTAACACATTATGTATTATTTTAAAACATTATATTTGATTTCGTGTTGATTTTGAGTTCAAATATATAAAAAGGGACAACACAAGATGTGTTATTTTAACACATTCGTATTAAGAGTGTATTTAACTGTCTTGTTTTTAATGCATCACTTTCTCACACACTGTTCTGTTTAAGTATGGGTGTCATTATATAGTAATTCTCATAATGTAAGTTTATTTTAAGTACTAATGTAAAATTATGTTTATTGTATTTTTTTTTTATACAGAAGCATCGACGAGTGTCAGTGATGCAGTGAACAACAGTGAGGATGATACCATCCACATGCCCCTGAGCTGTGATAAAGAAATGCAGTGGGAGGATTCATCTGTCTCTGACCACAACTACACTTTAACACCGCAACTCATCTTGAAGCCTACTAAATCAGAAATGGGAACACAATGTGTTGAGCTGGCACCATTGTACATTTCTCTCTTGAGAAACGACCACCTTTGTCAGCTCTACACAGGGTTGACATTGGATGCATTTCATTCAGTTGCCAAAAACCTTACCAATACATACACCAACAGCTTCCAGCTACACACTTCGGATCAGCTCCTGATGACACTGATGAAGCTGCGTCTAAATTTATTGCAGGGTGATCTTGCTGAAAGGTTTGGTATTTCTCAGTCTATTGTAAGCAAGGTGATTTCGTGTTGGATTGACATCATGGAGAAAACATGAGGTATTACATATCATGGCTACCCAGGGAGACAATCCAGGCAACAATGCCTCAGTGTTTCAAAGAACATTTTCCAAATACAACATGTGTGATTGACTGTTCAGAGACACCCTTCAAAAGCCACTCAACCTTGACTCGAGAGGTGAGTCCTACAGCCATTACTATGGCCAGAACACCATCAAATACCTGGTCTGCATTGCACCATGCGGACTGATCATGTTTATTTCACCAGCATATGGAGGAAGGTGCAGTGATAAATTCTTAACTGCTAATTCAGGGTTCCTGGAATACCTTCGCCCAGGCGATGAAGTAATGTCAGACAGGGGCTTCACTATTAACGATCTCCTCTATGAAAGGAAGGTAAAACTTGTCATTCCTGCCTTCACCAAGAAAGGCATGCAACTCTCTGAAGAAGACACCACCAACACTAGGCGCATAGCTAATGTACGTGTCCACGTTGAGCGAGTCATATGCAGACTAAAAAACTTCAAAGTGCTTTCTCAAACAGTTCCAATTAACCTCACTCCTAAAATTGATAAAATTTTGAGAATTTGTGTAACCTTCGAAGCGACATCATTTCTGATGTAGAGGATGAGTAAGTGTTGGTTTGTAGCTGTGTTCCAAAATCTGTTGAGATATTTTGATCTTTTTGCTATGGTTTTGCTTTAATGTGTAAATAGTACCAGTAGTTATTTTGTGATCAGATGTTACTTGTGAAGAGTTATTTTTTTATAAACCTTTACACTGTGAGATCTATAGATTCACCTTAAAACGTAAAGGCTCCTGGTTTAAAGAAATAAGTCTTTGCAAGTTTACAAATGAATTCCATCTTGGTTTATTACATATGATAATTTTATGGTGAAATATTACCTCTACATGAAGGTCAGTAAAAGGCGTCTTAAGCTTCCTGACAACAACAAAAACAAACTGATTTTTTACAACCTATTATAAATTATACATTTTCTGAAACAAATCACAGAGTATCAGTGTTGTATAAAGTACTAGAAAGCAATACTTGAGTAAAAGTACAAGTATTGTACTAGAAAAAGACTTTGGTAGAAGTGAAAGTTGTCTTTTAAAATATTACTCAAGTAAAAGTCTTAAAGTATCTTATATATACTGTACTTAAGTATCAAAAGTAATTTTCTGATATTTAATGTACTTAAGTATTTGAAGTAAAAGTAAAAAGATTTTTTTTTTTAAAGCAAGCGGTTAGAACTTTGATTGTGAACTTTATTGTGGCTTTCTTATAGTAAAGCATATTCAGGGTTCCCATTATCTTCTTAATCTCAATCATCAAATAAAAATCCGTCTTTTCCAGGACTTTTCAGGCACAATTCTCTTAAGTTCAAAGAGGAAACAGCATATTTTAAGAGCTGACATCAAATAAAAAAGCAGAAATTTCACTTTTGTATGAACTACAGGTAAAAATGAAAAATAAATAATAACTTATTTATTTCAAAACATGAGTATATTTTTGAAAAAAGTGGAGTATCCCTTTAAGTTAGCTGCTCTACTAAGAAAAAAATGCCAACTCATTGTGTGGCAATGAAAGCACTGTGACTTTGATCAACAATGCAAGCGTACATTCACAATGTATAACATTAGCACAACATTATCCTATAACCACTGAGTTTTGACTTAATTTAACATAAAAGGAAATCTCAAGTTTGACAAAACGTATGATGCTTTTGAAGATGTGAATACAGTCCTTAACACTTCTTTCTAACCTGCCACTGATTAACTAGCAGTTTTTTTTATATTTCTCAATCTAACATTAGCCTACCGGAGGGAATATTCGGCCGGCAGTTATGTTATAATGTTACCATAAACAGTTAAGCGTGTTTCATTTGAGAGTTCTCTGTGAATTAAATAAATCCATGGGAAAATCAACGGTGTAACGTTGACGTTTATTAAACGTGCGCCTGGCCATCACATTAGACAGATAACTATCTAATACGGCTTATTATAACTAATGTTTAATCACATTGACATTGTGGCTTTACTTAATAACTATTATTTTAAAGTACCTTGATGTGATTCTTCAGGTTGGACGGGAAGTTTTTAAATGACAAAATGTAAGTGATTTTCGGTAGGCATAAGAGGCACTTTATTCGGTAATCGGGAATCTTTAATTCCAATGTACAAAAACATTTCTTACAAATACGGCCACGGATGTATAACGTTAGCTTTCTCATCGTGGGGGTGGTCGATTACGATAACGGGAAGTCCTCCAGTAGGTCCTTTCATTGCAGTTACAGTTGTGCTTCCTCATCCTTTGGCAACACTACGCTAAAATAGAGTGTGCGTGAAATAGAGTGTGCGGAGCGTGTGTAAATCAATGTAGAAGCACTGATTCGCCAAAACCTTCCTTATTGAGTGTGCGGAGCGTGCGTAAATCAATCTAGAAGCACTGATTCGCCAAAACCTCCTTTTTTGAGGTCGCACACATTTCTTGATTTTATTTTGTAGTAACGAGTAACGAATATGCTTAGTGGAAATATATCGGAGTAAAAGCATTCATTTTATCTAGAAAATGTAGTGGAGTAAAAGTGAAAGTTGACATAAATTTAAATAGCGAAGTAAAGTACAGATACGTGAAATTTCTACTTAAGTACAGTAACGAAGTATTTTTACTTCGTTACATTACAACACTGCAGAGTATCTGTTGTTTAACAAAACCAATTTAAAACAACTGATTTAAAATAGTATCATTCTTTACCTACAGTCTCTACATCCCACCCCTATTACCTAATATCTTATCATTACCCCTTATTATTCTTATTCCTGCTTATATACAAATCTGCAAGTATCTTGTGGAAAGCAACAGACGGCCTGCCTGAAACTCATCTGACAAATGAGGGAGCATATACTTAAAAGGCTTTTAGTCTAGCTACAGTCTTTGCACAGAATTGCTCATTGTATGGGACATGTAGCAGAACTTGTTGTGATGGAACCCAGATGAGTAGCTTACAGGCCTTTAGCCCTGTACAGAACATACCAAGCTGCACTTGTACATAAAAGCCCCGTGGACCATTTGGCTGCAGCTGGGGTGTCCCCTCCTTCATCTTCACATCATACCTCTGACTCCTGAACAGGTCCTCCAGAGACTTATCACTCTTAAGGAAAGGGCATTTGATCTCCAGCAGTTCCTCTGAGTTCAAAACTCCATCAGGGCTTGCTGACAGCCAGGGCTCGTTTGCACACACAACTGTGCCTCTGCGGCTGACTGAAACCCCATAACCCTCTAGCCACTGTAAGGCATATGCCTCACTTTCTAAGCCATGGTGAGTTGCTGCGTTTCCATGGAACCTGTGGTAGAGGTGCTCTCTGACAAAAGTTTGAGGATTGCCTCTAATGGGGACCTTCTTTGCTGTGCTCGCAGTGATTCTTATCTTTCGAGAGTCATGCCACAAGTGAGAGGAACTCTGCTTAAGTGTTTCATGCTCCAATGCTGTACATTTGTTGGGATCAATGGCCACAAAACTTTTATAAAACGACATGCACCTCTGGCAGATGTTGGTGCCATCATGTTCAGCATGTGGTAAGGATGCAGACGGTTCTGGCTCCTGTCTCTGCACAGCGCTCAGACATTTCTGCAGAAGGCTTGACACAGGCAGTTGAAGATGCTTGAGACCCTCTCTCAGTTTATTCTGGGTGCAAAATGAAGGAGTGGGAGGCAGAGGAACATTTTTGGGAATTACCTCTGGCATCTGCAGCACATCAGTAGCTTGGTGGTGGGAAAAGGTGATGTCCATTAACCGTTTTGGGCCAAGGTTCCTCTTAGTCCCCACGTTCCAGAGCCGCTGCTCATCTGTGCAGGCGATGCCAGTAAGGCCACTGGACACAGCATTTTCAACCTGAGACAAAACATTTACTGATTAGTTAATTTCTTCACTTCAAATAAATTTCAAACGTTTAAAAAAAATGTATTTCCTCTTTCAAAAACATTCATTATTACACTTGATGTTTACTTACCTTATTCCCAGGCAGGTGATAGCGTGATTAGACTTAATGTTACACTTAATGTACTACTACCAAATCTTACCTTTTCCTTTCCGTTTGCATATGTACTGTGTGCAGAATTATAAGGTAAGTTGATGTTCTGATATTATTTTTTTCCATGCAGATTTTACCAATCCCTAACAACACCAATCTTTTAACTATAATTAATTTCACAAACATTGGAAAAAGCATGACATGAAAAAACAATGAACAATATATGTTTTCAGCATGTAGTAAATCCCAAAATTAACATGAATAGGCTGTAGAAGTATTGTTATATACTCATGTTAGGTAATGCATTAAATAAATGTTAACAAATACAACCGTATTGTAAAGAGTTTCTAATATGTATAATATATATGCAAAGCTGAATATAAGGTGTATATAAAGCATTCCTGTACAATAATGTGTAATTTACTAATGAATAAAAACAAACATAAAATTAGTTATTAAGATTGATGTGGTTTGAAATTGGTTAAAATGTGCTTGAGAAAATTAACTTGCTTAGTAATTCTGCACAGGGTGTACTTACCTAGACTCTGTTCACTTACCTTACTCCATCATACAATTAAGAGATTTGACAAGATACTTAGTCAATACTTTGTCTGCAGGTGATTATTAGGTCAAGAGGTGTATATCACAAACACATGTTAATATACTTAAGTTTATAGATTTATAACATACATGTTAACAACACAAACGATGCAAAATATGATCATGAACAGTGTTGAGCAGTACACAGTAGTTATAGTAATAATATTAATTTGAAAGGAGCAAGTAGTTGTCACGGTTGAGAACCAGGTAAGACACGATGAAGCGGGGAGCGGATCCAAGTGCAGTTTATTCCAGATATAAAAGTGTAAACAATGATAAACAAAAACTAGGGACTTGCGACATCTAACAACGAACCACAAACAAGGACTGAACAGGCAGGGTATAAATGCATGACAAAGACCAATGACAGAGCAGGAACAATGAGTAACTAGGACAACACACAAGGGGAGAAGCATGATCACAATGAATATCCATGGTTACTAACAAGGGGGTGGAGACACTAATTAACACAGGGAGATACAACTAGGAATTAAAACTGCAAGCAGTGATGGAAGGGCCCTCGCACACATGACACCGCCACGCCGTGGCATAAGAATTAAAGGGAACAGTAGTAAATAGGCATTTAATCTTGGGCCTTCTTTTGTGAGGCCTTTTTTTATTTCATGTAGTATGTGTTCTAATTGTGTACTGAGGCAATTGAGTATTGAGGTAAAGGCGATGTGTTTATTGTGATAGTTAAAGCATGTCAGGGTTATGCTGTGTTATAGGTTTAGGGTGTTGGTGTAGGCTGCCTAGTAACTTATTTGCTTTGAGCAATTGTGTTGTTGTTGTTGTTGTTGTTGTTTCATGTTATGTGTATTGGACCCTCTTGAAAATGAGATGTTGCATCTCAAGGGGCTATCCATAAATAAATAAATTACAAATAAATTACAAATTTAAGCATGTAAACATAGGTGAACTATTTAAAAGTGTAGTATAATGTGCCACATTTCCTGTTGCTAATTACAAATTACAGCAAGGTAGCATCGTGTAAGATAGCATGAGAGACAGAGAGAGAGAGAGAGAGAGAGAGAGAGAGAGAGAGTGAGTGAGCGAGTGTGTGTGTGTGTGTGTGTGTGTGAGTATGAGTGACTACATGTAAATATTGGCACGTAGATGTGTTCAGTCCAGGACTCTTATTGATCATGTAAAATGTAGGGCAGATCTGACTTTGAATAATCAGTGTAAAACATGTTACTTCTTGTTGCCAGCAGGTGGTGCTATGGCCATAAGTGACTATTGGCATGTAGATGTGTTCAGTCCAGGACTCTTGTCAATTATGTAAAGTTTGGGACAGATCAGACATTGCATAATCATTGTAAACATGTCACTTCCAGTTGCCAGCTGGTGGCGCTATATCTATAAGTGACTATTGGCGTGTAGATGTGTTCAGTCCAGGACTCTTATCAATCACGTGGAGTTTGTGACTGATCAGACATTGCATAATCAGTGTAAACATGTCACTTCCTGTTGCCAGCTGGTGGCGCTATGACCATAAGTGACTATTGACATGAAGATGTGTTCAGTTCAGGACTCTTATCACTCATGTGAAGTTTGGAACAAATCTGACATTGCATAATCATTTTAAACATGTCACTTCCTGTTGCCAGCTGGTGGCGCTATAATTATAAGTGACTATTGACATGAAGATGTGTTCAATTCAGGACTCTTATCAATCATGTGAACTTTGGGACAAATCCGACATTGCATTATCATTGTAAACATGTCACTTCCTGTTGCCAGCTGGTGGCGCTATGACCATAAGTGACTATTGGCATCATAAGTGACTATTGACATGTAGATGTGTTCAGTCCAGGACTCTTATTAATCATGTGAAGTTAGGGAAAGATCGGACATTGCATAATCAGTGTAAACATGTCACTTCCTGTTGCCAGCTGGTGGCGCTATGACCATAAGTGACTATTGACATGTAGATGTGTTCAGTCCAGGACTCTTATTAATCATGTGAAGTTTGGGAAAGATCAGACATTGCATAATAATTGTAAACATGTCACTTCCTGTTGCCAGCTGGTGGCGCTATAACCATAAGTGACTATTGACATGTAGATATATTCAGGTCAGGAGTCTTAGCAATCATGTGAAGTTTGGGACAGATCGGACACTGTATGCCTGAGTTCCAGCAACCTGTTTCATAGCTAAACATCAAACTTTGGCTGGCCGAAACAGACACAAATTTTAACATGGAATCAAATCCTTCGCAATTTAGCATCACAAAGGCCTTAAAATGAGACTCGCCAAATATGATGATGATCCGAAGAAAACTGTAGGAGGAGTTAGTTAAAGTATGACTGTTGGAAATGAGAAAAACTGAGCCAAAATCTGAGAAATAATTCAAAATAGCTGACTTCCTGTTTGGTGTAGGGCATTGCTCCAAGAGACTTTTTTGTAGGGCTTGTAATAATACATGAGCATACCGAAATTCGTACATGTACATTAAACACAGTCCAAGGGCTGCTTCCTTGAATATTTGAAAGTGGCGCTAAAACATGTTCCTTCAGGTTGCCAGCTGGTGGCGCTATGGCTATAAATTAAAATTGTTATGTAGATGTGTTCAATCAGGACTCTTAGCAATCATGTGAAATTTGGGACAGATCGGACATTGTATGCATGAGTTCTAGCAACTTCCTGTTTCATGGGAAAACATCAAACTTTGTCGGGCCAGAACCGACACAAATTTTTACGTAGAGTCAAATCCTTCGCAATTTAGCATCACAAAGGCCTTAAGATGACACTCACCAAATATGAAGATGATCTGACGAAAACTGTAGGAGGAGTTATGTAGTGGCAAACTCTGTGTGTTTGTTCCTATGACACTTCTAATTTTTCATCTCACCACTTCTAGGGAATACCGGTGCTTGGGTTTCTTTGACGCGTAAAAGATTGTCTGAACAACGTGGTCCTTGAATGTTGATGATATTTATTTGTTCAACAAATGAAAAGTAACTTAAAGCATAAATTATAGTCTCTTTGTTTGACTGAGTTGAATTCATTCAGCGTGTTCGCGTTGCACCTGTCACGCTCACGCTGACGTAGTTGCTGACGTAATTGATGGTCAATGATAGTAGGCTCAAGCACCGGAACCTTTCCTGTGGTCTTGGCTTGACACTCCTTTTATAGATGCAACCAACCCCACTGCCTCTAGAGAGAAGGCATACTCAAAACATTAAATTGTTCCAAATCAAATATTAAAGAAAAATTAAATGAATAACTACTTATATTAACTAAAAGGAAAAAATATAAATATGGCTCCTACACACCGGCCTCTAATTGTGTGCATGGGCAACAATTACTAAATGTACATATTACAAAGGAGCCTCGTTTACTTATGATACTATAATTATTAAAGACAACATGAATGGGTTATACTCATCTTTTTCTCCCACAGGGTGGTTTCTCCAAGCTCATCTATTCTGCATTTTCCAGTAGCAGGCAGAGCTTAGTTACTGGCCTAAGAAATACACCAGTCTTGGTTCTAATTTTCACTGTCCTCACTAAACCTTTGGAATCTGGTAAGACATCTTCAATTCTTCCAAGACTCCAGGAACCCCGAGGGGCTGTACTATCCACAACCATCACAATGTCTCCTACTTGAAATCCTCCTTTGACTGTTGTCCATTTTTGCCTTTCCTGTAACAAAGGTAAGTATTCTTTCGTCCATCTTTTCCAAAACAGATCGGCAACATATTGAACTTGTTTCCAGCGACGTCTGATGTACATGTCTGACTCTTGGAATAGTCCAGGTGGAAAAGCAGGATGACACTTCAGAAGAAGAATATGATTAGGTGTTAGTGCTTCAAGGTCGTATTCATCTTCTGAGACTGTGCTGATGGGACGGCTGTTTAGAATGGCTTCAACTTCACAAAAAAGTGTTTGCAAACCTTCATCATCAAGTGTTTGTTCTTGAATAGTGGAGTGGAGAACTTGCCTCACCGTACGGATCAACCTTTCCCACACCCCGCCATGATGTGAGGCTGCTGGTGGGTTAAAGGTCCACTGGATACCTTTCTGGAGCATTGCATTGTGGATCTTCTCTTGGTTCCAAGTTGAAATAGCATTTTGCAATTCTCTTTTAGATCCTACAAGGTTGGTTCCATTGTCAGAGCGAATATGCATCACCTGACCTCTCCTACTTATGAACCGCCTTAGAGCATTGATGCATGAGTCTGTATTTAAGGAGTGTGCCACCTCAAGATGTACTGCTCTACTTGACATGCAGGTAAATATGACACCATAACGCTTCATTAGACTTCTCCCTCTTTTGGTTTCAAAAGGCCCAAAGTAATCTACACCTACGTTGGTGAAAGGTGGAAGATCAGCTTCAAGTCTTTCTTTTGGCAGGTCCGCCATTTTTTGTTCTCCAAGTTTTCCTTTGACTCGCCTGCACACTATGCACTTAGATATAACTTTGCGAGCTGCAGAGTTGGCGTTGACGATCCAGTACCTTTTTCTGAGCTGAGAGAGAACATGATTTCTTCCACTATGTCCGAGCTGCTCATGTATGTGCCGAAGGATGAGTGTGGAGATATGGAGATCTTTGGATAGTATCATGGGACGCTTGGCCTCATCTGACATTGCTGCCTTGCTCAGTCTTCCTCCTACTCTCAGAACTCCATCCTCCAGTACAGGGTCCAACCTGTAGATGGTGCTCATTCGACTAAGTCCTTTTCCTGTAGATTTGTTACTTTCCAGCTTTGTAATTTCCTTTGGATATCTTTGATGTTGACAGAACACAATGATGGCTTTCTCTGCTCTCATCAGGTCATCCAAGGAAATGCGTTGTCCGCCAAGTTTGCTCTTGAAGGCTTTCATCTCATTGTCCAACATTTTGCTTTGAGAATGACATTAGATTGCATCTGCTTTCTTTTCATACAGAGTGCTCGAAGAATGTCTTTTAGCTTCATGTACCACACGACAGCCCTCTTCAACCTATTCCAACTTGAAAAGTAATCCATTAGTTGGCATGTAGGATTGATATTTGTCTTGACCACAGCACTAAAAACTGCTGTGCTCTTTTTAATCTCAAGGTCATTTTGGGAGAGTGACAGTAACTCTGTAGGATTCTGTGGCCATTCTCTTTCTGATTTCCACAGGAACTCCGGTCCGTGGATCCACTCTTTACTTTTCATAAAGCTACTTGCATCCATTCCTCTGGATGCTAAATCCGCTGGATTCAACTTTGTTCCAATGTACTTCCATTGTCTGACATTTGTATTCTCTCTTATAACGGAGATCCTATTGGCCACAAATGTACGGAATCTTGTATTTTCATTTGCAATGTACTTTAATACTGACTGGCTGTCTGTCCAGAAAGTTGAGCTGTTGAGCTTTATCTCTAACTCTTTTCTGAGCATCTTGTCAACTCTAACAGCTAACACAGCCGCCACAAGTTCCATGCGTGGTATTGTTATCTGTTTTAACGGTGCTACTCTGGCCTTGCCAAGCATGAAAGCTACATGCACGGTATGTATTCCTGATGTCAGTCGTAAATAACTTACTGTACCATATGCGTGGTCACTGGCATCTGAGAAGTGATGCAGTTCAGCTTATGTGGATGCTCCAATTCCACTCGGCTTCACACAGCGTTCCACTCTAAAGTTCTCCAGTTGGTCAAGACTGGCTACCCATTTTCTCCAGCTTTCTAATGCAGCCTTTGGCACTTCATGATCCCAGCTGCACTTGTTTCTGCAAAGATCCTGAAGGAGTAACTTAGCAGACAAAGTTAGAGGAGACAGGAAACCAAGGGGATCATAGATTGAACTGACCATTGATAAAATGTTTCTTCTGGTGTGGGGTTTATTTTTTACGAGGATGTTAAATCTGAACATGTCACTTTCTATACACCACAACAGTCCTAGTGCCCTCTCTGCGGGGAGTGGGTCTCTGTCCAAGTCCAGCTCTTTCACCTCAGTGGCTCTATCTTCTCTAGGAATGTGTGAAAGTACAGTGCGACTGTTACTCACCCACTTGGTTAGGTGGAATCCACCCTTGTGACAAACAGTTGTGAGATCTTTTAATAGGTTTATTGCTTCCTGTTCTGTTCCAATAGATTTCAAGCAGTCGTCGACATAAAAGTTGGTTTCAATAGTATTTATCACCTCTGGACTAAAACAGTTGACACTGTCTTTGGCTGCTTGTCTCAATGCAAAGTTTGCACAGCTCGGAGAAGACACTGCTCCAAAAAGATGCACTGTCATACGATGCTCAACAGGAGGTAGAGACATGTCACCTTTAGGCAACCACAGAAAGCGTAAAAAGTCCACATCAGACTTTGAGACTCTGACTTGATGAAACATTGATTTTATGTCGGCCATCATAGCTACAGGCTGTTGTCTGAATCTAGTGAGAACACCAAAAAGAGTGCTTGTCAGGTCCGGGCCTTGGAGGAGTTCAGCATTTAGAGATGTTCCATGGAATGTTGCGCCACAATCAAACACCACTCTAATGGTGCCTTTCTTAGGATGAAAAACGCCATGGTGTGGGATGTACCATACCTTTCCATCTGATCTTTGAAGTTCAGCTTGTGGCACCACCTCTGCATATCCTTTGCTTATCACTTCTTCCATGAATTCTGTGTAGTCATTTTTAAATTTCTCATTTCTTTGGAACTTTCTTTTAAGACCTAATAGACGCTGTTTTGCGACCAGACTGTTGTTGGGCATAACTGGACTTTCACTTCTGAAAGGTAAGTCTATACTGTAATGTCCATTTTGCAGCTTAATTGATTGCTCAGCAATTCTCATAAACTTTTTATCTTCTATTGACATTTCTTTGTCATCCATTCTTTGTCATCCAAGCCAGAAATGACAAGGAGGCGGCTTCTCGCAATACAAAGTCAATGGAGACGGTTGGATTGATTTCCCCTCCCGGTGGGCGTGGTTTTCAAATTTGCATAACGGCGCTCTGTCTCTATTAATAACCCACCCCAATAGGGTTTTCACTGCATAAGGCCCATCTCCATGGCTGTTGATTACTTCCCACGGCTCTATGGCTTTAGGAGCATTGTTTCCAATCAACAACTCCACTTCACCTTTGAGTTCTGGGATCTGAATATCACTCAGGTAAGGCCATCTAGATAGCTCTTCTTTCCTTGGAATGCTGTTGGTATCCACAGGCATACTTTTCTGAGTGTACACTTCTGGAAGCATAATGAAGTTGTTTTCATTTAATGCACTAACCTCTAATCCATTCACCATGCAAGTATTCACAGATTTTTCTTGATTTATAGTTCTTAGCAGGATGTTGATCCTTTTCCCTGTGATGTTCAGTCTTCTCAGGAGATTTTCTGTGCAAAAAGTAGCAGAGCTGCCAGGATCTAAAAAGGCATAGGTGTTAATGATCTTACTACCTTTTGAACTTTTAACCTGCACAGGTACAATGGACAATGTGTATTTTGGGAAATTCTGTGCATTACCGGCCCCAGAATGCCCACCTGCATTGAGAGAAACCTGCATAGTGCTCACTGTTGTTTGCTCTGTTGGTCTTTTCACTTTGATATGAAAGGAACTGGGATGTTGTTTATGACATATGGAACATTGGAGACGCTTGCTGCAGTCCTTGCTGACATGTCCAGCCTTTGTCAAGCATTCAAAGCAAATTCCATTCTGTTTGAGGAATGTTATTTTTTCTCTATGTAGCTTTGACTCAAATTGCGAACACGACATCAATTCATGCTTGCCAGTGCAGAATATACATGCATTGTCTGGTGCTATTGCCTTTTGTTGTGACAACTTCACATCTACATTTGTAGCAAAGCTACCTTTAGCAAGGGATTTCATTAAGACTTTAGATTTAATTTTGGTGGTACTAGACTCTTGAATGTCACCAAAAATTGGGTCTGAAACTATAGCAGCTTGCTTCTCAATAAAAGACACCAGGTCAGTCATTCTTACCCTGCTGTCTCGTTGGTCCTGTAGTTCACAAGCCTTTGTGCGCCTTCTTTCTCTCAATTTATATGGCAGTTTGAAAATTATGTTTTTCATGTTAGAGATTGTGTCTAGCTCTTCCATGTACTCAAGCTGCTCCATGCTATTGCAACAACCTCTCAAAAACAATGCAAAGGCTCTTAAGTCTTCTGATCTTATTGTTGGCCATGACAGTGCCTTTTTTATGTAGGCACATGAAATATAGTGTTCTCGTTGCCAAAATGTTCTTTCAACAATTGCCTTGCCTTTCTATAGCCCCGGTTTACATCCATGTGTTGGCAGCTTTTGACAAGGTCTTGAGCTTGCCATTTTGTAAACTGGATGAGGAACTGCAATCTGTCTTGATTATTGTCTTTTCTACTTTCGATGATATGGTCAAATGAATGAATGAAAGACATATACTGCAAGATATTTCCATCAAAAACAGTGATATTTCCTTTAGGCAAAGTATATAACAATTGCTGCTTTACCAAGAGACTTGTCAGTTGGGTTTGTTTTTCAAGAATCTTGGAGAGATTGTCAGATTCCTGTCCTTTCCTTGTTGTAGATAAAGAACCCTGTGCAGAAGGATTATATATGGGCTTAGTGGCAGGTTTAGACAGGATAGAAGGCTGTATTCTGTCTGTCATATGGACTACATCCCTAGGCCTTGTGTCCATCAATGTGTGTTTAACAAATGGCTCAGCTCTTCTCTCCATATCTTCTAGGTAAGCATTCATTGTATCTAATTTTTAATTGGCACGAACAGCTTCCGTTTCTGCATTTTTTAGATAATTTATTTTGGCTTTATTTGCAGTTAATTCAGTTTGAATATTCAAAGTCTCTCTTCTTTTTCTGATTTGTTCATTCTTCTTGTAAGATGAGATATTTTACCCGCTCTAGAAGCGCGCAATTTCGCTGATGTTTCAGTAAGATTCCTTTCAGACATGTCCTCTTGGTTTACTTCCTCGTCTTCACTAAAATCCATTTTCCAAAAATGCTCAATTTTTTGTTTTCGTTTCAGCAAAAATAGTAAATAATAATCAATCAACTAGTTTCAAGAAAATGTTCTTAAATTTGTACAATTCTAAATTTCAAGTCGCGTATTGCATTACTTCATTAGCGGCTTATTTCACCGGCGTCTTCTCAAACAAAGCAGCGGAGTTTAAACCTAAAAATACTCCGTGATCCATCAATTCAAAAATCAAACAAAAATATCTTCAAAAATGCCAGTTCATTTAGATTCCATTTCAGTCAATATAAATCGCTCATACCTCCGATGCAGTTTATTTTCTTTGTTTCTTTGTTTGCTGCACTTCGCTCGCCGGTCTCCTTTCCAGGAAAAGTTTCTCCATTTAAAGTTAATTCCTTACACATTCAGGAGCAGCAGCAGCGTTCCATTAAAGTCATTCCATTAATCCCATTGATTCCAAAGCCATATCATTGACTTTTGTAGTGGCAAACTCTGTGTGTTTGTTCCTGACACTTCTAATTTTTCATCTTACCACTTCTAGGGAATACCGGTGCTTGGGTTTCTTTGACGCGTAAAAGATTGTCTAAACAACGTGGTCCTTGAATGTTGATGATATTTAATTTCATGAGTTTTCGAGTATGTTTAGGCCCTCTAAAGTCCCGCTGAAGTCGGAGAAGAAAAATAATAATAATAATAATAATAATAATAATAACTCCTTGAAGAACAATAGGGTCTTCACACCCCGGTGTGCTCGGGCCCTAACAAGAGTATACATGAACACAAGTCAAACACAAGTATACAGAGACATAAGTATAAACCAAAACACAAGTATAACAAAACACAAGGACACAGGGAACACTGTTACATAGCCCCCCTCAAAAGGGCGGCTTCCAGCCAAGGCCATGAAAGTCCAAGGGCCAGGGCGGCGCCGCGGGCGGAGGCAGGGACCAAGGCGGAGCCGCGGGCGGAGGCAGGGAACAGGGCGGAGGCGCGGGCGGAGGCAGGGACCAGGGCGGAGCCGCGGGCAGAGGCAGGGACCAGGGCGGACCCGCGGGCGGAGGCAGGGACCAGGGCGGACCCGCGGGCAGAGAATGGGACCAGGGCGGAGCCGGCGGAACAGGTAGCCAGGGCGGAGCAAGTAGTCAGGGAGGAGCCAGCAGAGCAGGCAGCCAGGGAGAGGCCGGCAGAGCAGGCAGCCTGGGCAGAGCAGGAAGCCAGGGAGGAGCCGGCAGAGCAGGAAGCCAGGGAGGAGCCGGCAGAGCAGGAAACCAGGGAGGAGCCGGCAGAGCAGGAAGCCTGGGCAGAGCAGGAACCCAGGGCAGAGCCGGCAGAGCAGGAAGCCTGGGCAGAGCAGGAACCCAGGGCGGAGCCGGCAGAGCAGGAACCCAGGGCGGAGAGTTTAAATTTAGCCATCTCGGACCAGGCAATGAGAGCAGGGAGCTTGAGGACAGCCATCTTGGAACAGGCAGAGAGTTCGAAACTGGCCATAGTTTTGGTAACAATTAGTCTCTGGAGCTTCGGGGTGACCACACTAGTTGACCAATGAGGCACAAGCGACTCACTCGGCACAGGGGACTCACTCGGCACAGGGGACTCACTCGGTGACTTGCTCGGTGAAGATTCACTCAGAGATCTACTCAGGGAAGATTCACTCAGGGATTTACACGGGAAAGATTCACTCGGGAAAGATTCACTTGGGAAAGATTCACTCGGGAAAGATTCGCTCGGGGGGATTCACTCGGGGGGATTCACTCGGCGAAGATTCACTCGAGGAAACGAGCGGTCCAGAGATTCTGGTCGCTCGGACAGTGATCAGCGGGTAATCCAACACACTGGAGATCAAGCGGCCGACCCGGGCTTTCACGGGATGAACCAGATAACCTGGTGACTTGTGCACAGGCTCAGACACGGCGGAAGTCATCTTGTGAGCGGGGTCGGACAAAACACGGGAAACCTTGGGAAGCACAAGGGAACATACAAAGGGGAGTAAGGAATTGCTGCTGGATCCTTAGCGGTGGTTCGTTCTGTCACAGATGAAAGCCAGGTAAGACACGATGAAGCGGGGAGCGGATCCAAGTGCAGTTTATTCCAGATATAAAAGTGTAAACAATGAAAAACAAAAACCAGGGAACACTAGGGACTTGCGACATATAACAACGAACCACAAACATCAGCATCATGTTTACCACTTTTGGTGTCAATCGCATGAAAATCCTAGGAGGAGTATTTAAAAGAACATCGCATGGAACTGTCAAAAAATCCACCTTTTGTGACTGCCACACTTCCTGGTGCCTGTTAGTGGCGCTATACCCAAGACTCACAATAGGCACATCGATGCGATCGGAATCCTTGGCCGAACATACACACTGCGTTTCATCCCAATAAGAATTTTTTTGCTTTAGATATTAGACACTTCCTGTTTTTCTGAATTCGCCATAAATTTGTCGCCTCGCCATGGCAACACCGTTCGAGATATCAAAAATCCCTTCGCAATTTAGCAAGTCCAATGTCTCAGCATCATGTTCACCACGTTTGGTGTCAATCGTATGAATTCCCTAGGAAAGGTATTTAAAAGTTCATGACTGACACACTTCCTGGCGCCTGGTGGTGGCGCTATACCCGGGAGTCACAATAGGCACATCGATGCGATCGGAATCTTCAGACAAACAAACACCCCGCATGGCATCCCAATAAGACATTTTTTGCCTTAGATATTAGACACTTCCTGTTTCTTAGATTTTGCCATAAATTTGTCGCCTCGACATGGCAGAACCGTTCAAGATATCAAAAATCCCTTCGCAATTTAGCATCTCCAATGTCTCGACATCATGATCACCACGTTTGGTGTCAATCGCATAAATCCCCTAGGAGGACTATTTAAAAGTTCATCACATGCGTTTTTGAAACAATCCAAAATGGCCGACTTCCTGTTGGGCGGAGCTAATAGGTTTGAGTGCAAAAGTTGTTCGGGTCGGTGAGATCTATATGCGTACCAACTTTCGTACTTGTGCGTACATGTTTGCCTGTTTTGTGCACCAATGTTTTTTTTTGCATTACAGGGGGCGCTACAGAGCTCCCTTGCCACGCCCGTGTTCCAGCCTTTGCCCGGTCGCAATGACGGACGACTTTTCAAGACTTTTCAAGTATGCTTAGGCACCCAAAATGCCCAAAAGTGTAAAAAAAAAAAAAAAAAAAAAGAATAAATCAGAGCAAAAAAAATTGGGCTTCGCACCTCGGTGCTCGGGCCCTAACTAGGACAACACACAAGGGGAGAAGCATGATCACAATGAATATCCATGGTTACAAACAAGGGGGCGGAGACACTAATTAACACAGGGAGATACAACTAGGAACAAGGGTATACATGAACACAGGTCAAACACAAGTATACAGAGACATAAGTATAAACCAAAACACAAGTATAACAAAACACAGGGACACAGGGAACACTGTTACAGTAGTAATGAGTAATACATTACATTTCTTTAGGAACTAGCTCAACACTGATCATGAAAAGTAAATAATAATAATGTGTGTGATAGTCTTACCTTCCATAATATCGAGGCTGCGTGGCTACATGACCTTCCTACACCAGCGATGCACGAACATCCAGTAGTCTCCACTGATCCTTGTTTACTTACTAGCACCCATGCAGAGTGGTTTGGACCGCTGGACTGGCTGGGTTGCACATTTGCTTTTAAAAAGATGAAGTCACCCTCACTGTGTAACAGTACACAACTTATTTTCCCACTATGTAAATATTGGTAAGCTTCAGTACTTTTATAATTTTTCATTGATGCTCCATCAACTCCTCCTGACAGGACGAAGTAGTTAAATATGCCACCATAAGTTACCTGTGGCCACATCTTCATATCGTCTACCCACGTTAACAACGACGATGGATGGGGCAATAACAAATCATCTGAGCGTCGTATGAAATTTTCTCCATTCTCCCAACTGTAAACACTTACTGCATTTACGTTATTTGGCATTTCCTTTAAGTTTTAATAAGCTTTAAGCAATCTTCTAACCACTGAATTAGCTGCCGAATGTTGCCATGTCAGTTGAGCGGAAGTCGGTTGACAAAATGCGGAAGAGCGGAGAATTAAAAAGGGGCGTGGCGGAATAAGGTGAATATCACACTTCTACTCGAGCGATATTGCTTAATTAAAGTCATGGTGGTTTTTGATATAATCCACTAGCTAGCCTACCTGTAGTCTCTCATGTTTGCTTGTGCTTAACAGAATCACAGTTTAAACTTCTGAAAAGTTTTCATTTTTATATCTACGTTCAAGGTTTTAATGTATTATGTTCATATCAGACGCAAACATTAATTAATGATCATCTTCTCCACTTTGGTGTCTAATATTATTATGATGGTCTTGTCATAATTATTAAATAACATCCTAAAATCTTTTCTTTTTCATTCTTAAACACTGCACCACTTGTATTAGGCAATATGCAAAAAATACACTTGTTGGTTATGTTTACACATTACATTATATGGTGTGTAATAAGGTGAATGTTTATCAAGACATATCATTCTTTTCTTAAGCTAAGTCTAACACAATGATTTTAAATGTTGTTATGGGGTATTTTTAATGTGCATGATTAATTTGAATGTGTGACATCCCTAAAAATACATGATTTAATTTTAGACTGGGCTTATGTTCTTCTTTAGAGATATAGGGGCAGTTTCCTAGACAGGTCTTATCCTAGTCCAAGACTAAAATGCATGTTTGATCTGTCTTAATTTCTTAACATATATCATTGCCATTGGTTTGTCTTAAGACACACAGCAGTAATGTTTTTTGTAAGCTTTGTTTGTAAAAACTACTTGAATGATCTGATATAACTTAGCAATAGGCCTAGTGCTGGATTAATCTAAACCCTGTCGGGAAACTTCCCTATAATATAGTTCTATGATATATTTTTTATTTTAGGTTGTTTACTGTATGTGCACTCTCAGAAGATAATTTACACAAGCTGTCACTGGGGTGGTACCCTTTCAAATAGTACACCTTTGTAGCTATACAGTGCATATAATGAGTACAAATGTACCCATATCTGTACCTAAATGGTAAATATTAGGACCCATTTAAAGGGTACCACCCCAGTGACAGCTTTTGTACTTTTTATTCTTAGAGTGTAGGGCCCAAAATGTACTCAAGCCCAGGGGACCACACCCCGGTAAGTCCTGCCCTGGTTACAGCAAACAATATCGTTGAAATCACGTTCTGAGCGAGATCCCCCCAACTGATAAACCATTGATGCACTGATGCAGTACTGTGAAATTGACCATGTAATGCTTTTTACTTTACTACATTAACTACACCAAAATGTAAGATATTAGATTTAACTACCGGTAAATTCACTGTTTAGACGAGGTACGTAAAACGCAGCGTTGAGGACATCTGCTGGTTACCTATGTGTAAATGCAACAAGAACAGTACACATTCAATGACATGTAAACAATTGCAAAAGTTTTTATTACAGGAAATATGCAATATGCCTTTGAAGGTTAGTGATTTGCATAAAGTTGTAGTTATCGTCCGGTGGTGTGGACGCTAATATATGTATTGTTATAATTAACGTCTGTTACAATGTGAATATAATTAACGTTATCGGGTCATAGTATGTGAACGGCCCTTAAGAATTTTCCCCGTAAGACTGAAGCTAACTTGAAAAATGTATAAATTCCTAGTTTTCTTTTTCATTTTAAAAATTCAATTTTTCGTTTTTAATTTGACAACGGATGTGGACGGAAGATAGGTCCGTGTACCTTCGGATAATTCGTTTATTCGTTTCTGTCTTCAAAACGGAAAAACAAATAAACAGTTCATTTATTACATATTCCACTCTACTCGTGAACATAAAACACCAGTTTTGGGTTTGTTTTTGTCAGAATGTGATCTAATGCATCAAATAAATTTACAATAAAACCAAAACGAAAAATCAAGCATTTTATGATCAAAGTTCGTTTTTGTCCACCGGAAGTTCTCTTGTACTGAGCGCTTGTGAACAGGAGCATTATAAATATTAACATTAAATAGCAACTTAAGGGGAACACTATGTCGCAGTACATCACTTTAGGAAGCGACGGACACATAAAGCTGCCTGCTGTACTGGAGCGTGAGAGTGTAGCATACACGCGTGTACCAGCGAACAACATTATTATATAATAAAAATATACTATATAATAGGCATATATTATAATATGAATTTAATAAATTTGCAGACATATGCCAATGAAATCATTTTAATAAGGTTGTGCATATGACAGAGCAATCATGCTCTCCTGTAAGTTTTATTCAGCCACAGTCCCACTTTTAAACTTTTTTCTGCTATTATTGTTTATTCGGATATGGCATGCACCGTGATAAAAAAAAATGTGAAGGCTATTGCCTAAAAAATAAATGCTGCACAAACCTCTTCCACTACATGAGAAAAGATGTGGCTGCGTTGCGATTTCACTGTTTGCAGCATACCGTGTCAAATGCCTATAAAGATTCTTGTGGTGTGGGATTAAATGCGTATAAATACGTCAGGGCAGACCCGGCGCCAGACACAAATTCACGGACGGGCATTTCATTTTTCAGGGGGGGCACAAATGAGAGCAACGTCACTGCAATGCATAATATCATTAATTATGGACATTAATTGTGGACAAAAAAGCGAGGAAGAACTAACATACCTCTCCATTAACGCAAAACAACGGAGAAGTCGTAAAGATTGGACCTAGCTTACTGAAGCAATCTAAATGCAAATAAACACCACATTCTCACCCCATGTCGTCAATATTTGACGCACTTGACCATGCGTCAATATGTGACGCGGAGGGTATACCTTTCGCGTCATTTTTTGACGAACTGGGGACTTCAATACTATTACGTCCGTTGCATTCTCTTTCCTATTTTCTTACCATTTTCGCGTCGGTTTAGGGTTGGATTACGCGAAATTAAACAGTTGTCACCTGGCGTTGGGGTTAGAGTTAGGTATGACAGTTGCCACCTGGCGTTGGGGTTAGAGTTAGGTTTGGGTAGGGATGTCATTATGTAAATCTAACCCTAAACCGACGCGAAAATGGTAAGAAAATAGGAAAGAGAATGCAACGGACGTAATAGTATTGAAGTCCCCAGTTCGTCAAAAAATGACGCGAAAGGTATACCCTCCGCGTCACATATTGACGCATGGTCAAGTGCGTCAAATATTGACGCCATGGGGTGAGAATGGGTTGAAATAAAACACGTCGCAGGGCTTGACATCAACGCTTGTCCGGTTAATATCAGAGACAAGTGGATTTTTTAAAAGGCCAAGTGAAAGAAATTTACTTGCTCGACCGAACAAGTAGCCTAGTCTGATTAAAAACGCCAATAAACAATAACCAAAACAGGATAATGATTCTGCATCCTTTAATCAATGGCGACCGAAAGTGCATAATGTAAAAACGCAAAGTTAAACAAATAAGCACAGCAAACACAAAGTGTGTTAACAAAGTGGGTTAAACATACTGCGGTAAAAATGTGGATTTTGTAATAACATGATACAGTTAAGCAGCATCACATCACGGTTGAAAATGTGACAGATTTAATGACAGTTCACTACAAGTAATTAATATTAAGCCACTTACATTTTAGATGCAATGTTGACTGTTTTTGTTGTTTCAGCAGCGAAAATAGTGAAAGATAACAGCAGAACCATAACGTGTCAGTCTCACTGCAAGCAGCACTCAATCGTGTCTTATTAAGCGGTGGCGCGCTTAGCAACCCAGCAAACATTGGTCCGACCGCAACGTCGTGTCCCTGGCCAAAAATAGTCGCGGTATGACGGCACAAATCGGTGAAAATATGTAACACAGAACATTTCATAAAAATGCATTCAGATACATTTGTACATGTCTATAGTTCTATGGGGTTGCATGTATAATTGTTACTTTGACTTTTACTACGCGTGCTTCAATATTTATACCCTGTTGTGAATCGGTTGTAAGAGGACGTCACTAGGTGACGTCTTTTACACGTGCATTTATAGTCCATCATTATGGAAGGCCAACGGGGCAAAAACGTGTTAAAAATACGTGTTAACACGCACTACGTGTTAACGCGTAAATCACGTGTTAACACGCACTACGTGTTAACGCGTAAGTGCGTGTTAACACGTAAATCACGTGTTAACGCGTACCTACACTGTTTTCTTTACCACCACCTACTGGTGTGGAGTTTGAAAACACAGAAACAAACAAGGCTTGGATATCACAGGATGTAATCTAAAATATATTTTGAGCATTTTATAAAAGCATTAGTAGGCTACAACTACATGTATTTAAACAGTTAACTATAATCGTTCAACCCTTGAAATTCATGACCACTTTCACACATTTCTCCAAAGTATATTTTTAAATACACTTTAACTTTAGTATGTTTCTAAAGCCTAACTGGTAACTGACAAATGAAAACAGGACATTATGTTTTCACAGGTCAACCCATATGCATTATATTTGTTTGTTAGTCCCTTTGATAACCACCTTAAATCTTATGAAGCTGCTATTGGTTTAGATAGCTTTGTAGTAAATATAGTAGTTTTGCTTTATCCTTCAAAGTATAATTGATCAATTATATTTTTTTTATTATCATTAGACACACACAGGAAAAAAACGATAAATAACACTGGTGAGGATCATATACGTCCTCCAGATGCTGTGTTGTCTGTGTAAAATGTGTCGCGGTTGTAAAAAGAGGACTACTATGTGAATGAGTCCTTTTTCTTGGGATGTTTTTATCTTTGCTGGAGATGGAGCAAGCAGTACTGTAGACTCCAAATACTCATCATTTTCAATATTGTAATGAAAACAGAGATGTATACCATAGTTTAATGTTGCATGTGCAAATAAATAGTTGTTTTGATATGATGCTTTCCTTGGCTTTTTTCATAAGGGTTAAAGTGCCTGACACACTACTAGTAGAATACATTAGGAATGAAAAAAGATACATGATGCTTTTAAAATAATATAATATTTAACTTTTATTTATGCCATAAAACAGTAATTACTAAATTTAAGACTCAAATTCCACAGGAAGAAATATCTTTGCTTTTACATAGCATTTCTTCATTTAATAATTGATTAGTTCGTAAATTGTTGAGGAGACAGGAGCTTTGCAGTATCCAGATGTGATAAGGAACATGGCCCTTCCATTGTATGGCACATCGCATGGAGTATGAACTACCCTCTTATGTGATTTTGTTAAATGGTTCATGAAGCCTTTAATGGACAGTGGTCCCCTGCTTCAAAAACAGCAGATCTCCAACATCAAGGTTACCAGAGCTGGGGTGGTTGGTGAGAATCATTTTGGTTGGCTGAAGAAAGATGGTGATGACCTCAGAAGTGCAATGCCTGCAACACATAAATGGTAAAGTTTATTGTGCTGCCCTGGGAAATGGGTGACCTAGGAATGTTAGTATATGTAGGCCTAATGCACATCACAGCCTGTAAACTGTTAAGTCTTATAACTTCATACAATCAGAATGTACTGTAGTAAAAACATACATGACAAAGAAAACAGAACTTTATTACATGTACTCTAGTAAGAATTAGGCAAATTATACTGGAATATAAACTCCAAAATGATTTATTTTTTTGCTCAGTTATAAATGAATCTCATTTAATATTTGATTATTAATAAAACCCATAAACAACAAACATTGGCAACAAAGGCATATAATTGTTTTCAACCAAAAACATTGTAATAGGAAGTATTGACATAGGAAACAGAAATACAGACTCTCTAAAAAATGCTAGGCCCATCATAAAGACAACTGTGTAACTAGAAATCAATATTAAAAGGTATAAAGTTGAGACCTTACTTACATCACTTGGTCAAAAAAAGTCACAGACTCAACTGTAGGCACAAAACAGTTTATTGAATGGGCAATGAAAATCTCAATTCCAGAATGCAGAGACTCACCAAGCAGCAGGGTGGCACTAAATTGAGTCACTGCTGAGAATGGCACCTTGCAGAAAGAGTCAGAGTGCAAGGCATCAGTCAGGAAATGTTATCAGGGAGAGCAGCGAGGCAGGCAGACGGGATGAAGAGAGCCAAAGAAGAGCCAACCGATGTGAAGCTAGGCATAGAGAGGGAAGATGAGGCTGGGAGAACGGGGCAGATGGCATCAGGGCACAATCTGGAGAGAACAGAGAAGAGTCAGAAAGAAAAAGCACTGACAGCGCATCTCATAATTAATGAGATGATGACTAGACGGAGGGGAGGATATAGACTGGGATACACTGCATGATTTTTGGCGGTCGCAAACGAAAGATTACCATCGTGAAACATTTGTGGCAATTTCTGTGATTGTGGCTCTTTGGTGGTCCTATGTCGACGAGCGTACCAGTATTTGTTTAACACTAGCACATGCTGGTGACATTGCACTTAACTGGAGTCACAGTCGTCACAACCTATGAGTCAATAGGTTTCATTGTCGTACCCAAGTTTAAATTATCCATGTCGCACAGCGTGATAAGGTAATGATATTATAGATGGGTTGCAAGTTTACAAACATTACAGGGTGCGCGCGCAGCCAGGAGGCAGAAAGCCCGATTGGTGAGCTGATCCGCTACTGCAACAACCTTAATTATTGAAGTGTTCTTTATTGTTTGTATATAAATAAAACTTAATTTTAGTTGGATCTGTTTTTCTGTCTTTATTTTTGCAGTGTTACTGTGATACATGTATGAATTATAATGTTAGGCTAGTAATGTAATAGTCAAATCTACTGGTATGTTAACATCAGGCACCCAGCACTGACTCTGTTGGTACTATTTTCCACGCAACAACTCCTTGGCATTTTGACTTACAGACACGGCTACTAGCATACAACACAATGCATGTCTCTTCTTTCTGCCTCTCGGTTGCGCGCGCAACCAGTTAATGTCGTCGCCGTGCAACCCGTCTATAGGAGAGCAAAAATCTTGCAGTGTATCCTGGGCTTAAGACAATGACTGGTACGTGCATGGCCACCTGTCAAAACAAACCAATGACAAAACACACAGCGTACAAAACACATAAACAGAAACAACCGATCAGAACAAAGCTGTGACACACTTTTAGCTATAGTATTCAATCAGATACTGGTTGCCCAAATTCATTGATTGTTTCTATCTAATGAAACAGGTTTTGGAATGTTTGGTGTGATGGTTGCTGTATCGGTCAGGTTAACAAGTGAAAACTCTTCTGTAATCAAGTGCTATTTGGGGCTGAATATTTCATTTAGTATGAAAAGGAAAATTTACACTCTGATTTTGACCTAAAATGCTTAAAAATGTCTAAATTAAGTGCAGATAGATATATTCATTTGTGACAGTTCTACTGTTTGCACTTGAAATAAACACAGACATGACATGTAGATAATAAAAATCTTTAACAAAAATATAATCTGAAAAAGGATAAAGATGTTTTAACAATTTTAAACAAAACTGTTTACTAATAATAAAACAGACAATAGCAGAAAGAATAAGCATGCATGTTTAAGTTAAGAAGAATAATGAGCTTTTTAAAAAGTACTTGTATGTCCAGTTGTGCGGTCTGGAGTACATTGCTTTGCATGTAGTCCTATAAGGATCGCTTGGTCTTCTTGAATATATTAAGTCCTATAACTGCTTCAAGTACGCATTCTCTCATCAGGCACACTCTTACAGCCTCAGGGTGGGTCACAATGTTCATAATTTGGTCATCTAAATAAGCTTCGGTCAATCTTGTGAATAAACACTGGGTGAATAATCTGTGAAAGACAAGCATATAGAAAACCATAAAAAGTTGCTTGTATTAGTAATAACTAGAATCAGATTTGTTTTTATGATTTTTGAAACAATGGTTATTCAAATGTAAAATCATAGTATTAATGTAAAATCAACAAGGAAATTATATAGACCAACGTACACTAAAAATGCTACACAGTAGGCCTACAAAGGAATATAGTTTCCCTCATATTTGGACAGATCTGTGTTATTAACTCTCTTGCCAGTTTGTCATGAGTCATAACTTTATGTTCATATTTTTAAATGAATAACAAACACAACGCATTCATTTAAACAGCACTAAAGTTTTACCTCACTATATTGTCTCCATCTGGGAAAGCCTGACACTGTTATAAAGACTTTTGCCCAAGGCCATTTATCTAACAAAACTGTTTTCTGTTGTTGTTACTGCTGCTGCTTTTGCGTTTGTATTCCTCAATAGTACTTTTCGGCTCTTCCGTGTGGCCTTCCGTCAGCGTACCTGGCTTATGATGGCTATGAGGTAAGCTTACGGCAAACTCGACGTAATGCTTGGATCACTATATCATTAATTATTCACACAATGACAGTGCCTGTCGTAACGCATTCGCTGCAATATAATTATTCATAAGCTTGTGAGCGAGCACATACCTAATGCTTACGATGAGCTGACGTTACAATCTTCATCTTCTTCTTTTGGTTTAATGGCGGGTTACGAACCAACTTTAAAGGTGCATACCGCCACCTGCTGTGATGGAGTGTGAAAATAATGATCTGCCTCTTCTATATCCTGTTATATAACACACTATTCTTAATAAATCTCAAACTGCATTTGACTTCCTGATTTTGGATCTTCATTTAATAAGTTGGCTATAGTAAAATCATTGCATGCTATTGCTTGTAAATCTTCATTTAAAATACGACTCAAAATGATAGTGGCGAAGAAGTCATCTGCCATCTTGTGCTCATTAGTGGTAACGACATGCAATGCACAAATGACTAAAACGAGTTATTGTTTTTAAAGCCAGTTTCATTGAAAGCATGGTTTACCGACAATGCATTAATGATCTTATCATTTTAATAATATATTAATAAATCTAAAAAGTGGTGTTTTTCCGGACAGGGGTTTTCTTAAACCAAGAGCCTAATTAGGAAAAAATAAACAAACACACCTTACTAAAAACATTACTTGTGTGCATTTTAAGGCAAAACAAAGAGCACTGATGTATTTTAAGATATGTCAATGCATTTTTTTTTTAGTTTGTACAGCTCTTACATTTATTTTAGTCTAGGACTAGTCTAATCCCTGTCCGGGAAACCGCCCCTAAATTGCTCCCAATACAATTTTGCTGTGTTCTCTACTGTACATTGATTGTACTGATTATAATCCAAAGGTCAGATGGGCCAAGTAATCCCCACGTCATCCATTATAAAGGGAGTTTTATTGTGCAGTGTAGCCAATTTCTATACAATTTAGTCCAAGTTTGAAAAACCTTTTGTTTCCATGTCACTCAGAAAGTCAGTGTGATGTCTTAAATTAGTAAGCAAGCAAAAACCATTCAAATGTTTTAGCCTATAAAATGAATTACCTATAAAAATGCAATTAAGCATTTTAATGTAGTTTATTAATCAACATTAATTATCATGATTATCGAGGGCATAATCAAAAATAAATATTTTTGTTTTATTCTTGCAGCCCCCTGTAGTGAGTAGCCTATCTGTCTCATATCTGCTTGGAGTTTGAAAGACTCTTCTGATGCTTTTCTATTAAGTTTATTTACATATTTGACATTGAAGTAGTCTAAAGGTAAGTCTTGATTACTTTCATTTTGTGATACTTGAATTAGGTTACTGCATCTCTTTAAGGTTATTTGTATCTGTATTGGAAATTATGTTGAAGTAGTTCTCCCAACCCTGTTCATACTCACACACAAATATAATAACAAAATTACAGAAATCAAAGTATAATCAGTTCAATGTAAGAAGTTATTATGATTACTAATAGAAGTGTACTCTTTGTCCTGTTATTTTCCTTACCTTGCCACTCAGTCCTTTAGGTTAGGGTAGTTGAAACTATTTCTAATTTCAGCAAAAGCTCCAGAGTTAAATCAACACTGCTTAGATCCACACCCAAGGTGTTAAAAATTACCACAGAATTGTTTGTATTCTTCCTACGAACTATCACAATGCATCAACACAAACAATACAATTTTTGGGGTCAAGTGCTCAGCTAAGTAAAGGTAAAACTAATCACTGTTAGGATGACTTCTTGTTTTTATCTTTCTTGTTAACAGGAAGTGTTCATCATAAATATTCATTTCATTATTTAACTTATCCTAGGGGCTTATCCTAAAATTATTAGACTAAAATATATGTTTGAGCTCGCTTAATTTAAAAACAATTGCACTTACGCTTTTACTTTGTATCAATATGTGAAACAATGAATTGTTGATAAAAGGCTGTTAACAGTTACCAAAAAAGCTTAACTTCTTAAATATAACATAATATTTACATCATAAGATAATAGGCAGTCATGTTCTAATAGTTAGAGTCGACCTTATAACCTGAGAGTTTTGCTGGTTCGAGTCTCACGGCTGACAGGTTGCGACTGAGGTGCCTTGAGCCAGCCACCTGTCTCCTAGTGTTTCCCGGGCACTGCAGTACTGTTCTGGGTGTGTATGTTCACGACGTGCAGTGCGTGTTCACCACTCACTTGATAGGTTAAATACAGACGTCACATTTCAAGTATGGGTTACCATACATTGGTCATTATGTCACTTTTACTTTTCCTTAAAAAGGATCAGATGGAAATAAACTAAAGGTGAAAACAAGAAAGCACTTTTTTAAAATTCCAATCAAAGCTATAGACATGTGTCTTATTGCCATTCTTCTTTTTTTCCAGTCATCACATATGCATTTATTCATTTAGCATATACATTCATCCAAAGTGTCTTATAGATCAGAAAATACACAGAAAAAAAGCATCAAAAGTTTATTACATTTGCATAATTGTTCTAGTATCTGCTGCAGAGTAGTTCTAGTTACTATGACAAAGAAACAGTCTGAGCGTGACTAATCCATTGGAAGCCTCAGATTGATCTATGACACATACTTTCTGATATGGAAACTTTGTCTGAGGCAACGCGTGCCAAAAAGTAAAAAAAAAAGCTTAAAAGGTTTGTAGTAGAGAGCCTCCTTCAGACAAAATAAGATTATTAATTAAATTCAAAAAGCATGTTTTAAAGCCTAACTGCTCTATACAATGACATTGATGTTCTCCCATTAGGCCATACATATAGAGTTCCATCTGTTGTTCATATGCTAAATTGGTTGTAATTATATAGTGTGGTATTGCTATACTGTATTATTAAGGATATGTGTATGACACTAGTGAAAAACAAATTTTATAAGGCATTTATAAACTAGCTGAACTAGCTTTAAGTGCAAACCGATCATGATGGCAGGTAGTCCAAAGACTTCATACGTAGAACATCATAATGTGTGTGTGTGTTCACAAATGATGCAGATGTACCATCTGCTTGAGCATACATTCCATTTACGTTCATAATCTTGCTATTAACCAATTGTTATTAACATAAACTTAATTAGATTACCTGTGGTTAAGTAGTGTTTAAATAAATTTTTCTTGCAATATTAATCATCCTCTACTGTTTATAAGAATTGTGTGACACTACTGTGTCATCATTTAACACCTCTATTTTTAAGAATATAATTCTTTCCATAGGCAGGTACTATTGCCTAATTCACAAAGCTAACAAAATTATTTATAACAAAATTAAATTATACTATAATTGTTATATATAGTCCAAGCTGTAAACTATTTATGATCATTATTCACTGTTAATTACTTTTAAAAATATATATTTAGGATAAAATACTTCAATTTACAATCCTATCTATTTGTCCGTTCTGTGTATTTAGGTCAGATTCGCCACACCACTAGATGGTGGTAAAACTCCATGTCCATGATTTCTAACGCGTTAACACGTGATTTACGTGTTAACACGCACTTACGCGTTAACACGTAGTGCGTGTTAACACGTGATTTACGCGTTAACACGTAGTGCGTGTTAACACGTATTTTTAACACGTTTTTGCCCCGTTGGCCTTCCATACATCATGACCCTCTATAAAAAATCATAAACCTTCTATAAAGTCATTGTGAAATATGCAAATGCTGTGCTTACACCTTGGTTAATACTGCAATAATTAATTTAAGTGCAAAAAGTAGGTTTTTAAGAGGTTGTGAATAGACGTCCACTGACGTCTTTTACACGTCTAGACTAGACTAGTAGGAAAAAAACAGGATAATCTTTATGAAATACACGATTTGTATACAAAGTAAATATATTAACTTTATCTTGTTTAAATAAATTATAATCACAAAGTGCCCAGTGTCATTATTCCAACCTGTTTTTATTATGGAATGTATGCATATAAATGTAAAACAGATACATATCCGGTCACCATTTAGGTCTGAGTTGGATGTAATTTCAAAAACTGTGCTATTAATTTGAGAAATATAGTGATAAATCTGGGGATATTACAAAATCACGCGATAGGACAGATTATCTCGCGAGATAGTGGTGACGTCACGCGTTCTTCCGGAAGTTCACATTCAAACACGAGGAGCGATTACGAGGGAGTTTTGTCTATATATCATTCAAAATCTACTGTTGGGTAAGTACATTGTGTATTATTTGATTAACGTGCTTAAGTTTTACTTGTTTGACACGAAGGCTCCGAAATAAACGTTGCCAGAATTGTCAACACTGAGTATTGCAATAATTAGCTAGAAGGCTAAAAGCTAACGTACTTTGAACTTATACATGGTATAAAGTATGTTTAAGGATACAGTCAAAGTAACTTATTAATGTAGCCTCTTGAAAGTCTCTTTCAGAAAGTAAATTATCTGAAAAATAAAAGTTATTTGGCATTAATGGAATTACAATGATTTGATTTCATTGCACATGCAAAATATTAAATACTGTTTTGCATTAAAAGTTTAGCAGAAGTGTTTGTTTGATTAACTTCCTTTGCTTTTGTTTTGTACAAAGGAAAAGCAGAACCTCATCCAAATAAAAATAAACAAGCTGTTAAAGGCACTGTGTCCTACACAGACCCTCCAAAATATAACCACCCAAAACCCAAGTCAGGTAAATGTCTCAGTTTGAAAATACATTAACAAATTTGAGTTGTTATTGTGGAGTTAATATCATTAATTACAATTTCGTTTTATTTACAGTTGAAGGTCAACACAAACCAAATAAAGATGTGCATTCTACAAACAATAAAAAAAGGTATGGAAAACTGTAGATATGAATTTTTGTAGATATGACTTAAACAGTCTACACATTTGTTAATGTTCTAATGTGTCATATGTCCTTGTTTGTGCTAAAGATCAAGTTTTGTGTCCACCACACTTAGATGAGGCGTGCCCGACCCCTGACTTTGTCTACCCTACATTAAGATGTAAGTTTTTGACTGCTTTTGCTTAATACTACGAAAAAACATGATTCTTTCAAAAATGACTTTTATATATTTCGATATGAAACTCAAAAATGTATATAAATTGTTTTGGTGTATTTTGTTTACACAGGCACACTTCATGACAGTAAACATCGGTATCACAATGGTGTGATTGATCTATACCCTAGAATAAGCTGTGACACTATGAGACGTACGTGCTACTGATGCTTTTTTTTTGGTGCATTCCCACACTATACAAACACATTGCTTGGCTCCTAAGTGTATACACTTTTGCCTTTATAATGTCATTCTCATTTTTAGGTAAAAATGTATTCCATGAGTCAGGGTTTTGCCTGAATGTCAACATAATATCCAAAAACTTTGATATAAAAAGTGATTTATTTTAATATTTTACACTACTATGTATTTTTTAAAATACATTGTGCATGTGTATGTTTATTGTACTTAATGAAATTACATGCAAGGTGTCATGCAAGATTTTACATTAGTGACAACAAAGCTAAGAGTATAAACATATTTACATTTCTCTGAATCTGAGTTAATAGTTACAAATACAGAGCTTATAATATCTGTCATTGCTCAACCACAAAGACCTAAAAGTACAGCCAGCTAATTTCATAACTAATGCAGTATTACACTGTGAAGTGATTTACTGTTAATATTTTACACTACCATATAATTAACTCTATTTGTACAGGTGAGGTAACACAACGAAAAAATTACCGGATGGAGACTACCTGATTCTTCACCTATGGCCTCAGCTTCAAATGCAACATGTAAGAAATGCTATATGACTGTGTATTGTGCATTATGAATACATCAAATATGTTGATAACAAGGTGATCTGCGTAAGTTGTGACATAAAGAATATGTATATATATTTCCATCTATCTTTCTATTACATTATTTCAATTGTTTTCACATTTAGGTCCAGCAACTGTCTGAGTTGGTGGATATTCTGTCAGAGACTGCGTGAACAACGTTATAAACAGGTATGTATTTCTCTTGATTTGTGTAATCCTGCATAATATTTAAGGAATATATATTGATTACCACCATAATTAACCCAGCTATTTATATTACTTCAATTCAGGATTTAATCCGTCACACATCACTTGTTGAGAAGTTTTAATGTTCGTAATGACTTAAACAGTCAGCCATACTGAAAACAAGAAATTTCAGTGTAAGCCATTACTTGTCACCCAAAGTTAGGGATGAGGATATAGTTCATAGCACTTGTTACATGGTAGATGAAACAAGTGAAGTTGTGAAGTGTTAACACATAGTGTATGTTTAAACATTGTATGCAATTGCTCATTACTGTTAATTGTGATTTATTGACCTTTTAGGTTATTTGTCTAAGGTGAAGTAATCTTACATTTCTTTCACAGAATGATGTCAAATTGTCTTATGGCAAAGTTCAATATGAGGGGTGGTGGACATCTGGAAAAGAAGTCTTTTAAAGGCACACCTTTGTATTATGTTATTCAAGGTAATTTGGGGAATGTTGATCTAAAAAAACTTGTTCTTGTATATTGATTGTAATTTTATTGTTATGCTTGATCTATTCAGGGGACATCACAGCTCACCTGTCTTTATCAGAAATATCCTGTTCATTTTTTGACACACCTAGTTAAGGGTCTTTCTCAAGGGCACCACAGTGGTACTTTAGAGGGAGGGGACAAATGCTGTATCCCCCACAACTGATCTAACACTTATTTAAAGCAGAGCATATTTTGTACAATAATATTAATATATCATTTTAGCTGTAGACCATAAAGATTTTGAAAGTAAGTGCATGTCATTTACCTCAAATTTTAATTGTATTTATTTTAAAAAGAAACATATTCTTCTCTTCCTTCAGATGCTGTGAAGAGGTGGAGCCCAAATGCCACAGACTCGGAAATAGATGCAGCTATGGCAGACCACCTCAAGCACGCTCCAGGAAGAGCTGGGGGTGGTGGATACAAAAAAGCCAAACAGCTGTGATGTGTTAAAGAGAGAGTTCACCAGAAAAGGAAAATTGTTATAATTTTCTTATCCACATGTTTCAAACCTGTATACCTTTATATTTTCTGCTGAACACAAAGATTGAAGAATGTTTGTAACTTCACAACCAATTAACTGTCAATATTTTTTTTACAATTGTAGTAATGGGTTGTGGGATCTGCTTTGTTGAAAACATTCTTTCACATATCTTTGTGTTCAGCAGAACATAGAAGGGTATACAGGTTTGAAACATGAGAGGGAATAAATGACTAAATATTAATTTTTGGGTGAACTATCCCTTTATAGAAAGTGTTTTGAAGTTGTTATTATAGTTAAATGGTTAAAAAAATAAAAAGTGCTAAATCAGAACATGCTTCTTTTTTGGTTATGGCCACAAATAATGTATTCTTTAATGTGTTTGTGAAGTACACGTGGTTAAAACGTTTTATGGACGTTCAGGTCTGACTGGACCAATTTTGAACTGATTTTGAACCTTTGTGAATATGTGTTAAACCTCAATACAATTGATTGCCTTTCACGATGTTACACAATGGGTGTATATTCATTTTATATGCATACATTTAAACTATGCAGCAACACATTTAAACATCCAGAAGACGGCACATTTAGACGTCCAGGGACGGGCAGAAAAGACGTGTAATTCACGGCCAAATGACGTCAAAGACGTCCGCTCAACTTTAATTTAGGGTATTTTTCAACCGCGATGGGACGTGACGAAGGGTCGTCTTTTCAACGGTCATAAAACGTCCGCATGTTTGCTATATGAGGGCTTAAAACATATATTTAAACTATGCAGGAACACATTTAAACATCCAAAATACGGCGCATTTAGACGTCCAGGGACGTGCAGAAAAGACGTGTAATTCACGGCCAGATGACGTCAAAGACGTCGGCTCAACTTTCATTTTGGATATATTTTTCAACGCGGACGGGACGTGACGAACGGACGTCTTTTCAACGGTCATCACACGTCCAAATGTTTGTTGGGAAACAACCAAACATTTCCGCGCTCACTACTGACAAACCAATCAAATTAGTTTAAAATATATATATTTTTAAATCAGACCAAACACATTTTTATTTTTAGTCATGAGTTATATATGTACAAAACAATAACTTTTAATTAATAACAGTGGCCTATTGATAAAAACATGGAGCTGGTGAACAGGTGAAAACCGTCGTAGGGAAAAAAAGTTTGGAAAAAAGCATTCTAAGCGGTGAAACACAGAGTGAATTTAAGTCGGTGCACGGTGCGGGACGAAAAAAAAATGCCGCGTAGACCTCTATTTTAAACCCTAGGTGTGTATGTGTGTGTCTCGAATAAATAATAATAAAAAAAGAAATAACATTCAAAACTCCGACTGTAAGCGAATGAGACATGGGAGCACAGTGCAATTCACGCCCTTATTATGGCTGTAATCTGTTACCACAATAGTACTTGTTCTGTTAAAATTATTTATTAGATATTAATATAGTAATGATAGCAATAATAAGTAATAATATAAACTTTAAAAGGCAATGCACAATGGTATGAGTCCAAACTGAATATGGAAAAGAGGATTTCACATAACATAAAATATTAAAACGTGCAATTAGTCATTGAACAATATTAAACAATATTATTAACAATATTATTACATGCACATTGTGTGAAGATCATTAGGCTAAACTTTTAACAAGCTTGTGCTACAATTAAGAGTCATTCTATAGGCGACATTTCAGCTCTTGACAAACGGATAGCCAGTCATTGTGCGATTAAGTGCATTTTTGGGAAATGCACGTAAAAAATAATAACTAACGTTCATTAAAGCTCGTAGAAAGCGCTCTTAAGTGCTAAGTTCAATTTTATCGGGAAACACAGGCCAGACCGCCCGTTCCCGTCAGGGAAGACCAGAGTTCCGACCCCTGACGTATTTATACGCATTTTAATCCCACACCACAAGAATCCTTATAGGCATTTGACACGGTATGCTGCAAACAGTGAAATCGCAACGCAGCCACATCTTTTCTCATGTAGTGGAAGAGGTTTGTGCAGCATTTATTTTTTAGGCAATAGCCTTTACATTTTTTTTATCACGGTGCATGCCATATCCGAATAAATAATAATAGCAGAAAAAAGTTTAAAAGTGGGACTGTGGCTGAATAAAACTTACAGGAGAGCATGATTGCTCTGTCATATGCACAACCTTATTAAAATGATTTCATTGGCATATGTCTGCAAATTTATTAAATTCATATTATAATATATGCCTATTATATAGTATATTTTTATTATATAATAATGTTGTTCGCTGGTACACGCGTGTATGCTACACTCTCACGCTCCAGTACAGCAGGCAGCTTTATGTGTCCGTCGCTTCCTAAAGTGATGTACTGCGACATAGTGTTCCCCTTAAGTTGCTATTTAATGTTAATATTTATAATCCTGTTCACAAGCGCTCAGAACAAGAGAACTTCCGGTGGACAAAAACGAACCTCGATCATAAAATGCTTGATTTTTCGTTTTGGTTTTATTGTAAATTTATTTGATGCATTAGATCACATTCTGACAAAAACAAACCCAAAACTGGTGTTTTATGTTCACGAGTAGAGTGGAATATGTAATAAATGAACTGTTTATTTGTTTTTCCGTTTTGAAGACAGAAACGAATAAACGAATTATCCGAAGGTACACGGACCAAGATACCATGATTTCGGATGAAAAACGGACCGCGCACTCTTGGATACGCAAATTATTAAAGTACGTTTTTACAAGTTGTTGTTGCTTTTAGATGTGTTCGGATTATCCAGAGATCCCCTCTGACCGGGTTCATTGCAAAAATATGTTTCTGTCTGACCAATCAAATGTTCGGAATGAGGGAACGTAGGACTGTTTGATTGAGTGGACCAAGATCCAATCACAAAACAAGATTTCTTGTTCTCAGGGAATCATTTACAAGAAAATAGCCAATCACAGTTTTGCATGGGCGGCTCTTAGATTTCTCGCAATATTTGAGGTCGGTTGTACCATGGGTTGTACGCGCTGGGTTAGACAAGCGGTATGGCGGAAGAAGATAGTGAGTTGGAGTTACACACGTTTATGAAAGAATTGGATAGTTTGTTAAATAGTAGCGCAAGGGATGAACGCGGACTCCAGAGCAAGACCTACTGTGAAAGATTTTGTAAGGTAAGGTGACTGCGCGGACTAAAACAATTGTGAGATGTTGCAGAAAACAAACTGAGATGCTAGGTAGAGATAGCAAATTCCCCTCCCCCAGTAAACAGTCAGCTAAACATCACATTCCTTTAAATCACTGTAATCATGAGCCTTTTCCAAATACTGTTAGAATAGATCTCCAAAAGACAAAACCGCATTTCTGGTCAAGGTTTTAAGTAACGTTAATAGTTAGACAAGCTCCCACTTGGAAATGGCTCCATTAGCCTGCTAATCGGCTAACAATTAGCATTCCCAAAAAAAAAAACATTCCAAAACGAGCAGTCTGCAAAAGTTTAGTTTCTGTATACTTACTAATATTTCACGTTAAGATTAAACAATAAACCTCAAATTAAGTCTGAGAGTTCGTTGGTATAATAAAGTGTGCTAAATAGTGTGTTAAGTAAGTCAATGCAGCATACTTACAGTGTTGTCAGTGTTTGATTTCTTATTGACCGGTTTCTTCAAATGAGTTGAATCTCTGTTTAAAGTCTCAGTGCGTGCTCATTTTTGTTCATAAAATAATACTGATAATGAATACATCCTTGCAAATTGGAAATGGCTCCTTTAGCCTGCTAATCGGCTAACAATTAGCATTCCCAAAAAAAACATTCCAAAACAAGCAGTCTGCAAAAGTTTAGTTTCTGTATACTTACTAATATTTCACGTTAAGATTAAACAATAAACCTCAAATTAAGTCTGAGAGTTCGTTGGTATAATAAAGTGTGCTAAATAGTGTGTTAAGTAAGTCAATGCAGCATACTTACAGTGTTGTCAGTGTTTGATTTCTTATTGACCGGTTTCTTCAAATGAGTTGAATCTCTGTTTAAAGTCTCAGTGCGTGCTCAATTTTGTTCTTAAAATAATACTGATAATGAATACATCCTTGCAAATAAATAAGCTTTGGGTCGTTTCACGAAAGTTAAGTTGATGATATGTAAATTGATTCCGTGTTAAAGTTACTGTCATTGAATGACAGCTATAATTAGGGGCTTAAATATTTTGACAGACTTGTCTCTTTTAGTGAAGTTCTGTATATTTTATCTCTCCTATCTGTCCCTAATTTTGCCTTTATCTCTCTTTTATTATTATCATTATTATTATTAGTTGGTTTTGGAGCAAACAGGACGATGGCAGGTACCTCTTCCCCAGCTTCAGTTGTTGCGGAGTGCACTGTGCTCTTTTGTTCAGGGTGCAGCATTTTTCCCACCAGAATGTGAGCATGTACGGTACACGCTGAGTAGCCTGGCCCTGTGAGTATGCACTTTTAAAGTAACCCTTATGTCTTGGAGGCTGAAATAATTTTTTGAAAGTCCATCAATTGGCAGGTATGCCTAAAACAAGGCTCCTGATAAATTACACCTTCCTCTGTCTGTGACAGCTCTGTAAATGGCAACAGCTTTAGAGGTTTGGTTTGGTTATGTCTTATGTCATATGAGAGCCCTCTCTGCCATTAATGTGGTTGGTTTTGAATACATTGGTTTGGTTGGGGTTTATTTCAAGGAAAGGGTTTTGGAGAGAAGGCATTGGGTTTTAGTGGGAACATTAAAATTCCAACCTTATGACAACAAAGAGCTCCTGCCAGCTGTATGTCAAGTCCAATGTATATGGCACAAAATTTTGCAGCTAATTTTGAATGGTCTGAAATAAAAACACTAACTTCATTTTTGTTTATTTGCAGGAGTGTCTTTGAACTACTGTTGTTCTTTGGAAGAGATGAATTTATTGAGCATCCTTTAAAAGACATTCTAGACTCATTTCAGGTAATTGTGTTTCTTGACTTCTAATATTCTTGAGTTACTCAGGGCTCCAGACTTAACATTTTTACTAGAATCACTGTAGCCCCTGACTGAAAATTTTTAGGAGTACAAGCCGAAAATGTAGTGGGAACTAGGGATAGGCACGGATATTCGAATATTCGATCGGCAATAATAATTCGAATTTAAAAAATGCTATTTGAGTGTTTGTTTCTTTTTAATGTTCCACCAAAGGGTTACGACTCATTTAATGCTTTTTCACTTCATCTATATACTGTCTTTTACAGACTTAAATGTCAAATATACATGAACATTAATTTGTATGTATTTCTGATTGTTTGGCAATGCAGATTGCAGACGAATTTAAGTTTTTCCTTATATGTCCGGGTTTGTCCACGGCGCGCCGTATTTGGCCACTGGCTCAGTGAGGGCTCACGTGTCATTAAACGTGCTTCTCCGCCGCCCGCATCAACACATCATGAGAAATTTGTAAGCTTTCTGTTACATAGTCTACTTTATTTTGTTAATAACGAGACAGACACGGAGAACGAAATGAAACTGAGAACATTTATTATATGCGGTGCTCTTTCGAAAATTAACCGGATAACTGCAAATGGCAGTTTAAAAGCAAAGCTCCGTCTTTGTGAAATGTTGTAAAATTAAGCTAACGTTAGTAACTTTGCAGTCAACAATAAGGTATCGAGCCAGCTTACGTTATTTGTAAAATAATGTTAACTACAGATATTCAATCTTGTTCAATCCGTCTGTTGTTTTTATCGGATAACCATCATCACGAGGAATAGTTTTCTCCGCAGCACTAGCATTATTGTATCTAGTCACCGAAGCAGGTAGGATAAATATGGGTTTCTTTATTCACAAATACATGTCAAACTAAACTGAGAAGATATTTATATGGCGACAGAGCAGTCGGTTATGTAGATGTGTTTTTCGTTTGCTCCGGGCTCTTATTTGGTGTTTTGAGTCTGTTTAAATGATGATAGCCTACTTTGTCAAGTCCTCAAACTTTAAACTTCGCTTAGATTTGGGGTTAGTGTATAATATTTGGTATAATATAATGTATGTAAGATCAAACAGTAATGAATTCATACTAACGACCGACTTGAAACTAAGGATTTGACTTAGACTTCGCTCCGCATGGGGTTTTAACGCCTTTTTTTCTGTAGGATATTTTTAAAGAAGAATTAAAAAAAAATATTTTTTACAATGTTTTCAACTTAAAAATACATATATTAGGGCTGTTCCGAATACCATTTTTTTTGAGCTTCGAAGCTCTAGTAGAATTCAAATCGAATATTCAAAGCTTCGGAAGGAGGGGCAGAACATATTTTTCTCTTTAATAAATGCAGGAATCTCTCTCTGTGTCTATGCGTCTGTGTCTGTCTGTCTACAGTTTTATTATGTGGCAGATGTGTTGCTGCGGACCCACGGGAGTGTAACGTTAGTGCCTTTTTTTCGTGCAATATGGACATGTGACACATTTAAAATTGATAAACTTTAAAAATACTACAGAATAGGGGTGTGCAAAAAAATCGATTCACATTTGAATCGTGATTCAAGCATTGCCGATTCAGAATCGATTCATAGAATTCCAAAAATCGATTCATATATTTTTTTTTGTAACGCCGTGTTACTATTGTCCTGAAATGAGTTTATCTCAGTATTCCCATAGATGGCGTGTCGAAGTCACACTGACGCCTGCACACTCTTGTCACAGTCTTTCCCACACATTGCTGCTGCAGCACTGGCCTGGAATATTAACAAGTGCCTAAGTATATCTGACATCAAATTTTGTCTTTTTTGTTTTTCCGTGATGATGACACTCTTTAATAATGACATTTTGTGTGCGACAAGATGAGTTCGGTGTGCGTTCACGTGCTCTCTGTTTCTCAATGAATTGGGATGCGATGCGAACAAGCTCATGTCACATTGTATCCTTTATGTTTCTGAACCATAGCAAAGTTTTACCATTAGAGGACTTCACGGAGCACCCGCGGCCCGTATGGTTCCGGGTTTGTATTTGAAATGGTCAGTCGGGTCCGGGTCAGTCATAGCTAAATTACTTCGGGTCCCAAGTTTGATTAATATTATGTGTAAAACAGGCCCGGTACTAGGCTTGCTGGACGGGGGGGGGGGGCAGTCAGGATTTTTGGGTGGGCAGCCATTTCTCAACTTAAAGGAACAGTATGTAGGATTGTGGCCAAAACTGGTATTGCAATCACAAAACTTGTGGCTAAAACTGGTACTGCAATCACACAACTGGTGGCCAATACACAAAATGACAACATAAACATCAGTTGAGGGCTGCAACACCACTTTTTAAATGACAATATCCTGGCCCGACCACTGTTGTCAGTGATATAAGTATTTGAAATAAAAATGATTTCTTAATGTCTAGTGACATATCAGGGCCATTTTATGATTATTTGATATAAATTTCTTACATACTGTTCCTTTAAATGATTCATATACTAAAATTATGGATGTTTCAATCCAATATTATTTTGCATATGTCTTATAATAAAAGGCCATTTATATGTCATTTTGCACGTTCAAAATTTAAAAGTAGATGCAATTAGATTAATGATTTATAATGTTATAATGATTACACTAGTTTGACACATTTAGTCACAGTTAATGAAATCAGGCAAGCAGGTGATATGAATACAAAGCTGTACATATTAGGGGTGTCACGATTCTCCAAATCCTCGATTCGATTACATTTTCGATTCTAAGGTCACGATTCGATCCGATTCTCGATTTTTACATATTTTTTATATGGCATATAATTTAGACAAAAATTATATGCCATTATTTATTATAATTATTATTATTATTCTTTAACATTAACATGCACATTGCACAACTCGCATGGGGGTTTGTGGGCTTCACTTAACGCGAGAGCTTGTAGAGAGAGGATTCCTTCTTGCACACACATGGACTATGCGCGGTTGGCAGTTACATGGATCGGGCGGATGACGTGACGAAAAATAATATTTTAATTAAATTCGGGCGGGTGCCAGATCGACTGCTTGTTATTAGCTGTGTCCTTCTAAGCATGCGACCTCTCTGTCTTTCATACTGGCAGCCTCAGAAGTTCAAGAAGAGAACTGAAATGAGACGGTCTAGCCTTCTGAGGACCCAAAATTTGCGTCACCTGCTGCACACGCCCCCAGTAGCACCCACCGCGCCTGTCAGCAGAAAACAGCGGAGACATTTCTGACTTACTAAAATAAATATGTAATCAGAAAAATATTAATTTATTTTAGAACATATGACACATTGATGTAGATTAATCTATTCAACAGCATATCAAATAATCAACCTAGAAATATACGCAACATAAACCGAATAATATTAACACAAAACATAACTTATAATACTAAAACAGTGACAAGAAAAAGTTTTCTAATAAATACACACTTTTATTTAATAAACTTTTAATTGTTTGGGATATCCTCAGCTTTTAAGGATCCATTCGTTCTATCATTAACAGCGCGGAGAAATGAGGACGCATTTTGACACAGCTCTTATCAACGCTGGCGAAGGAGGAACGTGGCAAACTCAAAAAATGAGAATTAAAAACAAAGGAAATAGAATGTCAGAAAAGGGTTGCCTGGAATAAGTTTTACAACGTGGTAAATCAGGATGGCACCAGTGCAGGCTATGTAATTTGTGCGTTTAATTTAGGCTATTTATTTTTGTCCCTGTGCGCCGATCGAAGACGGAGTTCACTGCTGATATTCTGAGAGCTTTCTAGTCTCGCGGCTGTCATCAGCACTTAATGCACATGGACTTAATGCGCGTGTCTTGGACTCATAGCATCTGAAATAAATCCAGCATCATAAGCAGCTGCGCTTCTCTCTGTCTCACGTGCACGGGCTCTCGCATCTGTCCGAAGTCTGAACATTAACTAAAGTAGTAATCCTTATGTATTTGTTCAGTTTTATGCGTTTCATGCGAGCTGAGGCAACTTTTGTTTAAAATATAACCCGCTGCATCTTTGCGCCTCCCTCACTATCGCGCACGTGCAGAGAGCTGCGCTCTGTCCAAAGTCAGATCACTGGTAGTCCTGTTTATGATATGCATTTCAAGGAGTTGTAGCAATACAACCCTCGTGTTTAAAATATGATCGCGTTCCACTGGACAGATGGTTTTAACAGGCATCTCTGAGAGTTTTTTTTCCTCGCTTGGCAAGCCGACCGGACGTGAAATGGGGGCGTGGCAGCATCGACGATCCCATTTTTTAATTCGAAGTTCGAAGCTGTGACTTAATTTCGATCGATTTCGATTTAAAATCGAAATCGTGACACCGTTAGTACATATAGCTATATTTTATTAATGCTTACACTGCATTTAATCTATTATTTCACTTATAGATAAATTAAAGCCATTCTTATACCTACCCTACCCAACATATGCCTTGATTCTAAATAAACACTTGTTAGGAACTTTATTTCCACTTCTCAAACATTTTCTTCATTTAAAATAATGTATTTTCATTGTGATATATGTGATAAGCTGTATTGTCATTAATTCCTGACCCTAACTATCATACATGCTGCTGCAGCAACCTCAAATATCACAACAAAGCACAACGATTTAAATAATCTATTTTGGAACATCATGAAAGCAGTTTGACATGCATGACAAATTCGTCAAAGGTTATCCTGTAACAGCACCAGACAAAAGCACAAGCCCTTAAATACTGTAAGTGTGATTTGCGACGATACCAAAGATAAATCACACTGCTTTGTTCATAACACAGCAACTTAGATATTATAATACAACGCAACACTATAAAATACAATGTTTTACCTTAGGATGACCTTGCGGAGTAACAGCTCCTCCTGAAATTAAAGTCTGTAGATTTTTGCGTGTGAAGTTTTTCTCAAACGCGAGCTGAATGAGCTGATGAATGACGATGACAAAACCGCTAAAATTTGATTTTAAAACTGCACGCGATGCTCAGCTGTTACAATACTGTATAACCATCTTATATAATTTATATCTACTATATAGTATGCCACAACCAAACTGCATATTCTAATTTTAATTAAAAGAACTACATCTAAAACAAACACATTAAATGCTGCTGGAGACTTGCCATTGGCTGTTGTATTTGAATGAATAAATAATGAGGTGAGTGTAAGAGGATAACGGGCTATTTTGAGCATGTTTTACTATAAAAAAAGTTTTAATTTAATATGCAGGCATGAAAATCCCTCACCTTTCGGGCGAAATTCGCCGTTTTGAAGCCAAAAAAGGTGACCCACGTGAATCATGTAGATTCTATGAGAAAAAAAAATGGGGGGGGTGCGCGCGTTGTTTGTAGACGCGCCCTTCGCTGTCATCCAACATGTATCCCACACATTAGATTTGTTTGAGTTCATGCTTCGTTGCAAAACCCGACAGGCAGGCAGGTGACATCAAAGTATCACGAGAGTGAATCAAGAAGCCATAAGGAAGTCTGCTTTCGAACGGCTCTCGCGCTACTGTGATGTCATCCGCATTTCTGTGTTCTTCGTCATACAAGCTTGTTGAAGACGCGTAGAGCGACTGCCTTCGGGACGTAAAGTCAACACAAAACGCTGTAAAACTATCATTGTGGAATTGTAAGCCATCAACCAATTAAAACAACATATCTACACAGACTGACACTGCAAAGTGACCTAAAATATTTTTGTTGGAATGGATTGGAACGAATTATGGGCGTACTCCTCGCTTGTAAGTCATTGGTCTAGGGCTGTAAGTACTTAAATGTAAATATGGTGAAACTGCAAAATATTGCATGAAATGCTGTAATAAGAACATACTATTATTAATACTGCTAATAAGAAAGTTTACAGTAACATTTAAGCGATTTCAGACTATTGGAGCGACAAAGCTGCTAAAGTGAACTGTTTTCAGTGCGCATACGCGCACAAACTCAAAAGCCCACGCCCAACGCGCGTTTCAAAAATCACGCAAAGCAAACGCATATTTTGGGGGGTTTGACAGGAGATATACGCACAAACTATATTGTAATACCACAGTCTCTGCAAGTATTCTCATAAAAACAGTCGTGTTTTATAAGTGAGCAGTTTATAATGTGTAAGTGATAGCTTCTCCGTTGTTAAAGGGACAGTTCGTCTCATAAGAAATGCAAATTTTTGTGTCATTGTTAATATACAAAAGACAAAATGAAAATCACTTTTATAGCTTTAAAAAGATCAATTATATTTAATTTATAGAATAAAAACAGTTATGTTAATTTGATACTGTTTTTTCAACCTAATCAATACTGTTAGATCTTACTTTATTTGTAACTTTGTTCTTTTCTATTTTATATGCTTGTAATGTCTCTCTTGATTTGTTCTTATTTTATTTTCCCACATCACTTTTTTGCTTATCTGAAAATTATTCAACCCATGACTCAAAAACCATAATTTAATTCATTTAACCAGTACTATATTGTAAAATTAATTCATTTTAAATTAGATGTAGGCCTTCAGGTCCACCCTATTGCAAGGCCAACTTAAAATTGTATGGCCTTGCGACTGATGGTCAGATTATGGCAAAATAAAATTATTGCAGATTTAAAATAGTAAGGGAATGCTACTTGTTACAGCTTTCCACATTTATCAACCCATTTAATTAAACATGGTTTCTGTCACTAGTTAAATGTTTACATTTTAAATTTGAAAGAATTAAATAATAATAATAATAATAATGAAATAATGGTCATATTTTGCGTATGTTATGGTGTGCATTTTGTTTCTGCGCACATGGAGGGATGTTGCATTCCTTCCTTCTTTTTTGTCCTTGGCCAATCACATGCCTGAAGAATAAATAAGTTAAGTTACAGCATGTTCCCTAATGAGGCCATAATATTTATTCTGGGGTCCTCCCACCTCGCGGCCCCATCAGAGGCCACATCGCCCCTCGAGCGCCCTTCTCACCTTTTTCACCCCTGACCCGTTTTCATGCCTGAATATGTGTTGGGTTATTACGTTTATGTAATACTAAATTGCATTGTTTCTGATATATATTTTAAAGATGAATTTTTTTTTTTAGTTACCGTCATAGAGAACAGTAGTACTTTTCCTGTGACTTAAATACTGCTGAAAAGACCTCCATAGCTTGAATAAGCTAATCAGATAGTGGGCGGGACCTGTACAAGCTAGCGCTTGCCTAAAGAAGACGTTTTTTGTTTAAAGAGACTCCGTTATTTTAAGGTTGCCTGGACATTTTTGGGGGGCAGAAGGAAAATCTGTAGACCCGGCCCTGGTGTAAAACCCGAGTCGATCAGAGAATGGCCGTGAGCGCTACCGCGCTAAAGCTCTATATGGGCGGGACCTGTACAAGCTAGCGCTTGCCTAAAGAAGACGTTTTTTGTTTAAAGAGACTCCGTTATTTTAAGGTTGGCTGGACATTTTTGGGGGGCAGAAGGAAAATCTGTAGACCCGGCCCTGGTGTAAAACCCGAGTCGATCAGAGAATGGCCGTGAGCGCTACCGCGCTAAAGCTCTATATGGGCGGGACCTGTACAAGCTAGCGCTTGCCTAAAGAAGACGTTTTTTGTTTAAAGAGACTCTGTTATTTTAAGGTTGGCTGGACATTTTTGGGGGGCAGAAGGAAAATCCGTAGACCCGGCCCTGGTGTAAAACCCGAGTCGATCAGAGAATGGCAGTGAGCGCTACCGCGCTAAAGCTCGCGTGCAGTTTCAGAGTGCCGACAGTTTCTATGGGGATAACAACTGGCTCTTTTCTATTATTATTATTATTATTATTATTATTATTATTATTATTATTATTATTATTATTATTATTATTATTAATAAACCATATATTTTCTAAAATCTAAAAAGTTTGCACAGAGATAGTAGCAAAAAGACAATGCTTATGTTAAGCCTATTGCACTGAACGAGCAAAGCTCAAGCTGACTCAAGATTTACAAAACGCAAAGCTGTAATGTAAAGTCCCCTGTCACTGGGACAGCAAATAGACTTTTGAATCTGAAATAATGAGTGGATTTAGCTTTTTTTAATCGGCAAGAGAGAAATAGAAAGAGAGGCACTTTTCTTGCTTTTGCTCTATATAATGGAAATAATAACCATTATTACACCAGTCACATTTATAATAGACCTGCACTGTCTATAATTAATATACTATATTATTGTATTTAATAGAGTTTGATAAAAGGGGTCATCTAATTGCTTCATATCAGTTTTTTTTGCATATGAAGAGTTTGGTTCCAAAACGCGATAAACGCCATTTTTGAAAAAAAATGAGTTACTGCCAAAATCAGCATTATATCAGGTCAGTAGTTAAAAGTAAATTCTTAATTTTACGCAAAATCCAATATCCGCCGTGTTATTCTGTCATCTTTTCTCCCTTTTTTCCCAAAATGCGATAAACGCCACTCCCCCTTTTTTACAGAACGCAATAAATCCCACAGCGCACCATTCACGCAATGTAAACAAACATGGCGGCGCGCTGAGTACATGGAGTCCTAGTTTTCCTCATCTACTTTGTACTTTGTGATCAACTAACAAAACAAAATAATACTTTAATTGCATTGATAAACCTGTGATGGTTTTCTGTGACGGGAAAGAAACGTAAGCCATCAGCATCTAACAATTTCCCTGAGAGGCACTCGGGAGACGGGTGCTTATCTCCCGACAGCATCAAGCTTCTCATGCTAACACATTGACCCCAGAGGATCTTATGAAAAACGTTCCATAATTTTACTCAAAGTCAACGAAAATCGAGCAGGACCAAAATCATTTTACAACTGATCGCTGTGAAAGACGTTAAGCGAAGACGTCAAGTATAACCGCAATGACAGGGTTCTTAATATGACAAAGTAAGTGTTTTGATTAATAACATTAATGTTTATATTTTTAATTAGTGTGTACAACTAGTCAACTAAATGAATATAACATGGCAAAGATGAATGCACATTTATATAGGCTATTGATTCAATAGATTTATAGCATTTTGAATAAAAACTTGTCATGGATTTATTGCATTTTGTGGAAAAAAATAATCCGTTTTTATAATAAATCTTTGAAATTCAAGTTATGGATTTTAATTTTTTATGTTTTTATAATCTAAAGATGCTGTGTGAAAGTTTGTAACAGAAAATAGTTGTTTTCATCTTGTCACTTTCTTGGTATAGAAAACACGTTTTTACCAAAATTTGTCAAAATGGATTTATTGCGTTTTGGAACCAAACTCTTCATATGTACTACAATCAGTAACATAGGAAAAAGTAAACTACATTTACATACTGTGAATCGTTTTTTAAAACCGAGAATCGTTTTTGAATCGAAAATCGATTTTGAATCGAATCTTGAGCCTAAAAATTGGAATCGAATCGTGAAATTTTCTGAATCGTGCACCCCTACTACAGAACAGCGCAAGCCGGAAGCGGTGTGCCTGTCACGCGTCCTGCGAGAACAGCATTAGAGAAACAAAACACAAGAGCAATACTTTTAATAAGGTAGCCTAACATTTTTCTAACAAACACTCCCGTATCAGAAATTAGCAGCACAGTAATTACTGACAACGTAAAGGGTAGGCCATTTAAATAAAACGACGAAAATAAATGAACTAATTCAACAAACTAATAAAACTGTAGCATACTTTCAAAATCAAGTTTATTTATAACCCTTACACCATCCAATATGTTTTTTTCATCAGTAGAACAATATAGAAGATATTTTGCAGAAACCCCAGTGCTCCGTCAACCGATCCGCACACTTTAAGAGCTAAAGCATATATATCCAACACAAAAGTAATCCATCATAACTCCTTGTGACATATTGACGTCTTGTGAAGCAAATCAATCAGTTTTTGCAGGAAACTGAACGTTATTTACAACACTATTGGCGTGAATGCCAAAGAAGCAGGAAGCGCACTTTACGTTCGAGCCTTCGAGGCGATCTCTTCTTCTACTGGTGGGGTTTGGTGGCTGTTGGCTATGGATGTTGGTCTCTCTGCGCCACCTATAGAGCGGGAGTGTGAAGCGCACTTCCTGCTTGGCAAAAGCTCTGCATTAATGCTGTAAAAATATTTATTTATATATTTATACAATAGTTCTTTCTGGTTCTCGAATCTGATTGGCTAAGAGGCGTGCAATATTCTACTGATAACGGCACAGTAACCGCTTCACCTTTGGTATCATTCCGCCACCTAGTGAATGGAGGTCCTCTAAACAGGCTCATCTCTGAATGGAAAAAACTGCACGCACACACGGACAAACACGCTGTTTTGAATCACTCTCCGTGTGTCTCATTAGTTCACTAGCTCGTAAATAAGTCTGTGAATCCCAAGTTATTATTCCGCCAAAGATCAGCGCTCTTGGATGTTACGTTAAACTTAATGGGAGTAATGTCACATCGTGTGGACGATTAACACTTGGAAAGAGGAATGTCAACAATTTTTTTTCTGGAGCAATAGCACCGCAGCTTTAAATGTGGACATTGATAATTTATTTTATTGTGACGTGACTATTAAAACATGTTATGAGATAACGCCACTGATATATTTATAAGCAGCATGCAAAAACATCTCTCTGACACTTATAAAAAACAGTTTTATATTAGTACTGATAAGAACAAAGTCTAATAACAAGTGAGTGCTCGTATCGCATTAAGATTAAATGGGAAAGCAATAGTAACATTATACAAGTATAGTTTTATTAACTTTTACCTCGCGCCAAAACAATAACACAAAAGACACTAAATATGAATAAGAAACCAAGTAATAGTTTCATCATGACACCAAATACTGGTGATTTGATCTCATTTTTGACCATCAAAAACAAACAAGGCCAACATGAGAGCTAGGGAATCCCTGTCAGAGATGTAGCCAGGGGTGGTCAGGGGGGCGAGTGAACACTGACGTCCGCTCATGCTCTGGTTCTCATACGTACCGAATCTCACTAAGCAAACGTTCAAACAGGCGCTATCTTTACTAATCGACTGCAGATTTAAATATAATACATATACATTCTCGACTGAACTAATCTTAAAACTACACTTTGTGACCAAGAAACGGTAATATAAAGAAACGTCTTTTCCGTCCATTGAGTTATTATGAGATTCTGGCCGCCCTCAAATCCGTGGCGGAAGAAAGTAGTTCCCAAACAAAGAGGCTTTTAAAATAACTCCGTTGTTGTATATATATGTATATATGTGTGTATGTATATGTGTGTGTGTATATGTGTGTGTGTGTGTGTGTGTGTGTGTGTATGTTTAGCTTGTTGTGGATATTTCCTAATTATAAGCCTTCTGTGAAATTATGACAAAATGAAAAAAAACACGCATGTCTTAATAAACATAATTTAAATAAACTAATTCGTTTTTTATGAGCTTAAATATTGGAATAGTAAATTACTGGAAAATGCCCATCCCTAGTGGGAACACTTTAAAGGAATACTCTACTTTTATTTAAAAAAAAAATCCAGATAATTACTCACCCCCATGTCATCCAAGATTCAATTCAATTTTATTTATATAGCGTTTTCACTATTGTTTAATTGTTTCAAATTAGCGTTACTTTCATTTAAAGTGGAAAAACAGGGGACAACAAAAGCAGAATAGTACAGCAGCTAAAATTAAATCGTACTACCAGGCGAAGTATAGAAGAGAGTTCTAAGAAGTTAAGCCAATGTCAGCCGACTCCTTAGGGGTTCAAAAAAACCCAAATTTTATCAGGAGGAAAAAGTCATATGGAGAAAAAAACCATTGTGAGAGAGCCAGACATATCTGATTCTATAGAGCAGTGGGTCTCCAACATGGTGCCCGCACTGGGCCTGTGAGTTGCCTGCCAAAGGACATTCTATTAATAACATTAATTTTTTTTATACTAGCTTGGCTTCTTTAATTTGTTAACATTTTAAACAATGATAAAACATAAGTAAAAAAAATCAACAAGTAAAAGAAAAAAGTAGACTATATCAAAAAAGTAGCCCCCCAGAATGTTTTATCTATTGTGGTATATATTAGTGTATTATACAATTTTATGGGAATTAAAACATTTAAAATATATTTAGTATTTAGGGAATTAGTCGGTGGTCACTGGCAGACATTGGCTGAGAATCATGTGAAGGACAGGGAAAGAGAAACAAAATCCTATTAGAATGGTTAAAAATCTGCTCTCTTCCGGACAGCTTTTTTTTTGTGAGCATATCAGTGAACACCTCGGACCACTCTGTGAATTTCACGTATTTGTAAACGAAAGTTTAATGCATTTTAGGAAGAACTGTCCCAGTGCACCTATGCACCCATTGTAGAGGTGGGAGGTGATATAACAAACACCCGAAAATTCTCGGGCAAGCATCATATGTCCAAATTTCAGTCAAAACCATTCTATTTCATTATAAACAATCTGAAAACAGGGCTTTGAGTGTAAAATACCAAACTTGTCCTTTAAGTGACTGTGGAGGATGAAACAACAGTGCAGCCGTCTATGGTAAATGGACTGCATTATATAGCGCTTTCAACAGACCCATGGTCATCCACAGCACCTTACAGCTTTTTCACATTCACCCATTTATACACTGACAGCAGTGTCAGCCATGCAAGGCGCCATCCAGCTCGTCGGGAGCAGCTGGGGTTAGGTGTCTTGCTCAAAGACACCTCGACACTTGGTCAGGTGGAGCCAGGGATTGAACCACCAACCTTCCTGTTTTTGGACAACCTACATGAACCACTGAGCCAGTGCCGTCTATGGGCAACTTGTAATCTGATACATTTTGTTTGGAGCGATTTGGTTCAATAATAAAGGTCTCTGTCTTATTGGAGTTTAGCATAAGGAAGTTACTTGCCTCCCAGCCACCGATATCGCTAATACAGTCTGTTAGCTTAGAAAACTGGTGGGTTTCACCAAGATGGGTATTATCTGCATAGAAGTGAAGGCTTATGTTATGTTTGCTGATAATGTCTCCTAGAGGTAACATATAATGAGAAAAAGATAGGGTCTAGATCTGATCCCTGCGGTACGCTGTTTTTAACCTGAGTGTGACATGGCTTTTCCTAATTTACATATAGTAGTTTTTAGTTTAATACAATCTAAACCAGCCTGAACACTGATGCCAACGTAGTTTTCTAGTCTATGTAGATTGTGATCTATTGTGTCATATTACTAGACCTTAGTGCAGACTTTAAGAATTGAGATGGCACCATGATCGGATGTTAAAGGAGGTAATTTGTAACTCTAAGCAGTGTTGTCTCTGTGCTATGGTGGGGCCTGAATCCTGATTGGAACTTTTCATACATACTATTTTTCACAAAGAATGTGGATAATTGACTTGCCACTACTTTTTTATATTTTAGAAAGAAAAGGAAGATTTGTCTAATATTATTATATACTCCCTTTTTCAAAAGTGTGGCTTTTTAATGAAGGATCTAATAACTACAAATTTGAAAGCTGTTTGAACGTATTCTAGTTCTAGTGATGAGTTAATGATGTTTAGTACCGGGTCTGACACTACAGGGAATACCTCTTTTAGTAATTTTGTGGGAACGGGATCTAATACATGATGATTTGGATGGTTTTATTAATTTTAGGAGCTCCTCTGTAGTAGCTTTAAATTATTTTAAAGTTTTTCATGTGGTAATCAAGTATTCAGTGTACTATTGGGTGAAATGGTATCTGCTTGCATAGCTTTGATATTTTCCCCAGTTACCACAATTTTGTTAGTGAAGAAGTTAATGAAGTTGTTACTACTGTGTTGGAGTTTAATTCAATTCAATTTCAATTCTTATTTTTTATACAGCGCGTTTCACAATTGGTGATTGTTTCAAAGCAGCTTTACATTAATAGAAGCAGTGGAAAGCACAGAAAATTGACAGATAGCACAACATAATACACGATAGCACAAGCAGCTAAATTTGCTGTGGCTATGAATCAACATTATAAGCTTGCGTATTACTAATGTAACGTAATGAAGAGGGTGCTAAGTTAAGCCCAAGAAGGCTGCCTCCCCGGGTTGAAAAACCACCTAGGAGAAAAAAACCAGACTTTTTAGCCGGGGAATTAAAAAAAGTCCTAGGAGGGAAAAACCCTTGGGAGATATATATATATATATATATATATATATTACACATAGAAACGGATAAGGAGATTAAGGGGAGGTTACGTTTTTACTGTATAAATTAATTGTAGCCTAGATCCTTATACTACTATAAAGGTGCACGGATTCAATATTACACACGCTTTTAATTTCTCAACTGCTTAGGAGCCCTACTAGGATTATCTTCAGTCAGTTCAATCAGCTGGCCCGAGCATCGGGCTATGCTTATTTTGGAGTAGTCTTGGGTGGTATCCAAATTTTGATACCATGAAACTGTCTCCCTCTTTCACCCCAGTATACGCTATTACCGTGAATAATTATAAAATTATGACGGAATCTCAGACAGCGTCACCAAACTGTTGGCTTATGCCTAAACCCTTCAGAAACTGAATACCAAACACTAATACTGAAACAATAACAAAAGTATAACTGCAAGCAGCAATTACCGGGGTCAAGCTAAAAGGGCACAGAAGAAAGTAAAGTTGAGTTCGGATGAGCGGTTTAAAGAACCTACGAAAATCTCTTGATTTCAGACTAAATAATATAACAGTTATCAGCAAAAAAGCTGTGTTTTCATTCAGTGTAATCTCTCCCTCTCTTCTCAAGGAGCATTGACAACTAGAACACTGAACAAAAAATGTGAGTGGTGCTTGCAGTGGCAATTCTCAGCTCACAAAATGTTACAGTGGTGTTAATGAGTCAAAAGAGACCACCCCCATGTCTCTACGATGTTCTGATGCAGAGATATAGCTCTTGTAAAAAGATATAGCTGTTGTAAAAAGGGTGGATAAGGTATTCTAATTGGTTGCTAGGGAGTTAATTGGCAACCAACAATGATTATAGTCCAAGACATAAAAGGAATAATCCATGATGACTCATGGTTTTAGATGCGTTGTTGCAGTAGTTTTAGGCAAAAATACCATATTCTATCTCAACACCAGTATGTGGCGCAATGACAAAATTGTGCATGCAACATCAGGTCATGATTGTGTTACATCTAGCTAGTTTTATGACTATACACTTTAGTTTAGTGAAGAAAGAGTTGTATGACCATAGGGCTGGCTTGTTATCAAAGGTTTTGTTCAATTATAAGGCCATCTAGTGGTGAAAGCATAAATTTTTTGTGTGTGGCCTCAGAATGTGGTCATACATCAGCGTATCAAATCTGGTGAAAAAATCTCTTTTCGTAAAGAAGTTACAACCATTTATGTGTAAAAAAAAAATTTTGAAGGTAATTTTTCGTTTTTTGCAATTTTCGGCCATTTCTGATGAAAATTTTAATAAAACGCCAATAGAACTTTTTGTTCAGAAGGTAATGTAATGTAATGTTCTTCCTATGGTGTTTTCGAGTCGATCGGAATAACGCTCGCGGAGATATTCGCGCGTGTTTAAGTGCTGTTTTGCTGTGCAGGGCTAACCGTAAGGCCAAATCTGGCATGTTTGGTATCGTTGGACTCTGCGACTACTCAGGACTCCTAAAAATCAAGTCCCGTCAAAATACGTTGATCGCAGCCAAAGTTATAGGTGTATAAATCATGTGTCTGGCAACTGGGTGGCGCTGCAATGAAACTGCGCATGCACCCTCAGTTCCTGACTGGCATCACAAGTACCAAGTGTCGTGTCAATAGGCCTAAGTTTGACGAAGATACAGCCTAAAATCTGTTTTTTTGCACTCTACGTAAAATTCGTTAATGTTGTATACGACAACGGATTGCTGTATCAAAATTCTTTTGATAACTTTTTGCCATGAGTCTCTCAAGATGATACACACCAATTTTCGTGGCAATCGGACAAAAGCTCTAGGACGAGTTCGAAAAAGTAGGTTTTTTGAATAACTCAAAATGGCTGAAAAATTATGACGGAAAATGACATCGAATTGTGTTTCTAGGGCTTACAGATCAGAAGTTATAAGCAAAAACATAAGTGCAACTTTGGACTGTTGGTGGCGCTAGCGGGTTAGACATAGAGACTCCAAATTTGCTGTGGGGACACTGTCCTTTATCAGTGTGCCAAATTTCATAACTTTCCTACGTATGGTTCTATGGGCTGCCATAGACCACAATGGCGAAAGAAGAAGAATAACTAATAATAATAATAAGAAAACTAACAAATACAATAGGGGTCTTCACCCCTTCGGGGCTTGACCCCTAATAACATGCACAACTTTTAACATATTAACAACTTTTATTAGCAACAATTAGCAGTTTATAAAAAGTTAATTACAACAGTCAAACAGAATTAACCGGTTGTCGGTTAAAAAAATGATCTCTAAATTACACTGTAAAAAGTTCAGAGTACTCTCAATTTTTGAGGTAATAAGTTTCCACACAATTTTTAAGTAAACAACATCACAAATTTTAGGTAAAGATAACTTAAAAATTTTCAGTTAACCCAAATTTAAATGTTTACGCTTCATTTTATTTACCATTTAAGTAGACTATAGATAAATCTACTGTTTATTATAAGAACTGTTTACCATATATTTTGTTGTATATTGTACTTAAAACTTTTTACTATTTCATTTTTGTTCACAAATCACAGAAACAGATCATGTTACTCATGAAAATGTAAGACCAGTGAAAGTGTGTTGAGACTGAACTCAGTGCAGACTTTCACACAGTCATAGATTATATGATAAAGCAACACATATCCGACCTACAGCCTAAGCACAGGCACTACGCTTCTGAATGGTGGTAAGCACAAAACTTAATAAAATGGCAAACTCTTCAAAATCTCCAAGATAAATAAATGTTTAACACTATTGAGTCTTTCTCTTTACTGAAAACCACATAAAATATCACTTAATTTAAAAAAATGCTCTCGTTTTGTGGGCTGATGCAAAGCATGCTGGGAACGGAACCTTCTCAACCAATGGTGTTGATTTAACTTTAAAATGAAGTAAATTTGCAGTGACAGACTCTTTCTTAACTTATCTGGCAAATTGAACTCATCACAACCAGCAAAAGTTTGTAATTATTTGCATCCAAGAGCAAATTCATCCGTTTAAAACACGTCTGAGTGCCCTTTCAATGATGACGTCACTTTTTGGTAAAGAACGCCACTAGAGGGCTTTTGACTTAAAATATTTAATTATGGTTGAATCTACTTTTCAAGTTCCCTAAACTCTTTACCTTTGGTGTAGTTGTAAAAACTCAAAGTATTTACTGTTAACTTAAATCTATGATAGATGTTGAATGAATTCAAAAATAATAGTTAGCTAAACTTTTTGGCACATTTTGAGTACCAGGTACTTTCTATTATAAGTTAGTTTTACTGTTTGGTTTTACAGTGTAACTAATATTAAAAAACAGCCCGTTCTGGTCCATCTGTTGAGTCATCTCGTCAATAAAGAGAAAACGTTTATAAGGAGTTTCTACCTAAAATTGATATTTCCGCTATTATCCACTGGGTGGCGATCTTAGCCAACTTAAACACTGACGCATTCACTCAACACTAAAAGCACAGTGTAAGTTTTGATCAGGCTGTGAATCTGATCTCTTAGAAAAGTTCTTCACAAAAATGGAATTATCTTTATAATGGAAAATTTGAGAGGTGATGAGAGAACAAATTAAGGTAGGATGAAACTGTTTTTTTTTTTTTTAAAGCAGAGGGTCTGTTCTTTCATTTGATATTTTATGTTTATTTAAAGAAGATCATTCTTTGCTGCCTACTTGGGAACTGTGGTCTGTTGCAGCCACACTTGATTCTGAGGAACTACTTCGTTTGGCAGAAGAGTAATATTTGTACTAATAATTATAACTTATTTGTGTATTAAATCCTGCTATGCATATGTATTTGCAAAGTAATTGTTTTATAAAAGCAATAAGCCCTGCAGAGCATTGGTGTTGCGGTGCATTTTATAACTGCTAAGGGGGTGACAATGCCCTTTAGCTGTTATAAAATGCACTGGTGGCCCACTGCTTCTTGGGGCTTATTGCTTTAATGAATAGACTTAACTCTATATGCATATTCCTTTAAATGCAATGCAATTATTCACATTTCCCTTCAAATAACTGTATTACTGACAAATACTTAATAAATTGACTTGATAATAAATGGACTCTATATCCATTTGTTGCACTTGTCATTATGCACAATTGATCAAATTTGCAGAATAAGAAGTTATGAATCAAAGAATCATAGAACCTCCTTGACTAATTCTAGGCATAAGATATTCTAAAAGACTTCTAATTTACAACAAAAGGTACAACATATTAGCAAATGATGTCTATAGATGTCTTTTAAATTAGTCCTAGAGATCTTATGCTGATCTTTGATAAGCAGCTAAATATAGTACATTTTTATTAAACTATATATACAAGAAGTTATATTCAGTTATTCAGTTATAATGTTATCCAGTAAAAATATTTTAATGAGATGAGTGGGATGGCTATATTTTGTTTTAATTTACAAGTTTTCCCACTCTCTCCATTTCTCATCTCTGTCTAATGACTTAGTGGTTCAGATGTGTTAAGCTGTGTTCAACCTCACATGGGGCTGTATAGACCCATCTGTACATTAATTGAGCTCATGAAACGTTTGATGCGTCGTGCAAATGAGCGGTAAAAAACCCCATGCCGCCACCCTGGGCAGCTGCCTATGTGGCCTGCGCCTAAATCATCTTTCAACATAAAAAAATAACAACAAGAAGGGTGCATCCCAATTCAGGGACTGCAGCCTTCCAGGGACGTACTTGAAGGCAAATGACATCACCCGGCCGTGACAAAGGCTGTCCCAATTCGAAGGCTCCTTCACATACAAGCCTCTAAATGGCCTTTTTCCCCCTGAAACCAACAATCCATATATGTATCCCTCACAGCAGGTGCATCCCAATTCAGGGTCTGGATCCTTTTAAGGCCGCTGACTTTGAAGACAACGAAGCGAACTGAACTGAAATTAAATGAGACGGTCTAGTCTAAATTGGGATGCACCTGAAGAGATGCCAAATTTGCAGGTCACACATGCGCAAGTAGTTGTAAAAAATTCTCACACTATCACACAAAAATGGTCACAAAATACGACCATTTGGCCGAAGTCTGCAGCCCTGTTACTTTCATTTAGGGGCGGTTTCCCGGACAGTGATCAGCTTTATCCAGGACTAGGCCTTAGTTTATTTAGGAAATATAACTAGTTTTAACAAACATGCCTTACTAAAAATATTACATGTGTGCATTTTGAGGCAAAACAAAGAGCACTGATGTATTTTAAGATATGTCAGTTCAAGTTGTTTTCAGTTTGGACAGCTCTTTAAAATGTTTAAGTCTAGGACTAGTCTAATCCCTGTCCGGGAAACCGCCCCGTAAAGTTTAATATATTGTTTCAATACATGCTGTTAATTTTTTTTTTCATTAAACTAGGACTGTTACGCAAGCCTGGTAAGGCACCAGAATGTTTACCTTCTGCAGGTTAGACATATTGTTAAAGATGGAGGTCCTTGGGCAAACCCTGTACTTCAGGCTATTCTTAAGAATTCAGAACTACCACAAGAGGACGGTCAGTCAAACCAGGGTTCTTGTTGCATAAAAGCTTATTGTATTTGTATTTCTCTGACCTTTAAATATTTGATTATAAACTGTGTTCTTTGTAATGGTTGCATTTATGCAAATTAGAGATGCACCGATCGACTGGAATTGGCCAATTTTACACATGATCGGACCGATACCGGCCGGTCAGTCTTACAACATTAAGATTCCCAGGCGGTCCTTTTGTTGCCAGTGGGGAAGCAATAATTTCACAGCCACACGCACTCTTGCAGTGGAAGCAGCCCCCGACCGTTATCCAACAACAGCATTAATTTAATTCCATACCCGGAAACCAGGGCCTGGTTCCCCGATAATGCTCACTCTAAGCACGCTAAGAAGACTCAAAACGATATCTTGCCAAAGTTGTTTGTTACTAAGTGTGTCCCTTAGGAAGCTTCTTAACATGCTGCCTCTTAGTTTGACGTAACAAAGGCGTTATTATTTGGGATCGATTGCCTAGAGATCGATTTTTCCACTTCACACGAAGGTGCATTACGGCATTAAGAAAGACAACACGTTCTATGCAAATGGAACATTCCTCAAATTATTTCAGTAACATTTATTTTAACATAGTTTAAGTTATCCCTAAAATATAGACTATTAATTAAATTATGAAATTGTCAGTAATATGGGTACACTGTAAAAAATAAATTGTTGGCTCAATGAATTATTTTTTAGTAACTAGTTCCACAGAAATTTTACGTTCACTCAATTTCTGTCTCCAAAGTGTTACCTGGATTGATGTTTTTTAGTTGGCCCAAACTTGACTCAAATATAAAAAAGTAGGTTTGCTCAATTACCTTTATAGTTCATTCAACTAAAATGTTTTAATCAGTTGAATCTTTAAAAACTTACAGCAAAGACTCTGTCAATTAAAATTTAAGTATTTACTCAATGTTTTATGTGTTACTTCAATTAATATTTATTATTTGGGATTTTTTTAATAACATTTTTTAATTATTTATCAAATAATTTATGCTGGTGTTGTTAACAAAATAATTAACTTCAGTCACATAAAAACAAAAGCTTTTAATTCACTTATTCACTTATCATACAGACTGAACATACAGAATTAAGCCTTCGCTAAATAGAGGGCATACAAAAAGCACTCCAAAGTCAGTCAGAACATCTGCAGGGCCATTTAGGAGACTTTCTTCAGCCCTCTGGTCTGCCTCTCACATCATCTCCGCTCTGGTTTGATAAACAGAGGAATATAAACACACACACATACATAAATAACATGTTTAATATAATAAAGCTTGACGGTGAAAGACTTTATTCCCTAAATAACCTTAACGTTAGGCCAAATTTCCCTTAGACATCACACATAATTAAACACTGTTGGGCGGTTTTCTCAGACAGGGCTTTTCACTGACTAAAATAACTTACTGACATCTCTTAACATGAGTGCTATTGTTTTGTCTCAAAATGCACGCCAGTATTGTATTTTATAAGGTTTGTTTGTAAAAATGTCCCAATTATAATAAAGACCGAGTTCTAAACTCTGTCCGGTAAACCAACCCTATGTCCAGGCTTTTTATCTTAACTAAAATAGCTCCACTTTACTTCGGACACATAACATAACACACTTCTAATATATCTTTACAAAAATATCTTTACAAAAACGTCGAGTATTTGCGTCTTTGCCAATTAATATATTCTAAAATTAACATTTAATTACAAACACTTACCTGACGTGAACTTGAGGAAACGGCTGATGACTTGTGTCCTGTGAATCAGTAAGTGATTCTGGCTGTTGTGCGCAGATTGATCTCAGATGAAATGACCTGTGATCCAGATCCTTCCGAGTTAAACATTTTAAATTCAAAATACACAGATGCACGCACATACATACATGCATGCACACACGCGAGCACACGGGTATATTTAGAAGTTTTATTTAAGATTATGATATTGAGACTATTTCTCCACTCGCTCTTTCAGCTCTGAAGTTCAAATTCGCAGGCAGTACGCAGCCCAGTTATAACAAATGTGAAAGATATGAAATATCATTCAACAGCGATTATCATTTAAGTGCAATCCTAAAATATGATTTAAAACATACCGGTAAACCTTTTATTATTAAGTATAAGAAATTAAAATGAATTAAATCGCATGTTTAAACGCCACAGAGATATCAGAGCCAGCAGTCGATTTCTGATGGGCTTGGCGAGGCTGCGCTGGGCAGGGTGTGAGCGCTTAAGTGTCTGTGATTTTCTGGAGCTCATCTGGAGCTCTTCTCCGTCCGAAAGTGTCCGAGCACATTTTTAAATAGACGCTATCTATATTAACCAACCGCATATTTAAACTTAAAGCACATACATTCACGCCTGAACAACTCTTAAAATTACATTTTGTTAATAAAAAACAGTAATATTATGAGAATTTTGTTGTCAGGAAACAAAGCTGTCCACATATTGACCAGATTTGTCTTAATTAGTTCAGTCAACATAGCCATTCTGAATGTTGACTGAATTTGAAAATAACCATTCATTTAATGTTTTAAACACAGATATATCTAGACTTAAAATAATATGTCTACTCAACTAAGCCCAAACAAGAAAATTGGTTTAACTTGTATATTTTTGCCCTTCCAACATTTTTTACAGTGTAGACCAACTGGGTATCCCTCGCTAATCATCCACCTTCCTTATCCTGTTGTGCAACTTGTGCTGCTTCTTGGCATGGGTTTAACGACTTTTAAAAATTATGTAATACACTTTTATATTAATTGTAAGGTACTTTAGAATCAGAATTGATTGGCAAGCAGTTGCAGTTACTTCTGTTTAATGCGTTATTGAATGCCATTGGTTAATGTTTTCAAAAAAAGGCAACCTATCTACAATGAACAGAGAGAGATAGTTACAGTAGATACAGAATATGGTCTGAGAAGGTCCAGCAGCTCCATAGTGAGTTGTCTTGGGAGGCTAAATTTTTCTAATATAGCCACGTCAGGCAAAATGTCAAAAGGGCTTAAGTTCTGCTGAATAAAAAAATTGACATTGACTGAACGGGTCAGCGGCCGGTGTTGTGTTGAAGTCTGTTCCCCCTAATTTCCCTTTAGTGTAGTGTTTTTATAGCATTTTTATCACATACGTTTATTCTTTATAAACATTAAAAGTTTTAATGGCTACTGAGATGTGTATGTTTGAATTTATGTAATGTATCTTTATTGTTATTAATGGTAAGTCGATTATTTTTACAGTATGAATCATATTATATGTATAATATATATTTATTATGTATGCAAACATTTTTAAAACAAACAGTAGAGAAAAAAGAAAACAAAAAACAGGCTATATGTTAAAACACATACCCTAATATAAAACTCAATTCAATTCAATTTTATTTATATAGCGCTTTTCACAATACTCAATTGTTTCAAAGCAGCTTTACATTAATAGAAGCAGTAAAAGCACAGAAAAACGACAGAAAGCATAACATAATACACAATAGCATAAGCAGTCAAATTTGCTGCGGCTATGACGCAACATTATGAGCGAGCATATTACTAATGTAACGTCTAGAAGAAGAAGCTAAGTTAAGCCAAAGCAGGCTACCTCCCCGGGCGTAAAAAACCCCCTAGGAGAAAAAAACAAAAACCCCGGGTTGTTTAGCGAGGAAATAAAAATAAAAGTCCTAGGAGGGAAAAACCCTTGGGAGATATACATGTATATACACACATATAAACGGATAAGGAGCTTAAGCGGAGATTAAGCAGAGATTAAGCGGATATTAAGCGGGTCCTGCCAGTGGTCGTTGGTCAGGCATCAGCTGGGCATCACATTGAAGGACGACCAGTAGATCAGAGGTGTGCCGACTTTCACATCTACCGGAACTGGGTCTGTTTGTCCCATTGTCCTCAGGGTCAATGGGACCCAGGGACGAGACAGGGAGAGAAAAACAAAATCATATTAGCGTAGGGGCCGTTCACATGTAATGCAAGTGTCACACAGTGATGTGGTTTAATCAGCTTAGTTTCAGACAGACTAACTATTGAGGCATAATTGTTTTATCCACAGTTGAGGATTTTGCAAAACGGTCAAATGTATGAAATATTTACTAAATTGTATTATAGAATACATGATATTATTGCTTTTTAGTATAAAAAATTCAAATATTTAATCTTTCTAAATAAATTATAAATGTTGCGTGATGAAAACGCTTTAAGAAACATAGAGGAACATACTTCGATGGGGAACTGAACAAACTTCGACACAACACCAGCACCGTCTTTGATATTAGGTCTGATACCAAATAAAGTCAAATGCAAAAATAGTCCTGTATCTATTGCAAACATATTTTATAAGTCTTAAAATGACCATAACATAAAATCATTGTTGAGCTGTGGCGTCTTGCGCTCAAACAACGCTAAGAGAGAGCTTACGAATGGTCCAGACCAACCTTACGAAAGTGTGACTTACAGAAGACGACTTGGCGTACAAACATGTCGGGAATCGTGCCATAGAGTTAAGAGAGAGATTAAGGAATAGGTTAAGAACTACTTGACAATAAGAACGTTTTGGGGAACCCAGGCCCTGATCCTTTTGACATAAAGACAGTTTAATAATTTATTCTTTGATGAAAAGATTTTGTAGCCTATGCTGTCAATTATAGCCTAGTTCTTAGAAAGATAATCAGAATCTGCAAATAAAAACGGTCACACCTACAGAAAAATCGGAATCGACCAAGAAAATTGCAATCGGTGCATCTCTTATTCAAATAAGTCTAATTTGCATTTTTGCTGTTTTTGACAACAGTGGACCAATATCTGAACTCAGAAGTGGCCATTTTCTTTGAGCTACGTGTACGTTACCTTGTAGCCTGTGAGAGACTTTCAGAGGCCATTGCACTGGCGAAGAGATGCAGCCAACACCCTGTAGTAGGGAGGCATCTCTATTTCACACAAGCCTACCTTATATGTCTTTCGAGAGCTTCTTTTTATGAATGCTTATACAAGGAGGTAAGTAAACGACTATTTTTGTATAGATAATGTGGATGCTTTATTGTAGATGTATAATGTACATGCACTTTGTAGTGCAAAGTGATAAACACTAGTCCTTGATTGAAATCAGTTTTTTCTACCACAAACAGTTTACACACAGCCTAAGTGATTTTTTTTATTTCAGCTCATTCATCAAAATGTTTGTAAAACCATTGCAGAAAGAAAAATATCTTTACAGTTAGGATTGTGCCGATAGTATCGTTTATTAACGATTGTCAGACATATCGCCAATAGCAGGCTTTCATGAGGATAGTTGGCAAGTGATTATTATTATCATCATAGTTTCACATTAACATGCGCATTGCATGCTTTTCTTTGCATGAGAGGGTTTGTGGGCTTCAATTTGCATGAGAGAGCTGTAACGTGCGTGGATTCCTTCTCGCATGCACCTGGACTTAATGCGTGCGTCTTAGAATCTTGCTCGGACCTGAATGCCCGTGATGTGGACTTCATCTAGCACCTGAACTTGTAATGCACATGATTCGAACTCTTCCTTGGACATGAGCTTGTAATACGTGCGACTCTGACATTTCCTTGCTCTAGAGAGGTTGTTAGGGGCGCAGGGGTTTAAAACCAGCGAGTGTGTTGTTCCTGCTCCCTGGCATGCAGGAAATTTTAGAGGGCCTGGAAATTAATCACGCGCTCAAATTAATGGCATTAGTTTTAAGAAGGTTGTGAACATGATAGTGTTGCCTTTGCTTCTTTTTTGTCCACCAATTAAACGACTTTTCATGAGTAAAAATGAATTAATAAATGAGTAAACTACTCCCCCGCCTTCTGATACTATCATGTATTGGCGATCTCACAGGCTGAGGATAGGACGATCTCAAAATGGGGCATATAGCCTAACACTATTTACAGTAATGCACTGATAATAAGCTGTTTTTAAAGCATCGCTAATAAGCTTGCACATGTTGGCATGAGACTGTAATCAGAATTATCAAATTTGCACAGCAGTAAAAGTTTTGGTTAATTTTGATTTAATTATCAAGAACATTATTAAGTGTATGAAATGTGATTCTTGCTGATTGCTTAACTTACTCAGATTACAAAAGACTACAAAATTGATACATTTTGGATAAACATGACCATTAATTAAACTGTTCTATTGTCCTTTCTCTCTCTAAAGATGGCAAATATCGATGGGAAAGGTGTGGTAGAGATACTCTGCATAATGGAGGGGGAGGAGAGGGATGAGATGGTTTTGATGCTGAGTAAAGGTTTTCTCTATCAGCAGCTCCAGAATGGAGACATGTACTGCCTTTGGTAGGTGTCACATTCATTGCAATAAACATGAGCTCCTTTGAAGATTCAGAATCACAGAAATCACAGAATCAATGTATCTTCCAAATGTATCATCAATGCATGTTTTTACATTTTAGGGATTTGGTCTTCATGTGGAGCAGACTGTACCTGCGAGTGAACCACTTTAAGCAGGGCTTTCTGGATGAATGCAAACAAATGATTCTGTCAGCCACCAACATAAAAGCAATTTTTCCATTTATAAAGGTGATTTTAGAAGAGGTAAGACAATTTAATATTTTATCATCCATTGTCTAAACTTTACGCTACGTTATTTTTTAAATAAAATATTTACGTCAGTTGTTATTTATTGTTATTGTTGTTATTATTATTATTATTATTATTATTATTATTATTATTATTATTATTATTATTATTATTATTACTATTATTATTATATTTTTATTATTACTATTATTATTGCAAGAATAAGAATAGTGTTGTCACAATACTGGAATTTCTAACTTCGTTACTACACCTGGAAAAAAATAACAGTCCATTTGTTAAAATGATTAACAATGAAATGTACTTCTAAAGCATTTTTAATGTAATGTTAAATTCAAAATTTTCTAATACTTTTTCTAATTAAAATCAAAAATTGTATTTTGATATTATCTAACATAACAGTTAGGTATAGCAGTAAATAAGATAAATGAGTACTTTATCTTAAAGTGAAACTAAACCAATACATAACTAACATTAACAAACAAAAAATACATTTTTAATAGATTACCATCTATATAATACAGGTTTTTTCCACAAGTGCCAATATGGCAATGCAGGCTCCACCAACTATTGGCTTCAAAAAGCTCTTTAGAAACCTATGGGTGACGTCACGGACACTACGTCCATTTTTTTTTTTTCAGTTTATGGGTCATGTATGTGTGTGTTGTTTAATAGAGGAAAGAGAGCGAGAACAAGGTATTTGTTCCAGAGTTCAGTGTACTGGTCTGGTCTTGGAATATCGATTCCGTGGGACACAAGTATTTTAATAGTTTTAGATTTTCAGTATCGCTATGTATTTATATGACAACACTAAGTAATGAAAATTACCAAGTGATCAAATTTGTGGTTTTGTGTTTTCAGCTGGGACAAGATGGCCTGGGGTTTTGTGTGGAGCTTTGTGCTTTAGCTCTGCAGACTGACCTAAAGAATGATCCAGTCACCAAATCCATCCTCTACAAAACTATTGCATATCTTCTACCTAATGACCTCGAGATCTGTAGGGCTTGTGCACTGCTGGTGTTTTTTCTGGAGCGAACAGTTGAGTCATACAAGACTGTATTCCTCCTCTACAAACACCCTGATCAAGAGTACCATGCAGATACCAGTCCTGTGGGAAACAATGTACGTTTTGAAGTTCTCCAAATCCTTAAGAAAGGGTTGTTCTTTGATCCTGAGTTCTGGAGCCTTCTCAACATTGAAACACACTGTCTGAAGTTATTGAGAGATAAAGCAGCATTGTGTGAAATTATGCAAAAGGACAAATGGGCGCAAAACTACTGTATGAAAGGCCATTGTCACTGTCACACTGATGACACAACAAGGACTATCAGCCATGTGGAAAAGCATACCAACAGAAATGACCAGAAAGTTGAGTCTGTGAAAACTTTGGATAATACTGCGTTTTGTGAAACATCCTCCAAGACTCCCGGTAAGAAGCGAGGAAGGAAACCAGGGACAAGGCTTGTGAAGGATCCAGATGCCTCTCCAGTCCGACGTTCATTTAGGCAAATTGATATGGCAAAGGATCATGCCAGGCAACATAAGAACAGGCATCAGAGATTCCTGGCCCGTCAGGCAAAAAACCCAAATCTGAAACGCAGGGGTAGGAAACCCTGGTGGCTTTTGGATGAATTGGCTGCTCGGGCAGAAAACGGTGTGACCCAACAAGGCACAAAACCAGGAAGGAAACCAAAGCAGTCAGATGTTTTAAAAGAGATTTCAGTTGATGCACCAGTCAGTGAAATCACATTGACATTATCTTACCCTGATAATGAAGTTATTCTCTCTTCTGATATTCAGACCTCACTGTTTGCCACAGAAACCCCTCATGTCACTGAACAAAGTACTAACAAAACCAAGAGTGCATCTCGGGAGATTTTGAAACGTTCATCTGTTAATAGTAATTCTGTTATTAAGTTACGGTCGGTAGAAACTTTGCCATGCAGAAAGAAAGACTTCATAGTCACGGAGGAAGTTTTTTTTCAGGACCAAGGCCTTTCTATGGTTAGACAATTTCATACATATTCAAAAGTGACTGAATTTGAAGAAACAACAGTTGATAGTTTACCCAGAGATGAAGAGGTCAAGCCAGACTATATGGAAACCAAGAAAAAAAGACACCTGCAGACTGCTGAGCAACCAAGTGAAACTGAGATCCCTGAAGGTGCCACACAGATAAGTGTGTACAGTAGTGTGAAGATTCATGTCACACCAATCCCAACTATAAATTCAGTGACCTCCATGCCTGTTTTAGCTTCCATTGAGCCAACTGAAGAATTTACTGTAGAGGCAAAATCCAATCCTGATGTATTAAAGCCCCAAACTGCAGAAACCAAATGTCCAGACATTACTGTTAGTCCTCCAGGAATAAGTAATGTTCGTACACCAGAAGTGTCAACTTCCATCTCTGCTGATTCCATTCGTGTATCTTACAGTATGCCAGAAAACATGACAGGTTTTCATGAGAATGCCCCCGCAGTTCTTCCTGAATTGACAAGGGTCCCCTATGATGTAGTGGCTGCTCTGAGTGAAACTGATGTTTTCTCTGAAGTTGTGTCAAAAGATACCACAATGTTTGAGGTGCCAGCGGGGCCACATTTACCTGAGATGTTGGAAAATGTATGTACAGATAGTCTAGTCCCTGACCTCATTTCAACAAATGTTGACAGTCAACGGGTCTTACTTAAATGCAGCCTGTGCGACAAAGAAACCAAATACCAATACATTCTGCGGCATGCAATGTGGCATTATCGCATTGACAGAAAATGTATGTTCTGTCATAAATGCTACACTCATGGGCGCAGCCCATCTGTCCACTTTAAACTGCACATTCAGGAGTTGAAAGAATCCAATGTTCGGTTCAAAGAAAATATTGAAGTCCCTGAGGCACCCAAGCAAACCGTGCTTAAACGTGTCAATTGTTCTGTGCAGAATAAGTTTAGACACATTAAAATGAGGTTAAACAGTAGTTTAAACATTGCAGATTTGCACGAGAAAGGCCACAGTTCAAAGTCTAAAGTAAGATTGCGAACAAGGGTAGCTAAGAATTCAGAACTCACAAGTACATTGGAGGAAAGAGAGGGTAAGGTCTGCAGGAAGAAAAGGCATTTAAGGAAAGTTTTAGCAAGATCTCAATCCACAGATGAGAACAAGAAGATGAGACTAGCAAGGAAGAGGGCAAAGACTATGCAAGCTTCAGAGGAAAACCGTTCTGATACCAAGGGCAACTTGCAGGCTAAATCAACAACTCGCCGATTAAACGGAGTGATCCGGAAAAGAAAAGTTAAAAGTGCACAGGAGGAAAAGAACATGGAGAAAAAGGCTCAGAAGTCAATAACAAAGGATAACAGACAGGAGAAAATGGAGTTTGTTAAAAAAGCAGAAACAAATGCAACTTCTGATGATGTGACTGTGAGTGCTGAATCCGTCAATGTAGAGCTTGATCGCAAAGACATAATTGGGTCAGAACTGCAAGGAAATTATGAAACAATGCTAAACTCTGGGCTGGCAAAGATTACACACAGGTACCAAAAAGAGGATGTAGTAGCTGTAAAACAGAAGTTGGTTCAGATAGGTCCAAAAGAGGTTTCTGAGAATCAAGAACACAAAGAGAAAACCTCATCAGCTAAGGAAATAAATAAAATAGTAGGGCACAAAAATGGGACTCAGACAAAGCCTAAACTACATTCCACAATATTCCAAGGAAAAAGAACTGGAGCATCTACACAGGTCAAGTGCCCTGTGGAGATTTGTACCTTTAGTGCAAAGTCAGTGCTTGTCCTTTCTCATGTGCTATTACACCACCACGGTGACAAGAAAGCACTTGTATTCTTTTATCATTTCGGAAAAGAAAAATGTCTTTTCTGTGGCAGAAAGGTTTGTAACCCCCAACATTTTTTTGACCATGTGATATGCCACAAAGGTGAGCTGAAGCATCCGTGTTACCATCAGGGCTGCAAGCAGAGGTTTCAAACACGTGTGGAGCTTGGTGAACACATGTTAGGCCATCATCAACTCAGAGCAATGTGCTGTTTTCCTGGCTGTTCTCTGCATCTTGATAGTATTCTACATCTGTATAAACATGAAAAAACTCACTATAAATTTGATGAAAATTTGGAACAAACTTCACTCTCCAAGAAAGTGGAGCAAATGGTGCTCAAAGCTCCGCCAAGTCGGAAGGATGTTTTAGAATCGGCAACAAATTCTTCGACAGGTCATCTGGTTTATGACACGCCAAAGCACAAGGATCTGGGGAATCGAGATGATGATAGTAAACCTTGGATTTTAAATAAGGGTTCTTTAAGCTACAGTAGCAAGAACCATAGCCTTATTAACGGGCATAGAGAGGGTGACAAAGACGCTCCATCCAAAACTTCGGATACAGCCGTTAAGGAGCAGGAACGACTAGTGTCAGTTAAACCAACTACGAAACGATTCATTCGGCCTCCTCCCTCAGCTTATCTGGATGAGTCTTACATTAGCATGCCAAAGCGCTGGAAAGAACCTCAGGTGGGCTCAAAACTACTGGGTGCTGTCTCTAGTGAAGTCTCAAACGCTAACAGACAGCGTTGCCCTCGATGCTTTCAGTCTTTCAACAGCGAGGAAGAGTTCCAAACACACAAGGACAAATGTACATCCCTTTTTGGCTTCGATTCGGATGATGAAAGTAAGCAACTATTTTGTTAGACTTAAGACAGTTGGTAATGTGTGTTTTTAAACAAGGCTTGTATTCTACACAGGAATGCTGTAATTTTCTGAAATCTGTTATTGTTTTCCTAGGTGCTTCCTGAAATTAAAGCAGGCCTTTCGATGAGGAGACACTAAAAGAAGTTAAATGCTGCTGTTGGCAGTCAGGAGTGTCCTTAAATGTCTGTCATATGAAACTATATGGCAAACTACTTGGGAAAGAAAATGCTATTAGCTGTTATTCTATATGACTGCTCGGCTACTTGATTTCAGAGAGAAGGTTGTTGAAGTCTGTTGAAGATCTAATGTTTAAAATTTGGCTCCTTAAAATCTTACATGACCCTTGGGAGTGCAGGATGTTTTATTTGGACCTCTACAATGGTCATGTTATAATAACACAACAATAATTTTGTCTTTCTATAAAATATTTTACCTGTCATCAATTGACATTATTTGGTTCTCTTATTTTTGTTAGTATTTTTTGTTTGAAAAGGCCATGACATAAGAGAATTTGTTATTTTGGTTTGGTTGTTTTCTTTTCTGACATTGGATCAATTGCATTACAAGTCTTACATGGTGCTTTTAGAGCAGAAATACTGGATGGAAATGCATAAGGCCATTTCACGGCTGGCGAGTATTGCAAGCACACTTGGTATCATTTTTTATTTTTAATACTTAATCTTTAAGCACATTTGTAAATTTGTTTCAATTTCATTTATTACAATGTCATGAACTTCCTTGTGCAAGTAGACACGTGGGATCACTTGGACAGTGATTCTTAAAATGAAGGACTTTTAACACCAATTGAAAATGCCTGACAAAACACTGGCCTAGTACTGGTCTCTTTGCTTTCAAGATTGCAGATTCTCCTGTTCACAAAGGACTATGTGCCTCACAGCTTGTTTGAACATTGTCATTACATACTCTAAATGACTTCAAACTTTAGAAAAATGTAAGGGTTCACTTGTCTCACAAAGAGGCATGTTTGAAGCTGTTCTGTTCATGAACAGTCTAATCTATTTCTTTCTTTGTATCTTTAATGAAAAGTAAAAATAATGATTCGATTGGGTGGTTTGGTTTATTTTATTTATATATATATATATATATATATAACCTTTTGTGGTGCTCATTAATAAACAACATAATTAAAGGGAAGTTCAGTTTTTGCTCTGCTGTAAACTGATGTGGTTGTTTATTATATATTGAAAGTTGTCGTTGTATACATGGCCAGAAAAAAAATGAAACGCACATTCTTTCACATAGAAGTGTGCTACCATGACGTTTGATTTTGTGTTGTGACAGTCGGGGCCTGTATTCTTAAAGCTTCTTAGAATCCTCTCAGAAAGCTCCTAATTTATCCTATAAAACTTCTAGGAGGCTTAGATTGGGAGCAGTTCAGAGCAACTCTGAGCAAGGAAAATACAAAAAAAACTTTTATCTTAGTGAGGAGGCGGTGCTGACCCCGTTGCTATGTATGTATGATACGTCTTTTGAAGACTGTGATTGGTTGGTTGTCCGAGAAAGAAGCGTACTTTTAAGTATAGTCTAGTATAAGCCATCAATTTGATAACACATCAGTTATACTTTATTCCTGTTTCACCATACTCTCGCTATATATATATATATATATATATATATATATATATATATATATATATATATATATATTATATATATATATATATATATATATAGCGTATTTTATGTGCCATGCTGTTAATGTCATACGTAATGTATTTAATAGGAAATAAACGGCCACACAAGGTTCTGTACGTTTTTGTGATCCATTTGCTTATAGACGTCTGTAACAGACCCTAGCTCTACTGCGCAGTTGCACTTTTTCCCAGTTGCTGAAAATGTTATTGTTAAATGAATATATTAAGGCAGAGCACATCTAGTTTTGAGTAATAGTATGCCGGCAAGCTGTCTGAGTTTAGGCATAGAATGACTTGTAAAATGAATGTGGCCTTTTTTTTCCCTAAAACCTAGCATCCATAGATGGATCCTTCACAGCCTTGGCTATCCCAAGATTCAATGTGCACCTGTGACATATGGGTATTTTAAAAATAAACATTTAGAACTGTAATTAGATAAGTGTATATTTCGCAAATTAAAAGGTCCTTCTCATCATTTTACTATAATTATGTTGTAGTGATTTTTTTTGTAGTGATATTATTTCTGCAATATTGTGCATGTTGCATTTTACTTTTGTATATTTCTAAGGGTTGGTAAATTTTACATACTGTTAGGTAGTTAATCTGCATCAATGTGTCATATTTTCTAAAATAAATATCTGGCTCCATATTTATTTTTAAAAGTTTAATAGGTCTTAGTTATTGTGTCTTACTGACAAGTGTAGTGGGCAGGAACAGCAAGTGATCCAACTCCCCCCGTAGGGTAGACCGTTTTATTTAAGTTCGCTTTGTGGATTTAAGAGGCTGCAGCCTTCAAATTTCGAGTCTTGCCTTTAAAGTCTGTGGCCTTAAAAGGATCCAGATCCAGATGCACCCTTTGTCATATGTAGCAGTGGGGTCAGCCCCCGCCCTTCCTTACAAGGAAGAGGTTTTTGTATTTCCTTGCTCAGAGTTGCTTTCAGATTGGTCCTAAATCACACTTAGGATTCTAAGAAGCTTTAAGAGTGCAGACCCGGAATGCTGTTTCATAAAACAAGATTACGAAATAAGCCAGACTTATTGTCAGTAGATTCTGTTCTATTAAGCTAACTTGAAAAAATTGGAACTCAGTCACTGAGAAAAAATGATTCATTGGAGTTGATAATTTTTTATGGTAAGTGGTTGTGTCACAGGTCGGAGAAGCGGACCGCCCCTGTCGCGGGTCACGCTCCTAGTTCCACCTCGAGGAGGTCCCAAAGCACCCCAATGACCAGACAAACCAGAGATAAGTAAAATATAAAAATAGAGACTTTATTTAATTTAGTTAAAATTAGAAAAGGGGAATGGGAAGGGAGTCTAAAAGCTTTCTTCTCTCTCCCTCAAGGGGGACTACGGGCCCAGGGACGTTAGAGGGGGGAGAAGCCTGGTTCCGGTGGATCGGGGAATAGCAAGGCAAGGACTGGGCGGAGCTCCTTCGACCTCGGCCCACTTCCTGCAGGGAAGGACTTCTCGGGGCTCCTAGGTTCCTCCTGAGGGCAAAGTAAACACACGTATTTCGTCGGTTTCCGTCAACTTGGTGTCTCCTCACTGACTTCTACCACAGGCACTCGGGCCAAGGGATGGCTTCCGCGCATAACACGGTGAGTATCTAACTTTACAGGTTTTCTCGGGCTGTGGGTCGTTGCTGGGTAAGTTAGCTTTAGCTTGTGAGAAGGTAAATATCTTCCTTTCTATGCAGGTTTTCTAAGGCTGTGGGTTGTTGCTGGGTAAGTTAGCTTTAGCTCGTGTGAAGGTAGGTATCTCTTCTCGACTAGGCCCGGGAGTAAGATCAAAACTAAAATCCATACATCACCGCAAACATCCAATGCAGCAAGAGGCAAGGGGTTTTGTCAGGCTCACGGCCGGGGCTGACACAATGACGTCCCGCTGAATGCACTCCAAACGGCTAATGACCGCACGTCCACTTCCCTAGACAGGCGAAGATCTAGACGAAAAAACAGGAGTTGTCACACATTAGTTTTCTCACACCGCGTACGTATGGACGCCCAGGTCTCCTTGGTCCCCCTCAACTACCCCTCCGCTGCTCGGCGGCTGATGTAGCTACAAACTCCTCACAGTACCTCACTCGATGTTTCGTTTAGCTCCTGCTGGACACAGTTACGGAGCTTAAATTGTTTGGTTGGACACGCACCGTTGTAGCGGCTCCCGATGGCATCCACAGGGGTTCAATCCCTCCTGAGGTGAGTACAAACAACAAGGACACAGCACTTCAGAAGCTTTATATACTCATGTCAAATAAATCACTCACTCGCTGCACAGCACACACTCTAGTGGATAGGTTAAGGTCTGTACTCCTCTCCTGGTTGGACTGTGCCTGAATAGCAGCGTAGAATTGTACTGGCCACGTAGCACGATGTCTCAACGGATAGCGAAGCTCTCGCTGTCCAGTATTAACTCAATATACGTCCCTCGGCTCGCCCACTTCCTACACACATCTAGTGGGGCTGCTTAGAAATGGATTACACTCTCCACTCTCCAACATTTGCTGTTACTCACGGCTGGCGAGTCTCTAATCGATCTCTCTCTTCTTATTTCCTCCTTCCTCAGGACGTCCCCAATATAAACGACAAAAGGTGCCGATGGGTACGTTTCAATACAAGACACTCTTACTTGACTTTGAACGGCGTTGCCTCTCTCTTCACAGATCCCAGACGTATCACAGCAACGTATTCCAGCACCCTAACGACTCACAACCCAGCCGGTATCCACAGCGTACATCCAACGCGATCAAACTTCTATACATACCGGAAACATCTCCTCACTATCTGCTTGCTGCCTGTCCGCTGATCAAACTGTAAAAAAAGCGATCTCTGTAGACAGCCCAGGCTTCACAAACGGCAATATCAACAAGTGGCCAAACCTAGCATCACATAACAAAACAAAGTATTCCAGCCAATAAACGACAAAAAGGATTTGGGGGTGGGGGTTGGGCGCGTTCATGAAAGCACGGAAGGGAGGGGGAGGGGGAGGAGTTAGCTACGCTCCGTCTGTTTGAAAACACTTTCAAACGTCAACAATAACTAACGTCTCGCAGATTCGCTTAGAGAGCCTTTAATCATATGACCCGCCCAGTCAATAATCGCTGCCTCGTTTCCACGAATTTGGCCTAATTCTGTTGCCATGGAGAACCAGGAAGTAAAACAAGCGTTTTGGGATTTCGGTCCGGGCGGAACCTCTCTTCTCCACTTATGGTTCCGCCCTAAAAAGTCACTCCGTGACAGTGGCAATCAATTTATTTAAGCTAAATTTAAACAAAAAAGATTAGTAAAGTAAAATAAAATATAAAACTTTTGTTTAAATGTAGCTTAAATTAATTGATTGCAACCACTTACCATAAAAAATGGATTAAGTTCAATGAATCATTTTTTTTTCAGTGTATGGCAACTTATGCTTGGAAACTAGCCTAGTCCAGGCCAGGTTAACTGTCAGATTAAGCCCAGTTGTTGCTTAACTAGACTTCCACTAACACTGAACTGTAAATGGCATGGTATTACCGCTGTGACATTTTATTTGACTTTATAAACCACTATCAGTGTAAAAATTAATGTATATACTGAATTGAATACCATTTGTTACAATAATTATTAATACAATATATAGACATGCGTTTAATCATATGGTAAGGGAGAGGCCTCTCAAAGACTTGTGCTAAAAAAACACAATCTTAACTACCCTAATTTATGATAGCCACAGCAGTACAATTTTAACAATTATATTGTTAAAGAAGTGACAAAAATTGTGTATCTAAATCCATATAATTGCAGTGTATTGGCCAATTTCTACATTTAAAAAGAATTTCTGATTGTCATTTAATTTAAATAGACAACACACACAAGTCAAGTAAAGTAATATAATTGTTTTATTTTTCATGCTTGTGGTGCAGTTGAGTGTTGTCCTTTCAGTCATAGCAAGTTATTTTAAATATACAGTAGCCTACTTGTATCTTTCTCCAGTTGTTACATTTCCAGTTCCAACTTTTCCATATGTTAAAGGCAGCACTTGTTCAACGTCATTATGTTGTCTGCATTCTGTAAGAACAGAAAGTGTACTTATTTACTGTATGATCTTGGCATTTTGTTTTATGTATTAATGTTCTGCAAACAACAATTGTTGGTAAATTCACACTATGAGCACCTCACCACACAAGTAGGGCTTCAGACTTGTAATGTGCTTATACCTCAGGCCTCTCTTCAACTAATCCTTACCCTAAAACCATTAATGAAACTTTATCTATCAACTAACTAACACAGAGAATAAACTAGTGGTTTAAAATATCTCATAGTCCCAGGGTTTAACGTGATGAGTTGTGGCTCTATAATGCTTTGCCATCACTATGAAATAGAAAGGTTTCGTGTAACATGTCATGTAGTAGTGATTAGTCAAGAATATGTTTAACATATCAACCTTTTACACAGTCATTCCTTGTACTACTAGATGACGTGAATTCAGATGCTGTCCTCCCACCATTCTATCAGCGACCTCTTGATTTTTTTTTAATGCAAACAGTTGATCTCTTCTCAGTGCCAGTCAACTTCAGCCTTCTTTGGCAACTAACATCATGAAATTAGACATTTCATTTGATTATGCTTAAATGCTTATGTAGACTACGAACTATTATGAACAATATCTTTTTATTTTGTTTATTTGGTTTTATTTTCACCTCTTACTTTTTGCCCACTCAAGTTGCTGCTTTTATAATGTGCCCCCAGATAAAAAAAACTGTTAAATTGTAATTCCACAGCTAAATATGTATTATAGGTTACACAGTATATTATAAATAATAAAAACAAGTAAAGGCAGTAAGTCTTGTATAGGTTTAAAATGTATGCATGGTATTCTAATAACTTAAGATTGTCTTTTTTAAAGCTGTGTTATTTTTAAAATAGTACAGTTTATGGAGAATAATGGAAAGTAGCAAAAAGGAGCGACAAAAACGTCATGAGACAGGAACAAACTCGGGTCCCTGCGCTGAGCACTATAGGCCGGGGCTGTTTAGGTCTTGCCCTGGAGGGCCAGAGCACTGCATAGTTTGGCTCCAACCCTGATCAAACACACCTGAGCAAGCTTCATGATCACTAGAAAATCACAGGTGGTTAAGTTTGGAGCTAAACTATGCAGTGCTCTGGCCCTCCGGGGTGGGATTTGAATAGCCCTGCTATAGACCTTTCTCACAGTAACCGGAAATACGTAATCGTCGTGAAAGCGAAGTTCCTGTCAAGCGTCAACACATTAGAAAAACACAAACCCGGGCAAGTTTAAAATGGATCAAAGAGTCTACACAACTTCGTTAACGAATTTGCCAAATATTACATTTGCTAATGTGACACGACTAATAGAGGAAATCTTTTTCCATGAAGAATTTGTCTATAAATATCAAGTAGAGAGCGAGTCTAACTGTTACTGAACTGTCAACTAAAATAACACATTATTAGAGTGTCCACTTAAACATAATGTATGTATAGTAGATGATATAGACTACCTTACTAATACATTATAGTCTGCTTTGAATGAAGCATTATGGTACCAATTACCTTCAATTACTGCCTATGGTTGTCCAAGTGAACGTCTTGTGTGTAGCAACAATAACGTTAGCCGGATGCTTTCATTATCAGTTAACATTTTTGTCTGATAATGTCTGTGATCGTATGTTTGTGTGTCGGGGTGAACTCGTTCCAAGAAAAATGGGTAGAGACAGCATTTGGTTGCAAGCGGCGACCAGTGAGCCCTAAAATGTAATCGTCTTTAGTGAAGTGTCTGCTGCATACATAAGTGCTCCACTTTCTTATGGTGAAGTTAGGTCCTTAATCTCGCCGGATAGCCTGAATCCACTTCTGTCTAACTTCACCATCAACAGGGAATTAATGGAACAGATACGGCTTTTTACATTGCATTGACTGCGGAGGAAGTAGATTTCCGCGACGATTGCGTATTTCCGGTCATAAATACGGAAGTTGTGAGAAAGGTCTATAGGCTATCATTTCTGACGATGTCCAAAACCATAACAAGCTGTGGTTTGATCAGAAATCATAGTTTTTAATTTAGTTGCTGCATGAAAGTATTTAGTCAGTAAGGACTTCCCAGCTTTTTGGTTTTGTTTATTGCAGCAGTATTATCATTTTTAGTCAGTAGTAAATTATTCATATTTCTATTACAAATCAGCGCGTTCTTTCTCTCTCTTTAAATTTTATCGATTTGATCCACGCATGACCTTTAGAGCTGTTCAAGAATAGCATGCAGTGCACGCGTTATTATCTTGACCTCTTAAACCTCGTTCAAATTAGTAGGACTGCGTAAACCTCAACTAAACGTTATTGAACTGATTTAAGCAGGACTGATACATTTGGTTAATTCAAGTCAGGTTTTTAATTTTACAAGCGAGTTTTATGGAACAGTCCTTAGGAGTCTTTATTGTAGGTACTGATAGCACAAGTCTTCCGATAAGAGTGCACTCAGCCATCACAATTACACTTTATTCAGTCCCATCAAATAGGTAAACAAAGAAAGAAAGTGACGTAAATAAAGCATGTAAAGGAAGAAGCACATGGGGCCTGATGTATAAAATGTGTGTACACAATTTTCCATGCACATATCTGAATTTATTAAAAATAAACTTGCCATAAATAAGTGCGCACCATACAGATGCCCTAGTCTAGACTGTGAGTATCATCTCTATAGACGAAAATCAATAAAATATCTTTACGTTCTCACATATTTAAGTTACTAAATCTAGAAAAAGAAATAAGAAATTGATAGTATAATGTTAGACTCTGAGGTTAAACTAAATGACAAGTAAATAAATGTTTCATTCACTTTAGGTTAACATCTTACCACTGCAGATTAGTCACATATCTGTTTTTAAAACAGTCATACTAAATAAGGAAATAAGAGTAGCTAAGCTAGTCTGTAAAGCTAAAAAACAGTTTTCAGCTAACGACCCTGCATCAATAGTCCCTTTCACACATACAGTCTTTACTGGTAATTTACTGGTAAATTGCAGTTAACATGTTATGTGTGAACAGAACCTTTCCGGTAAATCAGTGCTCCCAATTTACCAGTAAGGTTGTAAGATTAACGGTAATTTACCGGTAAGCGCTGTGTGTGAACGAAAAATAAAGCATTACCGGCATTTAGATGACGTCAGACCGCGCTGACAGATCGGGCGGGCCAATCAGAAAGTTTTTTATACAGGTGACGCGGTTTCCCCCAGACTGTTTACGGACGTTTCCACACACATGTTGCTTAAAAGTCGAGCACACCTGAAGTTAACATCCACATTTCTTCACCAAAGTTGTTTAAAACAGCTTACCATCTAATTGCCAAATTGCAGACGTCCTTAGCACACCATCTGTGAACCCTAATGTGCAAAGCGCAGGTTCCGTTTGACGCCGCCTAAAGGGTTATACTCGCGCTTTGGTCCGCAACGCAAGCCTCCGCGGATCGCGCGCGCGTCTCACCAAACGGACGAGGCGTTTATGGTTAACGCGCTCGCCGTTGCACTATTTTTTTAACCACCAGGCGGCGACGCGAGCAATAAAGTCAAAAACAAACACAAAGAAGAGGATAGAAGTCGTCGTCCGCTGGAACAACCCTACTGCTTTTAACATTAGAGTTTGATATATATAAATATGAGAACATGAATAAAACAACAATCTTTTAAATATGTCTTTATTAAACATTATCATTTCATTAACGTTTTTACTAAACAAACAGTACAGACATCTTCAGGTTTATATTTTATTCCTCATCCAGTGGTTCATTCAATACAAATATAAGCAAACATTCTGAATCATGTAAAATAATTCGTGTTTTAAACTGCAAAGTTTCCATACTTTACTTCCAGAGTGTCAGATAAATATATACAATGTTTTGCTTGGATTGATCAAAGAGATACGTCACAGGCTTGCCTTCTCGGACAGAATCGCCTCGAGTTCGGTCATTTTCGGATGCGAAGCCGCGCGAAAAGTTACAAAAAATGCCGTGCACAGCGCCACGCGGACTGGGGTCTCGCGCACTCAACGCGCGCGACCGCCCACTCCGCGTTGACGTCATTTTTGCCGCGCGCACCAACGCGCTCTTGCGGACGCGGCGACCATAAACTAGGCTTAACGCAATGTTGTTTGGTCACGAGCAACTTCGCGACCGTTTGCCACAGATGTGAAAACAACAAAATACGGACCGTGGATATTAAGTCATAACCCGCCGTTTACAAATACGACACGGACGGAGCTCGCCGGCCGCGCGCCACAGGTAACTTCCGCTTTCTCTCCGAGATGGGTCCTGTCCCAAATGGCACACTCCGGACTTGTGGTCCTCCTCAGAGTCCACACTTTGATGACATCACGTAGTCCAGACTTTAGGGACCCTTAATACGAGTCCACGTGGGTGCAACGGAGTCGTATTTTGGGACAGACTCGAGCGTCACACCGGAAATAGGTAGAGAAGTTGCCCGTCAGTGTGAGCTCCTCCCTTCCGTCGTCTGATTGGTCTGATTGCTCTTTCGCAAGGACTTCTGGGTTGGTAAAGTGCGCGAAGCCTGCTGCAGTGCGGGCTTCGCTGAAGACCGCATCAAGGGGGCAAAGGAGGCGCTGATGAGCACACTTCAAAGCGTAAAAATGACAGATGGGACTCGTGGACTAAGCGAGCACGCGCAATTTAAGGCCACGAGACCGAAAGTCCACATGAAGTGCGCCATTTGGGACAGGGCCTTTACCGGTATTTTGATACTGATGTGTGAATGATGTCTAAAGCCCGGAATACACTGCACGATTTTTGTCATCTTATAAGATCATTACCTTATCACACTGTGCGACATGTATCATTTAAACTCTGGTACGACAGGCATGTAGACTGTACGATGATGACACGGAAGCTTCGGCGGCTGCGTCACACGTTGCGCAACGTCACCAGCATGCGCTCTTGGTAAACAAATACCGGCGCGAAGATCGTAGCAGCAAACACACTGTGCGGTGATCATGCCGAATTTCTGACACTTCCTGAAAACTATCGTAGGCTATCTTTGGACGCAAGACTGGGAAAACGGCCGTCTTTGAACCTCTCTCACTGTACGACATAGGACCACCGATGGAGAGCCACGATAACAGAAATCGCAACGATAGTTTCACGATGGCAATCTTTCGTCTGGGACAGCCAATTATCGTGCAGTGTATCCCGGGCTTTACTGGTAAAAAGACGGAACGTCACTGCATGTGTGAACAGCACATTTTTGTATTTACTGGTAAATTCATTCTGGTAAATTCATGGTAATTTACCAGAATTACTGTGTGAAAGAGGCTAGTGTGGAATAGGCTAGAAAGACAGCATCCCCCAGCACTGTAAAGAATCAAAGCTAAGCTGCTGTTGAATCACAACACACTAAGAAAACTACACAATCGGAACTCATTATGTATTTCTGTGGACTTCATATGTAGAACAAAGAAGTATAAGCCGTATTTAGGACAGTGAAAACAGCGGTATAGAGATATGTAAATTGTGTCAAAAATACTTTGTATTTTCACACAGGAAACATAAACAGATGTTATATTGTACACCTTAAATGCAATGATAGCTTCAAAAACACAAGAAAAACTGGACCTTTAATCTTTGTACACCACGTCGTGAATGTGTTAGCATGTAGCCCATTTATTCAATTTATTCAGCTCCTGTCGCCTTATCATCATCATCATCTTTGTTTCATCTCATCTCCTGCTCTTCCATCTGTTTTTGTGTCATCTCTCATATACAATATAATAACTTCTGTGTCAAACTATAAGCTTTATGTTGGCTTTTTTTGTAAAACAGACACACAACAATAAATCAGCCAGTGACGTTTTGTATAACGGGTACAGTATACAAGGATAAGGTTTGCAACATTCATATAACAGTTAAATTAATCTCCAAAACACCAGAAAGCATGGCAAAGACTACTACAGTTTTACTATAATAAAACCATGGTTACTTTTTTAAAGGGCTGACTAAAACACTGCACAGAGATAACAATATAACACAAACAAAATAAACAAGCACGAAAGACGCTTATGCACTAATTTGAAGAAAAAGTATGTGAACCCTTAGGAACGAACTGGTTTTCTACAGTGATTTGCCATGAAATGGGATCTGATCCTCATCTAGGTCACAACAAACACAATGTGCATAAGCTGAAAACGCACAAATAATTCTACAACCCCAAATCAGAAAAAGTTGGGACACTGTAGAAATTGTGAGTAAAAAAGTAATGGAATAATTTACAAATCTCATAAACTTATATTTTATTCACAATAGAATATAGATAACATATCAAATGTTGAAAGTGAAAAATTTTGAAATGTCATGCCAAATATTGGCTTATTTTGGATTTCATGAGAGCTACACATTCCAAAAAAAGTTGGGACAGGTAGCAATAAGAGGCCAGAAAAGTTAAATGTACATATAAGGAACAGCTGGAGGAGGACCAATGTTTAGAAATAGGAATGTTGTCCTATTCTTGTCTAACACAGACTTCTAGTTGCTCAACTGTCTTAGGTCTTCTTTGTCGCATCTTCCTCTTTATGATGCACCAAATGTTTTCTATGGGTGAAAGATCTGGACTGCAGGCTGGCCATTTCTTCTTCTACACAGCCATGATGTTGTAATTGATGCAGTATGTGGTCTGGCATTGTCATGTTGGAAAATGCAAGGTCTTCCCTGAAAGAGACGACGTCTGAATGGGATCATATGTATCTAGAACTTGGATAAACCTTTCAGCATTGATGGTGCCTTTCCAGATGTGTAAGCTGCCCATGCCACACGCACTCATGCAACCTCATACCATCAGAGATGCAGGTTTCTGAACTGAGCGCTAACAACAACTTGGGTTTTCATTGACCTCTTTAGTCCGGATGAAATGGCGTCCCAGTTTTCCAAAAAGAACTTCAAATTTTGATACGTCTGACCACAGAACAGTTTTCCACTTTGCCAAAGTCCATTTTAAATGAGCCTTGCCCAGAGAAAACGCCTGTGCTTCTGGATCATGTTTAGATATGGCTTCTTTTTTGACCTATAGAGTGGATTGTGGCACGGTGGATTGTGTTCACTGACAATGTTTTCTGGAAGTATTCCTGAGCCCATGTTGTGATTTCCATTACAGTAGCATTCCTGTATGCGATGCAGTGCCGTCTAAGAGCCCGAAAATCACGGGCATCCAGTATGGTTTGACCCTTACACACAGAGATTGTTCCAGATTCTCTAAACCTTTGAATGATATTATGCACTTTATATGATGATAACTTCAATCTCTTTGCAATTTTTCACTGAGAAACTTAGAAAACTATTTTTCGCTGCAGCATTGGGGGAATCGGCGATTCTCTGCCCATCTTGACCTCTGAGAGACACTGCCACTCTGACAGGCTCTTTTTATACCCAATCATGTTGCCAATTGACCTAATAAGTTGCAAATTGGTCTTTCAACTGTTCCTTATATGTGCATTTAAATTTTCTGGCCTCTTATTTCTACCTGTCCCAACTGTTTTTGGAATGTGTAGCTCTCATGAAATCCAAAATGAGCCAAGATTTGGCATGACATTTCAAAATATCTCAATATGTTATCTATAGTCTACTTTGAATAAAATATAAGTTTATGAGATTTGTAAATTATTCCATTACTTTTTTACTCACAATTTCTACAGTGTCCCAACTTTTTCTGATTTGGGGTTGTAGTTTCTTATGTCTTTTTTGAAAACACTCATTAAACATTCACAGTGCTGGAGGAAAGTGTGGAAGGTGCTCTTTTGCAAACTTTAGGCTCAAAACAATGTTTGTGTGTTGTCACCCTGCTGAAAAAAACAATAAAACAATAAAACCATTAACCATTAAAAATTCTAATGGTTTTATTGGGAATTTTATTGGTTCTAATGGAATATGGCCCTAAACACACTACAGTGTATTGGTTTTTGTTGGTCTCTAATGGTATGTATTGGTTCTAATTAGGGGTCAAGCCCAGAATGGGCGAGACACCTATTGGGATTGTTAGTTTTCTTATTATTATTATTATTCTGCTTCTTCCGCCATTGCGTCTATGGCAGCCCATAGAACCGGCAAACTTGAGTTTAAAATTATGGATTTGAGGCTATATCTTCGCAAAAGTTTTGCACATTAATGTGTTTATTGCCTGTGGTTTAGTGGTTAGTGTAGGATGTCTACAAATCGGAAGGTTGGTGGTTCAAACCCCATCGCCACCTGACCAAGTGTTGAGGTGTCCATGCGCGAGACATCTTACCCCACTTGTTATATGTCATAACAGTCATGAACTGAGCGTGCATGGAACAGTTTGTCACGAGATTTGAAAATTGAGTCTCATGAAAGTTTTATTGTTAGATTCCTTGAGGTATGCCGAGTCAAACAATACCAAAACGTTTTCGGTCGGCCATTGGCTTGGATTTGCTACACACAATCTAGACTCTAGACAAAAAGTTATAAAAAGATTTTGCTAGACCAATCAGTTTATTTTACAGCGCATCAACCATCACTGGTTAGTGTAGGTTGTCTACAAATCGGAAGGATGGTGGTTCAAACCTCAGCTCCATCTGACCAAGTGTTAAGGTGTCCATGAGCGAGACATCTACACCCCAACTGCTTTGATGAGCTGGATGGCTCTTGCATTGGTGACACTGAATATCAGTGTAGGTGAATGTTTCACAACTTGTTAATGGCATGAACTGAGGGTGCATGGAATGTTTTGTTACAGCGCCACCAAGTTCATCAGCAACATTTTTTGAAAGCCCTTGTAAACTTTTCAGTGCCCCCTAGTGCTTAAGAGTTTTGAGGCTTTATCTGCAGATCGCTTTTTCGTATGTACACCAAATTTGTCATCACAAACATGACCTGAGGCAAAATCCATTGTTTCTGCACAGCGCCACCTAGTGGTGTCAAGATTTTTTTTGCCTTAATCTACTGAAAATTTCAATCTAAAATCATGACAGTCATCACCGCTACTTCATTCTGTGCCCTTTTTGGCTTGACCCCGGCAACGCTGCTTTGCAGCTATATTGGAATATGTATTGGTTCTAATGGAATATGGTCCAAAACACACTACAGTGTAGTGGTTTTAATGGTAAAAGCTAATGGTTCCTATTGGTATTTTAATGGAAACCATTAGAATTTTCTGTAATGGTTTTATAGTTTTTTTTCAGCAGGGCAGCTTATTCACATTGTGTTTGTCTATTGTGACCTGAAGGCTATTTCATAAAACTCGCTTGGAAAAGCGAGGATTAAAGTTACAATCCCGACTTGAATTAACCTAACAAAAAAGGCGAGGCTAAAGCGGTTTCAAAAAAGCTAAATGAAGTTTACGCAATCCAAATAATTTGATCCAGATTTCCCTAGTCAAGATAATTGGGTGTGCACGCTGTTCTTGAGCAGCCCCAGAGGTTGAGCGTAGATAAAATCGAAGTTAAAGAGAGAGTGGTGATTTGTGATAAAAATGTATAAAGAATTTAGTACAGAATGAAAATTATAATACTGCTGCAATAAACAAACCCGTAAAATTGCTGGAAAGTCCTTATGGATTAAAAAACAATATGTAATAAATATTTAGCAGATTAATTATTTTATTACATTTAACTTTAAATGTAACTTAAATTTAAAGTTTTTTATTTGGGGGTTCATTTCAAAAGCAGAAACTTGAATGGACAAGAACGTAACAGGTGAAAATAAAACATAAATATATTGTTCATAAGAAGTGTAGTTGATTTAAGCATTTAAGCATAATCATATGCAAGAAGTGTCTAATCTCATAATGTTAGCTGCCAAAGGTGTTGACTGACAGTGAGGAGAGTACTGGCATCTATCAGCAGCACATCTTTACTCCTGCAGATGAACTGTTCTTAAAAGAAAAAAATTGGATCACTGAGAGCATGGTGGGTGGACAGCATCTGCATTTCTGAATTTACAGTAGTACAAGGAATGATTGTATAAAATGATATATTATATGTTACACATATTCTTGACCAATAATTATTACATGACATGTTACTCAAAACATTTTTGGTGGCAAAAATTATGTGTGTGTTATAGAGCCACCAGTCATCATGTTAAACCCTGGGAGTATGAGAAATTTTAAACTACTGGTTTATTATCACACTGTTAAAAAAATAGCTGTAGTTATGCAGCTGTTTGCCAATAACTTGTGTAGATTTAAATGTTATTTACTGGGAACAGTTTGTTCAAAGTTAAAGTAACATTAAACATTAACAAGTCTTTGTTTTTACAGAATAAAACTATGCAAACCTCATGCAAAGCATTTTGGGATCCAGAAATCCTCATCAACCTTTTTCTGTTGTTTCCTTCATATTTTGGTATTTCCTTCATATTTCACGGGCAAAAAAGTGCATGAGTTTTAACTCATTACAACAAAATGCCAAGAGCATACCATCACATAATTATATTGTGTTCCTTCAGACATGCAGACACCATGAAGAATTTTGTCATCAAAACACTGCAATTATATGGATTTAGATACATCTTAATTTAAGATACAAATTTTACTGCTGTGGCTATTGTTCTTAAATTTGGGTAGTGAAGATTATCATTTATATTCAACATTTGATAGACCTATAAACACATGTCTATATTGTATTCATTATTATTATTATTACAAAAGTTATCAAATTTAATATATAAGTTGATTTTCTTAAATTGTTAGATTGATAGTGATTAATAAAGTCAAATAAAATGTCAAAGAGTCAGCTGTAATATCATTGCATTTACAGTTCAGTGTTAGTGTAGAAAACCAGTTCATTCCTAGGGGTTCAAATACTTCTTGCCACTGTAAATGTTATGCAGCACAGATAGCAAACAAGTTAACTCACTGACTGTATACCATCGTGATCTGAGTGATCTCTCGTGTTGGGTTGCATAAAGGGACATACAACACACAATCTATCATTTCTCAGCACTGTTGCACTTTAACACTTTGTACTGTGCCCGCAATGTTTTAAACTTCACCCGAACCTCCTTAGCATGGGGAGTAATTTCCTTCTCACGTGACATGCTTGCTTAATTGTTTTGCCCCACACTTGTACACAATTTTAAGGTATCATAAATGCAATATTTTTTCAGGAAACAAACCAGCGCTTTCTCAGTCAATTTTAGAAAATTAGCTATGAATAAAAGGCAAAATGGGACAATATTAAATGCTTTGTTACATTTTTAAAATACAATGTTATACAAAATAATTTACTTTTTTTCAATTTAGATGAACAATCGAGTTAATTTTTGTTGTGTCAAAATCAGCGTTAAATATTTGTATCTGAATTTCAAAGGATGGGTGGTTCCTTTTTGTAGTTTAAGGGATGCATAATTTCCGGAACACATGGCAACACAGACCATCGCGCAAACCAGGCTGCAGCCATAGCAGCCAGATTCAGCTGGGTAAACAAAGCGTAGTGCTAGCGAGCTACCCAGTAACGTTAGCCAAATAGCGATTCTGCAAAATGGGATTAATATAGAGAACAGCACCGTACATTATACGTTTTGAAATAGTTATATATAGTTTTCTTTATCCATTTCTAGTTATGATGACAATACGTGATTGAATAGTTTGTGGGTCGTATGTAGTAACGTTAGCTAAACCGTTAGCTAGTTAGATTTTAGTGAAGCTGCATTGATTCGCATAGGGAGCTAAATTGATCTTTAAGGGACGTTTAAAGTTTTAAATGACACATCAGTAATTAATTGCAATGCTTTTAATCTTTAGTTTGTTTCCCTCATTGGCTCTTAGCAAAACCTAAAACAATGTCTGTACTCAAATGTTTACACGTTGTACAGATAGGCAGATAACCTTTTGATTAAAAAGCCAAAACGGCTGTCATGAAATTATAACCCCACTTTTAATAATTTGGGGTGAAATGTTCAATCTGATGGCGAACTGCTGCAACTGGTTGAAACGATGGAGAGAACCTGCAAGGTGAGTGACTCCAACTTTCATATTGACTGTCTGTGGGCTTATCATTATAGAATTGTTTTTGTTTTATGTAATATATTATCTTACGTATGAAAGTGACCCCCAGAAGTATTTAGAAACGTTAGTCACACTTGAAATGCATTATTAAATCATTCGCTACCAGCCATTTATTGAAAAGTTGCCTGACAGCATTTTTTGTGATTTTCACAAAATGCTTTCCAGGAAAAAATATTCTAAAAATATATACAAAATAAACATACAAATATATAAAATATAAGAGCAGACCCCATGCTTTCAAACAAACAATAAACAAACAAACAAAACGGGAAAAAAACTTTCATCCTTTCTTTATTTTTTCCCTCTGCTTATAAACTGCTTATATGGATATTGTCTTTATTTTTTTAGCAAAAAGTTGAAAATTGTATTTTTGAGAAGGAACTTTGTAAGAGATCAGGGGGGTATTGCACAAAAGTAGAATTAAGAAAGTCAGGATAACAGAAAAGACCTTAGCTTGACCTAGTTTAATCAGCCCATCCTGGCTTAGTCCGTTGCACGATTGCTGGGCCAGGATGAGAACGTGTAGCTATGTCAAGCTAGGTGTAGCTAGCTAGGATAAATGCTCGTTCACAGCATTCTAAAACAGACCACGCGATCAATCACAGAATCACTGATGCAAAAATAGATAAAACTCATAAAAATTTGTCCTGAAACTGCAAACACTTAACTGCTACTATGTGCATCTACATTTTATCTATTTAGTTTATTTCATCTGTATCTACTTCATCTATGCACTCTTATCTACACTGTGTTCCAAATTATTATGCATGTCACTACATTATTATATCAGTAACATTTCAGTAAAAAAAACATTCAGGTTTTAAAGAACTACAATTTCCCATATCTTACCAGCTAACTGTATCAATTTCAGACAGGTTGATTCATTAGTGTGCAGGGTAATCTTAATTAAAGGGAAACCTACTTGAAAAATTAAGCAAGTTGTAGTTCTTATACAATATAGGTATGAAAAAACAGATCTTAAGACAAAAAAGTGTGCATTAATCTTAAAAAAGCTATTTATTTCCTATAACAATTTATATTTGGTAGAACTAAACAGAAATAATTGATTTATTTTTATATTAAGTAAGGAAAATATTAGGAAAAGGCAACAATAAAAATGCCACTACTAAGAACATGCTGGTGTCTCAAGAACTCACTATGAGATCCTTCAGTTCATAAAGCTATATTTCAACCCCGCCCCAAACTAAAGTTTCCAAAAATACAACATTAGCTGTTAGCTACTTGAAGTTACAAACAGTTTTATTTATTGACATTCCGTAAAACAATGAGTAGTATACAGGGAGTGCAGAATTATTAGCCAAGTTGTATTTTTGAGGATTACTTTTGTTATTGTACAACTACAGTGCTCTTGGTCAATTCAAAATGTAAACAAACCCTCAAACCTGAACATTTAAGTAGTAAAAGTAAAAAGTTGGCTTTCTTAAGAGAATATTTCTATGTACACCATTATTAGGCAACTATTAGTGTGCAGAATTATTAGGCAACTAAATGAAAAACAAAGATTTTACCATCTCACTTGGTTTTTTTTCATCTGTTAAAGTGAGAATAATAAACAAACTCTAAATTTACAAAAAATAAAAAAATATATAAACTCAGTGACCAATATAGCCACCCTTCTTTTCGATAACAGTCACAAGTTTTCCATTCACGGATTCAGTCAGTTTCTTGATCTGATCTGAACCAACATTTTGTGCAGACGCAACCACAGCCTCCCAGCCTTCACTGTAAATGTCCTTAAGAAGGGATCAAAAGGTCTCAATAGGGTTTAAGTCAGGTGAAGAAGGGGGCCATGTCATTAGTTTTTCATCTCTAAGGCCTTTACTGGCCAGCCATGCAGTGGAGTACTTTGATGTATGTGATGGAGCGTAAGTCAAGATTAAGAACATTTTGCACGCTGGTGACTTGATTGCAGAAAAAAACCTACACATTAGGTAATGTCTGCTGACATATTTTATTGTCTTTACTGATTTTTTAACATTTAAAAAGTCTAATTTATCTGGCACGGGGTGGGTGCAATCCACTCCATCTAATGACAATAGAGTAAGCTGTAACACAAAATGACTGTTCTATTGTGACTGCGCTAATGTAATACTTTATGTAGTAATCTGTTCGTGTTACTTGCAGTCTTGTGGAAATCCTCCTTAATTAATCTTCTGTGGCCATTGAATGTGATAATTATGTCAGCAAGTGATTTCAGTGCTAGACTGACATTTCTTACATCACCTGAGAATCTGTACCTCTCAAGTCAGATATTTCTCATGCCTTAATGCTCGTCTTTATATTGACCTTGTTACGTACCTAATTGAAACCAATTCACTATTGAAGTAAATTACCCTTTTTTATATTGATTATATTGTATATAGTTTATTAATTTTTAAATAATTGATGGGCATATATTTATATTTTTATTTCTTTTTTATTTCTTTTTTATAATTGTAACACGAAAGCTATTAATAAAGGGATAAAGTTAAAAATAAAGTTAAAATAAATTAATAAAGTTCTTTGAATTGAATTAATAATAACTAGAATTCATCTTAGCCTGGTTGTTAGCCTGCTCTGGAGCAGGCTAGCTGCAAAGAGTAAATCTCCATAGTAACTTAAAGGTGCAGTGTGTAATTTTAAGAAGGATCTCTTGACAGAAATGCAAAATAATATATAAAACTAAATTATCAGGGGTGTATAAAGACCTTTCATAATGAACCGTTATGTGTTTATTGCCTTGGAATGAGACGTTTTATCTACATACACAGAGGGTCCCCTTACATGGAAGCCGCCATTTTGTGCAGCCATGCTTCTACAGAAGCCCTTAACAAACAAACTTTTTTACTAAGTTCTCTCTAACGATGACATGTTTGTCCAGTGGCGGCTACCGTAGCTTCTCCATGTGTTTCAAAAGCAAGACGTGAGCAGTGGACTGAGCTGATGGTTGTAATTCACAACCTCACCACTAGATGCCGCTAAAATTTACACACTGCACCTTTAAATTTCCAAAACAGCAAATTTCCAAAGTGGAGGAAGTGGAGGATAGGATGCTATTCTTAAGGATCTGTAAGGAATTGATTTTTTGCAGCCACTACAGATATATGATCCAGTACTAATATAACCTTTAGGATTGGCTACTTTTTAAGGCGTGTTTTGGTATAGTCAGTTTATATTGATAGCATTTTTATTTTTTTATTTTGTTTATTTGATCATTTAAATTAAATTCTTATGAAGAATTAAATTTAAATGATCACAACAATGTGTGAAAATGATTTTATGAACAAACAAACAAATATGTATGAGAATTAAATTCATACATATATATATATATGTATGTATGTATGTATGTATGTATGGTAATTTGATTTACACCGATCGGATCGCGCAGTTCGGCATGAAGTAAAACACACCAAATGAATGGCCGCATACTGTATGAGGTTCAACCCGCCAAAGTAGCAAGTGTAGCATGGTTATGGTCAGTGCTTCACATCTAAATGTATGAATGAATGTGTGAAATGTGTCACAAAACGAAACTGCTTCCGCTTCTCCGACATCTCATTGCTTTAGGAGCTTTCAGTTGTCATGCCAATCATTTTTCAGATAGTTGTTGTGCGTGTCATGCTAAGCGTGTATGTGCGACTTGCGTCTTAAAGAACAAGTACTTTCATAATGTTATAAAAGATTTTTTATTGCTGGGTTCAGTTGGTGCCCCTAAGACCTTGGTGCCCCTGGGCACACGCCCAGTTTGCCCATATGGTTAATCCGCCCCTGCCTGCAGCACTCATGTAAGCCCACAGAACAACACTGCCACCACCATGCTTTACTGTTGGTACCATGCATTTTTCATTGTACTCCTCACCCTTGCCACATCATACAGTTTGGAACAACTCAGAACCACAAAGATTAATCTTTATCTTATTACTCCAAAGTATAGAGAGTTAGACACCCAATAGTCTTTAACTTTCTCAATATGAGCTCTAGCAAAAGGATTTTTGTGCATTGTCTTTACCAGTGGCTTCCCCTTTGTATGACAGCCATGCATGCCTCTCCTTTGCACTGTACGTACATCGTATGGTGCCACGGGAAACACCCCAGCTTAACTTAACTTTCTAATGTGCCAACTGTGCTGAACTTGCATGATGATTTTTTAAACATCTCTCATCACAAAACGCTCTTGACGAGGTGTTAACTTCTGTGGATGCCCTGGACATCACAGAGAGCTTCCCACAAGTCCATCCTTTTTTAATTTTTGGATTCCTTTCGTGACAGTATTCAAACTAATAAGCATGGCTTAACTAATTATCTTGAAACCTTGGCCATTTTTTGCAAATAAATTATTTTATTTCTCATGTCTTGAGACATTTCTTTACCATGTGGTGCTATAATGTTACCATTACATGGGAGTGGATTTTCTCTCTTAAATAGCACTCTCAATTACCAGTTATCCTGTGGCCACCTGTGTGATGATTAGTTATATTTATCATTAGGGCCCAAGCACTGAGGAGCAGGCCAGAATGGCCTGCTCTGAAAGGTGCGCAGCCCTATTGTTTTTGCTCTAATTTATTATTAGGGCCCGAGCACCGGGGAGCAGGCAAGAATGGCCTGCACCGAATGGTGCGAAGCCCTATTCTTTTTGCTCTATGGTGGGAACGTAGAACTTCTTGACAGTTGATGTACGCCACCGTTGCCATGTTGTAAGAACGAACTTACACATGCCTGTCCTGAACTAGAGGAAGGAACCTTCTCAAGGCAATTAACACTGCAAATAGGTTGAGGCAGTTAATGTGCCATCGTCGAAATTGCCTGCCCGTTGCACACAGCACCCCAGCTCATGTTCGAAGTGTCGATGGTCACCACAACGCGTCGGCAGACCTGGCCCAAGGGCACCCCGGCCCTTAGGAAGCTGAGGTCTGACCATGGACTGAAAAGGTGGTGACACACTGGAGGAACAGGAGCCATGGTGCCATGCTCACTGTGGGACTCGGTCGCAAAGCCAATGCTGAAATGGTCTCACATGCAACAGCCCAACAACTGCGGTCGAGGATGCCATATGACCCAGGAGCCTCTGAAAGAGTTTCAGCTGAGCTGACAACTGGCCCTCAAAAAGACAAAGACAGCTGTGCATGGCTTGGACATGCATGCCGTCATAGCGACGAATCCAATTCCATCCAGAGAAAAGAAATGCTATGCACTGGGGAGAGCTTGCTCTTCTCTCGGTTGACCCAAAACCCTAGCGGTGATTGTGCTGAAGCACCAAGTCCCTGTGTGAGCTAGAATTAGCCAGTCGTTGAGAGAGTTGAGAATCCGAGTGCAGCTCTCCATTAAAGGGGAGAGGGCGGCCTCGGCCACCTTTGTGAACACACGAGGTGACAGACCAAAGGGGAGGACCTTGTACTGGTAAGCCCATCCCTCAAAAGCAAACCGCAGGGAAGGTCTTTGTCGAGGAAGAATGGATACATGGAAATACGCCGTTTTCAGGTCTATTTCCACAAACCAATTCTGAGACTGAACACATGTGAGCATGTGTTTCTGTGTCAGCATCCTGAATGCAAGTCTGTGAAGAGCTTGATTCAGAACACACAAGTTGAGGATCGGTGACAAACCCCCTCTCTTCTTGGGAACAATGAAGTATGGGCTGTAAAATCCACTCTTCATTTTGGTCGCGGGCACAGACTCGATCGCACCCTTCCAAAGAAGGACGTTGATCTCCGCACGAAGCACCACTGCCCGTACGACGAAACTTTGTGTGTCTGAACACTGAAAGAATGGTCAAGAGAAAAAGGAAACTGCTCTTTTATTGACATTTTGGTAGCCCGTATCGAAGTGCAGGCCAGATGTAGTGCCCTCACCCTGCCCTGGGTCAAGGAGGCCAACAATGGCAGTCTAGTCTCCTCTGGGTCCATCTCCCTAGGGCCACTTGGAAGCCCATGGGGGGTTCTTAGTGGCCTGGCGGGGCGTTCTCCTGCAAGACAACCTCCGCTGTGGCTCTGGTTTAGGAGGAGCCGGTGCAGCAGGGGCAGGTGAAGTCTCCGCAGGGTGTGCAGTTTGGTGGGGAGCAGGCTGAGAATGTTTTTCAAGATGGGGCCCCGGTGGAGGGGAGCGGAGAATGCCTGCCTAGCAGCAGTATAAGATTTCAACACCAAAGATGCCGAAAACCTACACACCTTAGAGGGAAGCTTAGGTTAATGTCCCTAGGAGACAGCACCCTGCGGGCATAAATGCACAGCAATAGTACGCTCGACTGAAGGGATCTGAACATAGCCCTTGACTGGTGAGGATGGACAAGCTGACAAAATTGGTTCGCGCTGTAACAAGCGACTTCCAAGATTTTGTCAGCTCATCGTGCACTTCCAGAAAGAAAGGCACTGCTGGCTGGCATGCCTGAATGTCAAAACCCGACCCCAGAAACCAATCATTGAGCCTCGAGCGTTCTGGGGAGGGCGGAGGGTTCCACTCCAGCCAAATGCTCTTAGCTGCCCATGAAAGCAGGGCCACCATCTCTGTGTCCTCAGACAGTGCCGACCCACCAGTTGGGGGAGGGGCTGCAGAGTCATCAGCTTCAGAAGGCAAAAACACATCCTCTGATGCTGCGATCAATAACTTATCCTCCTCACAAGCTCTCTCTTAAATACCACTCTCAATTACCAGTTATCCTGTGGCCACCTGTGTGATGATTAGTTATATTTATCATTAGGGCCCAAGCACCGGGGAGCAGGCAAGAATGACCTGCACCGAATGGTGCGAAGCCCTATTCTTTTTGCTCTACAATGGGAACGTAGAACTCCTTGACAGTTGATGTACGCCACCGTAGCCATGTTGTAAGAACGAACTTAAACATGCCTGTCCTGAACTAGAGGAAAGGAACCTTCTCAAGGCAATTAACACTGCAAATAGGTTGAGGCAGTTAATGTGCCATCGTCGACGGGGGGGCCAACCAGGACCCCGAAATTGCCTGCCCGTTGCACACAGCACCCCAGCTCATGTTCAAAGCGTCGGTGGTCACCACAATGCATCGGCAGACCTGGCCCAAGGGCACCCTGGCCCTTAGAAAGCTGAGGTCTGACCATGGACTGAAAAGGTGGTGACACACTGGAGGAACAGGAGCCATGGTGCCATGCTCACTGTGGGACTCGGTCGCAAAGCCAACGCTGAAATGGTCTCACATGCACAGGCTCCAAAGTTAACAGAAATGTCACCATCACTTCTGGAAACTCAACAGGCTGCAACGAGCGTGCTGAGCAATGAGCGTCCTGTGGGATTTTATCCGATAGGAAACACTTACTGTAGATCTCAAATCACCCTCATTGCCTACAACAACATCCCTATGTGCTGAAGCAGCAAAGGGCACAGTTGAGGAGGTAGCAGAGCAAGTCTTGCACTGCTTGTAGAAGAATGAGACACGCGATCGCAACGTTGCCATGGACATGTCCTCAGAAAGAGAACACAAGCCCTCTACAAACGCCGCTTTGGAGTGGCCAAGACCCAAACAGCAAAGACAGCGATTGTGCCTGTCAGAGGGAGGGGCCAGTCCCACCAAAAGTGTTTATGGCAGTTGCAGGTGCCTTTTTTGAATTATATTCTATGGGCAGGGCGCGTTTGCGCACTGTTTATGCGCGCCGAGCGCCTTGCGGTTTTTTGCCGCCTGCCACGCATGCGTTTTTGAAGGAGCGCTGAGAGCGGAGATGCGCCCGACGTCATTCGCGTCTTTCCGTTGTCCAATCGAATGAGGGGAAAGGCGGGCCTTACGGTGTGGTGAGGGAAGTTTACAGTTGCTTTGAAGAACCAGACTCCACTCGCTCACTCTCTCCTGCGTGTTTGTGCACCTCTCACCCTCAAACAAGGTCAGAGCAAGTGTTCTCTTTTTAAAGTTTCTGCTAATATGACAGTTAACAGCAAAAGACCACTCACGCTTCAATATTTGATTGACAAGACAGCTGACTCGGTGGTTGCTTAGCAATATGAAAAGCCGCGTCGCACTGCTCTTTTTTTTAAAAAGGCAGTGCGTCGCGCCTTGCGTTTGCAAGCGTTTAAAGGACAAGTTCGGTATTTTACACTTATAGCCCTGTTTTCAGATTGTTTATGGTGAAGTAGAACGGTTTTGACTGAAATTTCGACATATGTGGCTGCCCTGAGAATTTTCGGATGTTTGTGTTTCACCTCACATCTCTACAATGGGTTTAATAGTGCACTAGAACAATCCTTCCTAAAATGCATTAAACTTTCGTTTACAAAGACTTGAAACTCACCGAGTGGTCAGGGGTGTTCACTGATATGCTCACACAAAAATCGCTGCAAAAGATGCTTTCCAACAGCTGTTTTAGCATTCGTTGTCAACTTGTGGACCTATTTTTCCAAACGCCTCAGACCCGTACATTCTTCCGCTTAGAGCTTGAATAATAGACACTCCAGCACAGGTGGTGGTGCTAATCCAATTGCAAGAATAGAAACAAAGTTCCCGGCGTGGAGTAATACCGTACCTCACAGCACATCTAATGCAAGTCAATGGAGTTGACAAAAACTACGATAAAACCTGTTGGAATGAATATCTTGACTAGATTTTTGCGCGAGCACACCAGTGAACACCCCCGACCAATCGGTGAGTTTCACGTCTTTGTAAACGAAAGTTTAATGCATTTTAGGAAGGATTGTTCCAGTGCACCTTTAAACCCATTGTAAAGGTGGGAGCTGAAACACAAACACCCAAAAATTCTCGGGGCAGCCGCATATGTCCAAATTTCAGTCAAAACCGTTCTATTTCATCATAAACAATCTGAAAACAGGGCTTTAAGTGTAAAATACCAAACTTGTCCTTTAAAGCGCTTTTGGTGTGACTGGCCCCGGAGAGAGGTTTCAACCGCACCCAGTAGAACATACACAAAAAGCATTGCAGCCATATCACCCTGTAGCCCAAAACAGCTTGCCCACTGAAGCTAAGCAGGGCTGAGCCTGGTCAGTACTTGGATGGGAGACCACCTGAGAAAAACAGGGGTAAAAAGAGGTGTTAGTGAGACCAGCAGGGGGTGTTCACCCTGTGGTCTGTGTGGGTCCTAACACCCCAGTATAGTGAAGGGGGACACTATACTGTCAAAAAGCACCGTCCTTCGGATGAGACGTTTAGGGCTGCACGATATATCGAAAATGTATCGCCATCGCGATAACTGTGTATGCGATATGCATATCGCAGGGAGCTGCGGTAAAATGCATTTATTTTACGTGTCTATTATTTGTGTGTTGCATGCTTAGATCATCCAAATTACACCGATCAGAAGGTGGTTCCCCCACACTTACTTTACTTGGGCGGCTCTCTCAAGTATATTAACAACTGCCCACGTATATTTAGCATAAAATATTGTCATTTTTTGTCCGTGATAATGACATTATGCGTGCGAGCACGTCGTGTCTTTTCTGATGAGTTCGCTGTGCGTTCGCGTGCTTTCTGTTTCTCGATGAATTAGGTGCAACGCAAAGCTCAGTGTCACATTGTATCCTTCCATGTTTTTGAACTTGATCGTGTTGTATCCATTAGAGGTCTTCATGGAAGGACACGAGTCTATATTTTGAAAGGTCAGTCGGGTCCGAGTCGGTCCCATTTTAATTACTTCAGGTTCCGGGTCTGTTTAAACCCAAGTCGATCAGAGAACAGCCGTGAAGAGTCAGTTAGCGCTAACGCGCTACAGCGCATGTGCAGTCTCAAGCGTGCCTCCGGTTTCTATGGCGATGAAAACTGACTCTTGTTTATATAAAGTCAAGGCCACGCGCTGCACTTTCTTTCTCCCATGTTTATAGTATTATTATCAATGAACCGTCTTTTTATATCTAAAATGTTTGCTACAAAGATGGTAGCAAATAACCAATGTTAATGCCAAGCCCATTGTACTGAACGAGCAGCTCAAACTGTCAAACAGTCATTATGTAAGCTGAATCTATATACTTTATATAGGGTATACTTTTGAATCTAAAATAATGACGGATTAAGCTCTTTTAATCTGCAACAGAGGAATAGAAAGAGAGGCACTTTTACTGCTTCTACACAAACCTATCAACTTTTTAATCTTTAGACCTATTTATAATCCATAGACCTGCATTGTTTATCATTAATATACTATACATTTTATTGTATAAAGTTAGTCTTTCTACACCTCTCACAATGTTAATAAATCCCTTAAAAGGGGGTCATATTCACAAGTTCATTCAGCTTTGTTCATGTCAAAGAGAAAGGAAAGAGAGTTGTTTGGAGTGGTTGAATTTATGAAATTAATACAAATATTCAATAAATAAAAGTACTGCGTTATGGTCACACATTACTAGTTTTTTGTCACATGTATAGCATAGTTTAATTACATCTTTAGAATATGCATTACCTCTTTATTTCATTACATATCTAAATGCTAAAATAAAAGCAAATAAAAATATAATTTCTCTAAGTAAGACATATCGCAAGGCATATCGCCATCGCACCCACCAACAGAACTATCGCATATTTTCTCATTATCGTGCAGCCCTAAAGACGTTAATCCGAGGTCCTGACTCACTGTGGTCATTAAAAATCCCAGGATGTCTTTCGAAAAAGAGTAGGGGTGTGCCCCGGCATCCTGGCTAAACTTGCCCGTTGGTCAACTAATCAACCCCTCATACTAATTGGCTATATCACTCTGTCTCCTCTCCACTAATAAGCTGGTGTGTGGTGGGCGTTCTGGCGCAATATGGCTGCCGTCGCATATTCCAGGTGGATGCTGGTGGTGGTTGAGGAGAATCCCCCTTTCATATGTAAAGCGCTTTGAGTGCTGCAGAAAAGTGCTATAAATGTAACAAATTATAATTTAAATTATTGTGAATGTTAGGAAATTCACTTATTTAGACTTGTTGAAAGGCCAAGGGGACTCTTCAAATGCACGTAAGCAGAAGAGAACAGACTGTTTTATGCGTTTCCTGTGAGCTGAGGCAAACTATCCCTTTTATTAAAAATATTACTCGCTGCATCTTGGCGCATCTTGGCGCATCTCTCGTGCACGTGCAGAGAGCTGTGCTCTGTCCGAAGTCAGAGCACTAGATAGTGATCCTGCTTATGATATGCATTTCAAGGAGTTGTAACAATACATCCCTTGTGTTTAAAATATAAATCTCTGAGAGTTTTTTTCCCCCGCTTTGTCAACCGGACGTGACATGGGGGCGTGGCAGCATCGACGATCCCATTTTTAAATTCGAAGTTCAAGGTTGTGACATAATTTCGATCGCTTTCAATTTAAAATCTAAATCGTGACACCCTTAGAAATACGCAACAAGTTCTGATTGTTAGTTTGTTTAGTGTGTTGTTATTGGACAGCAGGTTAGCTTAGCCTTAGTTGTTTTAGCTGACTGACGTATTCCTGTGGGCAGAGTTTAGTCAAACACTCTTGCTTTGACGTCATTTAACCGGGAAGTAGAGGGCTGTGGTCCAACCCGGCCTTTTGCTGTAGGCTTTGAAAGGGGAATTCTGTTAAAGAAAATATATTGCCTGGCAGTGAACTTTAAACTTTTTCATTTTGCAAGTATTATTTATGCCATTACAGCAACATTACACACTAACTAAAGTTTGAAAAATGGGATAAGGAAGAAAATGACCTTTAACCAAACAAGCACAGATATTTAGGTGGAAGTTGCACACAATATTGAGTTGTAATTTATATAAATAATATGCTATTATCCACATTAAAATGTCAGGACAACTCTTATGTTTGCCACTTCAAAAGTTTAAGTAAATCATTGCAATCAAATTTTTAACTTGCATCGAGGCATTAAATTAAGTAGTGGTAACAGATCACATGAATTATTTTATAGAGTGAAGAACACCATTCATTAATGAACTGATTTCAACCTCAGTGCAAATACTTGACACTTTTAAGGTTTTACAGTAAGCCACCATTTTTCATTAGAATAATCATCTTGACCTACAGGACGGCTGTGGGTGACAGATAATGAACGTAATTTGGGTCTGTGTTTTTCCAGGAAGGTGACACTTGTTATGGTCGGACTGGACAATGTCGGAAAAACAGCTACAGTCAGAGGTATCCAGGGAGGTATGGCTTTCATCTACTTATGTGTAATATTGCTATGTTTTTTAATATTAGTAATCATTCAGGATCATTCATACAGTGTATATATTTCTGCAATAGAAAGCCCTTTAGATGTAGCACCTACAGTGGGCTTCTCAAAGGTGGATCTGAAGCAAGGAAAGTTTGAGGTCACAATCTTTGACCTAGGTGGTGGGAAGCGTATTCGTGGGATTTGGAAAAACTACTACTCGGAGTCTTATGGAGTGGTGTTTGTTGTGGACTCCAGCGATGTTCAGAGGATCCAAGAGACCAGAGACACAATAGCAGAGGTCCTTCGTCACCCTCGTATTGCAGGAAAACCTGTATTAGTGTAAGTTTCCTAAGCTTGAATTTTCCTTTTGTTGAACTTAAATGTGCCGTGAGTAATATAGCACAGTGATAACTGATGCTATGGTAAAGATTCAGTATCACCAGAATGCAAGAATATCAATCCACAGAGACCCGTAAATGTACAAGACTGAACCGACCCGGGCCCGTCTGTTATTTTGAAAGCTGGACCCGGAACTGACACGGACCAGTTTATTGTTTAAAAGCTGGACCCGACCAGCAAATATTCTTTAGCTAAATGTTATTAATAAGTCAATAAACAAGTAGCAAAAATTAAACTTTTTTGTCTTACCCATAGAAGTTAGCATTCTCCCTCGTATCCTGACTGTGATGCCAAGAAAGTTCCATCCATGTTATTCCTTTCTTGACGATTGAAATGTTTAATGCTTATTCCAGCTTTAAAAGTCCACTTTACAGTCGGTGATGAATAACGCAGTTTTACATGTGTTGTTTATTGGGTCAACTTGCATAATAATTTAGACTGTTTGCCCATTTGGATTATAATAACGATTGCTCGTTCGGTGTCATGGCTGCTTTCGTTAGCTTTACTTTGCTATCATCTCTGTGTTTTTTGAGCAGAGTCTGCACGAAAACCTTAGATATAATAGCAAGACGGTCAATTTATAATATTATTATAAAAATTAGAGAAGTCAGTGCAAAACACGCGGTATGGCGGAACAAGTCCCGCCTTTTAAATAAAAGAGCCAATTGTCAAAGGTAAAGTTATGCGTCTCATTGCAGAAGCTCCTGACTGGTAGCCAGAGAAACATTACAAGAGCACATGTGCGTTAGCTGCCTGGAGCAACCAAATATAAACTTTTTAACGCAGTTTGAGCGTCAAAATGCATGCGAGAGTTCATCTAAGTTTTTGTTGCTGATTTTGAAATATTTTATTTAAATGTGTGTTTGTTCTCCGAGTCCGATCGACTCGGGTATTACTCACAACGTGAAACAGATCCGGGACCCGAAGTAATAGATTGAGACCCGACCCGGACCCGGCTGATCATTTAAAATATAGACCTGAATCCGTACGGGTCTCGGGTCTTCCGTGAAGTCCTCTACTATAGACAATAAGCCTGGCCAAACCACAATTACTAAAAGCAGGAGCTATTCGGGACACTTTTTTGCTAAATTAAATAAATAGGACACAACCAAATGGTTGACCTTTTTCAAAGTTTCAACTGTGTTTATCTTGGCATGCTGTTAAAAATACTGCAGAAAGAATGAGACATCCTGTGTGAACGGCCCCTAATTTAACCTGAAACAGATGAACAAGCCTGTAGGCCAGTGGATAGCCTTAAGTTGAATGACATGGCTTTGTAATGTCTGTTTACTCATTTTTCTGTAACCAACAATTTTATTTCTAAAATAAACCCCTACCTTAAGTTGCTTTTACTTTACAAATATTTACAACACCATTACATACTTTTCAATTATAAAGTTAAAAAGGAAATGTGTGCAAATGTGTTGTTAAGCATTCATTGGTAAAACATGGTTAGTTTCTCATGTCACAGTTTAAGATCTGTGTACACCAGGACAACATGAAATTAGTATTTTTGTTAAAGTAACTGCACTGCAAAAAATGATGTGTTCATTTTTTACACATTGTGTGTCATGCCATTTAATGCGTTATTTCATGTTAAAATAAATGAAAGGGACAACACAAGTTGTGTTAAAAACAGTGATGGGAATAACGCGTTACAATTAATTCTGTTACTGTAATTCCACTACTTTTAGCAGTAATAAACATGTAACGAAATATTTTTTTTAAAATCAAGTAATGCAGTTACAATTAGTGAAATTTAAATAAATAATAACACAGAAGGTGTGTTAGTATAGGGACGACACATTTAATATGTTGTCCCTGAACTAACATAATAACACAGAAGGTGTGTTAGTATAGGGACGACACGTTTAATGTGTTGTCCCTGAACTAACACACCTTCTGTGTTATTATTTATTGTGCCGCCCACCACGGTCCTACGATGTTAGATCAGAAATGTCTTGTCTGCAAGTGTTCATTTATCACAAAATAGAGTAACGTGAGTAACCAACTCATTTAAATTTCAGTACCGTAATTGTAACTGCGTTACTTGATTAAAAAAAAATACTTTGTTGCATGCTCGTTACCGCTAAAGGTAGTGGAATTACAGTAACTGAATTAATTGTAACGCGTTACTCCCCACTGTTTTTAACACAACTTGTGTTGTCCCTTTAATTTATTGTAACATGAAATAACGCCTTAAATGGCATGACACACACAATGTGTAAAAAATTAACACATAATTTTTTGCAGTGTGGGGTTTTAAAAAAAAAAAAAAAAAATAAATAAATAAAAAAGCTTACCACATCACTCTGCCCATGTCTTCGCAATTTTGTGATGCAGCTCCCCTACCAGGCAATAATATTACTAGACAGAATGATTTCAATGGTACACCTGTAAAAAGATCTTAGCACCTGGGAGCCCATTCTCATTTTCCCCTGATGCCTGAGACAATGAAGGTATTTCCATGGCTGCCTAAACAAGCTGTCAGTTTGTGCAGTTCAGGTAAAGTCTATAATAGGCTCCTAGTTCATACTGGTATGCGATAAGAGAGAACAATCACTGTCTGCAAACCTTATGAAGCAGTTGGAGCTGTGTTAAACTGCATGTATGCTTTTGTAAAAGAGAGTGTAGTAAGAAGTTGACTCAGAACACAGCCTTGGGAAGCCCCTATTTTGAGAATGGCAGTTGGTAATCTTCTACACTTTTACATTCACTGCTAGCATTTTGGATTCAAGACCCTGAACTTGCCAATACGTCTAAAGGTTTAATGAATGTCAGGCTGTAATCAGCTAAAAGCTTCCGCACGTATATCCTATGCCTCTAGTGGAATGGAGCAGAATGCCATACATGTACAATGTATCATCTGTATATCTGTTGGTGTTTTAGACAAGCTGCTAGGTTTTTACTAGGGGACTGAGGAGCAGATGAGGTCCTTGACTACATTTAGCTTATTAAGTGTGGTAAAAGTCTACCTGAAGATCATTAGATAATTTTTTGTGACAGCTTACTCAGTAGCCTGAGCTTTTGACCAACCTCTCTTTCTTCTGATTGGCGTTCAGACTGGCTAATAAACAGGACCAAGACGGTGCATTGGCTGAAGCAGATATCATCGAGAGCCTATCATTGGAGAAGCTTGTCAACGAGAATAAATGCCTCTGTCAGATTGTGAGTTAATAATGTACAGGTTATATTAACAAGAAATTATAACAAATGCAGTTTTCATCTGGATTCCGTAATTAAAGAGTAAGAAGATATGTGAAATTTTCTTTATTTTGACAAGCAAATTTATTTTTACTCACCAAAAAAAACAAAATATCTGAAAAAGTCGATTTTAGAAAAGGTTTTTTTTAAATCATATAATAAAAAATAAATATTGTATTCTCTACCTGCAGGAGCCATGTTCCGCAGTGCTGGGTTACGGTAAGAAGGTGGACAAATCCATCAAAAATGGCCTTAACTGGCTCCTGAACAATATTGCCAAGGACTATGAGGCAATTTCAGAGCGAGTGCAAAAAGATACAGCAGATCAGAAGGCTCAGGAAGAACAGGACAAGAAGGAAAGAGCAGAGAGAGTTCGAAAGATCAGAGAGGAGAGGTCAGTGAGCTAGGGGACTCTCCCTGTCACTGGTATAATGGTGTCAGACAGCTTCCTTTCACAAATATGTAATGAAGTCATCAGTAACACTGGCACTGAGAAGAGATACAGTATTGATACAGTTAAATTCTGGAAAATAGCAAGAGTGCTATTTCACCTTCGGCGAAAGTAACTACGGTTACGCCCACTGAGTGGCAAAAGACAGAGCGGCAGAATTTGTGTACAGTGTGAAAATCAGCGTAAACACAGGGAAAACACATCTAAATGGTAAAAAAGCTGTTGTGCGATAAACTGTACTAACATATTTAACAAAAATTCAGAGCTATCGTTTTACAGACTGCCAAAAAACACCAAAACAAGTAAATTGATTGTTTTTACTCTATTACATTTCATAAATACAAGTTTTTGTTTTACATTTAATATTTAAAGGAACAGTATGTAGGATTGTGGCCAAAACTGGTATTGCAATCACAAAACGTGTGGCTAAAACTGGTACTGCAATCACACAGCTGGTGGCCAATATACCAAACGACAACATAAACATCAGTTGAGGGCTGCAACTCCACTCTTTAAATGACAATATCCTGGCCGGACTGCTGTTGTCAGTGATATAAGTATTTGAAATTAAAATGATTTCTTAATGTCTAGTGACATTTCAGGGCCATTTAATGATTAATTGATATAAATTTCTTACATACTGTTCCTTTAAGTACATTAACATACTTTTACTCAAATAAAAGTACACAACTTTTAATGTAATTATGTATTAAATACATTTTAATATGAAATATTAAAAATACACAGTTTGATTCTATGCTTTAGTTTAGAATGTAGTGAAGTAAACATTTTCCCAAGACAAAAACCTTATAAAGCACAGATGCTTGGAAAATGTAACTAATGTAACTAAGTATTGTCCACCTCTGCTATCAAGTCCAACTAAATTCAATTTCAAAGCTGATAATAGTTTTACTGGCATTTTTTGCAGCAACCGATATGAAAGGCAGCCATTTTGTTGAAGGTTTGCCACTTAACAGGGCGTGCTCCGGCGTGGTCATGTGGAAAAGTGACATCAATGCATACCTTTTATACAGACTAGGGATGTGCATCTCCATAACCGAGTCCGATGCGATACGTATCTTGATGCATAGCCTACAATGCAATACATTAAAGATACATATGAAGCACTTGATTTCAATCAATGAGTTGATTAAACAAAAAATTAAGGCAGCAAAGAATTTTTACAGTGTAATGATATTGGACCCACTCACCTTTTCTCTAATTTAGTGCATTTGTCTGTTCACTTTTCAGTGTGCCGTCATTCAAATCCATTTCACGAGAAAAATGCCCTAATAAATTAAACTCCATTCCGCATTTTAGCTATAGCCTTGATTTTCCCGCTGCTGCTTGCCTGCTTCTCAAATCCATGTAATTGAATCTCCATTTCTTGTTTTCACTACCTTTTTTCGAAAAGAAAATGTCATCTACTACCAGGACCCACCCACCTTTTTATTTGCTTCCGACGCCCATGGATTTGTAACACTTAGTGGAGGATAGCTCCGTGTTACCTTGGTTTCCGTGGTGTTGTGATATGACAACAGGAGATAAATAATCTTAAAATATTTGTCACGTAATAATAAAAGTATAGAGCATCTACTAATAAATATACATAAAAAATCCGAAAACTTAAATTTTTACCGATGCAAAATATGTTAGAAAAGATGCATCGCGATGCAAATATTTATCCGATGCACAGGTTTTAAACTGATGCATCGCATCGTTAACCTTTTATGCCGATGCACCGAGCGAATTGGGGAATCTTCCCATCACTAATACAGACAGAATACAGAAGTACAGTGGCAGGGAGGGGGTGTGTGGGCCCCTGGGAATGAACTGGTTTTCTGCGGTGATTTGCCATGGAGTCTTATCTGATCCTCATCTAGGTCACAACAATAAAAAAACACGATGTGCATAAGCTCACAAGACATAAATAATTCCAGTTTCTTGTGTCTTTTTTGGAAACACCCATTAAACATTCACAGTGCTGGAGAAAAATGTAAGTGAGCCCATGGACTAATTACTTTATTGAAAGCTTTTTTGTCAGAAGCTGGCAAACTGGAGTCCAATTAATAAAATGAGTTTAAATGTGTGGTTTAGTGCAACTTTGATTGATATAAAGACACACATTTTAAGATTGCTGTCCTTAAGAAGCATCAGCTCTTCTGAACTATGCTCTTATAAAGATATCTGATCAAGAGATGTTGCACTCCATAAGGCTGAAAAGGGATACAAAACAATATCAAAATGTTTAGACCTCCATCAGTCTACACTTAGACAAATTGTCTATAAATGGAGACAGTTAAATACTGTAGCTACCTTTCCTAGAAGTGGGCGCACAGTCAAGATGACTCCTAAAACACCATGCAGAATACTCAATGAAGTAAAGAAGAACCCACGAATAACAGCTAAAGGCTTGAAGACATCATTGGAACGGGCACACAGCTCTGTTCCTGAGTCTACCATACGCAAGTCTTTGGACAGGCACGGTGTCTATGACAGTACACCACGGAGGAAGCCGCTGCTCTCCCGAAAAACATTGCTGTGAGCCTGAAGTTTGCAAAAGAGCACCTTGGCAAACCCCAGTGCTAATGGGAAAATATTTTATGGATTGATGAAACAAAAGTTGAATTTTTTGGGAAAAATGTTATGGCGCAAAATGGGCACAGCTTACCAACATCAAAACAACATCCCAACAGTGAAGTATGGTGGAGGGAACATCATGATTTGGGCTTGCTTTGCTGCCTCATGGCCTGGACCACTTGCCATCATCGAGGGTAAAATGAATAATTAAGTTAAAAAAAATCCTAAAAGATAATGTCAGGGTGGCTGTCCACCAGTTGAAGCTCAGTAGAAGTTAGTTGATGCAACAGGACAATGACCTTAAGCATTGTAGTAAATCCACTACAGACTGGCTTGGAGGACAAGTTCGGTATTTTGCACTTGGAGCCCTGTTTTCGGATTGTTTGTGATGAGGTAGAGCGGTTTTGACTGAAATTTCGACATGTGCGGCTGCCCTGAGAATTTTTGGGTGTTTGTGTTTCAGCTCCTACCTTTACAGTGGGTTTAGTGGTGCACTGGAGCAATCCTTCCTGAAGTGCATTGAACTTTCGTTTGCAGGGACGTGGGGCTCGGCGAGTGGTCAGGGGTGTTCACTGGTATGCTCACACAAAAATCGCTGCAAAATACGCATTCCAACAGGTTTTATCGTAGTTTTTGCCAACTCCATTGACTTGTATTAGTTGTGCTGTGAGGTAGTGTTGTCACGATACCAAAATTATTGGTTCGATACCGATACTATGTCAATGGTTTCGATTCCGATACTTTTTCGATACTTTTTCTGAAAAGGGAGAAACACTCTCAAATCTCATTGCTGTGCTTTATATTAAAAACAGGACAACATTCTAATCATATAACACACTAATAAATTAACATATATGAACAGCAGATATATTAAACATTTAAGCAAAATATTAAAATAAATTAGAGCAATGGCATTCAAGGTAAAAAAAAGAATAATTTTAGCAGCATTATCTGAGTTTTTCTCTAGTGAGCATTAGCATAGTAAAAAAGATAAACAAGTACTTAAACAAATGCATTGCTTTTTGTTTGTTAATGTTAATACATTAACATTTATATGATAAACAGATTATAGTGTAAATATGAAAATATACCTCACTGAACGACATGAGGGTTAATAAATTACGTGTTTTTGTGAACTTAAAGCACAACAGTATCTGGGTTCATTTACTTTTTACCACAGTAAAAGTATTTTCTTGTCAGCTAAAATGCTGTCTAATTTCCTAAGTCTGATAACTGTGAGGCGATTGTATTAACTTGGATCATTAAAGGCAAAACGTGACCACACGCATATCAACAACAATTTGGAAAGTCTAGAATTAATAGTTTGGGATGATTATCAATCTCTCGTCGGCGTGTCGGTCCTTCAGTGCTTTGCTAGCGCCGTTAGCATGCGGCTCTGTAGCAACGCATATTTGGCTTACTTCACTTGTGTCCTTCGGGTTCGCATGTTTATTTGACTCACATCCGAAAAAACCTCCACACAGCAACACTGCTTGGCTTTCTTGTACTACTGTTAAACCAGAGCGAACGAGACGAGGAGAGGAGGCGGAGCACTGTATTCACGTGCACTGTGTGTGCGGCGCCGTTTTAAAGAAAGAGAGAGAGAGCGAGAGCGTGCAGCTGGTGTTTGCAGAGTTACATAAAAAACAACTCGCAGCTCGTCTCGGAGTATCGATTCCGCGGGACACAAGTATTGGAATCGTTTTATAATTTCAGTATCGATATCTATCGAAATATCGATAATTTTGACAACACTACTGTGAGGTACGGTATTACTCCGCGCCGGGAACTTTGTTTCTATTCTTGCAATTGGCAATGGCGGATTAGCGCCACCAACTGGGCTGGAGTGTCTATTATTCAAGCTCTAAGCGGAAGAATGTACGGGTGTGGGGCGTTTGGAAAAATAGGTCCACAAGTTAACAACGAATGCTACAACAGCTGTTGGAAGGCGTCTTTTGACACGATTTTTGTGTGGGCATATCATTGAGCACCCCTGGCCAATCGATAAGTTTCACGTCTTTGTAAACGAAAGTTTAATGCATTTTAGAAAGGATTGTTCCAGTGCACCATTAAACCCATTGTAAAGGTAGGAGCTGAAACACAAACACCCAAAAATTCTCGGGGCAGCCGCAAATGTCGAAATTTCAGTCAAAACCGTTCTATTTCATCATAAACAATCTGAAAACAGGGCTTTAAGTGTAAAATACCGAACTTGTCCTTTAAGAAAAACAAAATGTGCCATTTGGAGTGGCCTTGTCAAGCCCAGACCTTAACCTGTGGAATGACCTCAAGAGAGCGGTTCACACCAGACATCCTACAAATGTATCTGAGTTAAAGCAGTTTTGTAAAGGAGAATGAGCAAAAATTGCTTCTGAACGATGCGCAGGTCTGATTCAGAACTACTGAAAGCGCTTGCTTGAAGTATTTGCTGCCAAATGAGGCTCAAGAAGCTGTTAAATCCAAGGGTTCACTTACATTTTCCTCCAGCACTATGAATGTTTAATGGGGGTTCTCAAAAAAGACACAAGAAACTAGAATAATTTGTGTTTTGCACCTTATGCACATTGGGCCCTATTTTAACGATCTGAAACGCAAGTGCGAAGCGCATAGCGCAAGTGACTTTGTGGGCGGATCTTGGGCGCTGTTGCTATTTTCCCGGGGGGGAGAAATAACTCTTGCGCTGGGCGCAAATCAATAAGGGGTTGGTCTGACGTAGGTTCATTATTCATAGGTGTGGTTTGAGCGTAACGTCAAATAAACCAATCAGAACGTCATCCAACATTCCCTTTAAACGCAAGGGCGCAAGTTCCATGGCGGGTTGCTATTATTATGACGGATTTACCAGGCTCACGCCAGGAGCGGTTAACAGCTGAGGAGACCAACGTTCTTGTAAGAGCAGTCAAAGACAGAGAAGTTGTTTTGTATGGGGATGGGAGAAACCCGCCCAAATCAGCGTCGGTTAAACAGGCGTAAGAGGAAATAGCCACAATTGTCTCATCAGCTGCGCCAAGCACTTCAATAATGTCAGGAGACGGGGGGATCCCAAGCTTGCCAGCATAAATCGGGCATGCCGGGCACACAGGAGGACATCGCTGCGTCCACCCACACCGCTGAAATCGGACCCAAGAAACGCAAGCAAGGTCCAACCCCAAAGTACACTTACAAATCAAGTTCATATACATTAAGGTTTCTTATGAAAACAATTTAATTATTATTTAGATAAAATAAACGTAATACAGCCACACAACAAACGTATGAAAATATTTTAATTGTTATTTGCATGATAATTGTTTAACGCTGCCACACAAAATAAATAAAAACTATCACCACAATGCTCACCACAATGATTTCCCCCTATCTCATGTATTAATATTTTATTGTAACAATTTATGATTTGCAAAAATAACTGTTGCATCTGTGTAGATTAGATAAACAATGCGCGTTGTGCACACTATACATTATGGTCAAGCATGCGCCCTTAAAATAGCATAATGAACTACGCGCAACGCGCCACTGACTTTAGACTAGTTTTTTTTGTTAGTAGCGCAATTGTTTTTTGAAACTGCAAAATAGCATAAGAGATGGTTTGCGCCAGAACATCATTTTTTGCGCTGAACCGCCCAGGGAGCGCAAGTTCATTCCCTAGTTTGCCGACGTGCGTCTGTGGAGGGAAAACCCCGCTGTGCGCCGGTGCAAAATACAAAATGATACATGCGTCACTGACAAAGTCAATTGCACAGGGTGCAAGATAGGGCCCATAGTGTTTTTCTATTGTTGTGACCTAGATGAGGATCAGATCACATTTTATGGCAAATTACAGTAGAAAACCAGTTTATTTCTAGGGGTTCACATACTTTTTCTTGCCACTGTAATTTGTGTAATTTAGTTTTTTTTTTTTCTTAAAACAATAAGAAAAAAGAGATGTATTGCTCTCTCTCAGAGACAGGCAGGAACGAGAGGAGGTGGAGCAAGAAGGAATTGTGTTGAAAGACGAGGTGCTAGATGATATTAATATGACCAACCCATTCCAGCCAATAAACAATGTTGTCACAGAGGTTGGTCATTTCTTCTATTCCTAATTTAGACTGAATTATTAAGATGTGTTAAGATGATGCCCAATATGCATGAAATACCACAGGATGACAGCAGACTGAAAAAGAAAAAAGACATGCAGAGACAGAAAGACGTGAGCCACCAGGGCAACTCTCAAGATCAGACAGTCCTTCAAGATGAAGCGGAAGAGCAGGAAGAGGAAGAGAGTGAGAGGCAGACCCCAGAGAGCACTGAATCAGGTAAAAACAGCCTATAATGAAATGTTTGTCTACGCCAAACTGAAAATAACTTGGTTAGTTTCTGATATAAGCTTTCACTATTAAGCACATGGGAGCATCATGAACAACCTGTGGGATACAGGCACACAAATCTATATTGTTTTATAGTAGCTTTTCAGAAAATATTTTTCTTAAATTTGACTAGCAAGGATAAAACCTATTTGATGCAGATATTTAAAATATTATGAAGTTATCATGTATAAAGAAACTCATGTGATTTGTTTGTTCCTAAATAAAATATCATAATAGAGTTTAAAGGGCCGTTCACACTTTAACGATAACTATAGCGATAACTATATTAGCAGCGGATGATAACTATAATTCAGTAATGTATGCGGTATTCACGCAAATCAATTAAGTGCACAAGTAATATTCCTGTAATAAAAACTTTTTCAATTGTTTACATGTCAATGAATGTGTAAATATGCTGTTATTGCAGATACAACCAGCAGATGTCCTCAACACGCTGTGTTTTGCGTAACTCTAAACAGTGAATCTAGTGATTTTGTGTAATCTAATGTCTTATCTTTTGGCATAGTCGTAGTTTGGCAAAGTCAAATGCAGTAGAATTAAAAGCATTTCGTACTTAATTTCACACCAACTGCGCTGGATACCTGAGGTAATTAATGTTATAGGCCTCGTCAATAAACTTCTCTCCACAGTGTCATCTGTCATTTCAAATGCACCTGCCCTTAAAGTTCAAATAGATTTTATTGGCTGTCAATGGTTTATTGTTCATCAATTTGGAAAAAGGCTCAGAAAGTAATCCTAACAGTATCGTTACTTGTCTTTATCGTTATAGTTGTGGTGTGAACTCTGCTATTCTCTTTAATATAAAACTATATATTTTTTATAGTTATCGTTATCATAAAAATGTGAACGCCCCTTTAGTCTCGTGTAATATCAGATTTTTCCAGGTCAGGGTGATTCATGATTTTGCATTAAAGGGACAATATGTCATTTTTTAAAGTATTTTATTTGTCAAAATCAATGTCTTTATTTATAAATATGTCCTCATTGGTGTCAAATGACCTCTGGCAATGATCTGACTTTTTTGGTAAGCTTAGAATTTCTTCTTTTTACTTGCATTGAATGGGTAAGTCCATGTTGTTCCACCATATTAAAAAACTATAATAGCAGAGATGAACAAAAGGCGTAACTCGTTTCCACAACGCGTTTTCGTTCAGAACACGTGAACCATCTGAAACGGACAATGAGATCAGTGAGTACATAACGGCTACCGTAGTTGCAACATGCATTTGGAAAAGCGAGGCGCTAGAGAGCACTATTCGTTTGAATGCAAAATACAATTTCACCACTAGATTGGGGAAAATCCTACTTACTGTCCCTTTAATATGTCGTTTTATAGTTTTGGATCTATTCTTTGACCGAGGCAGTCTATTCTGTGGTCAGTAAAGAGTCTGGATGGTGTGTCTAAAGTTAATTAGATTTATTTTACCTTTAATCAGGAGCAGTGGATCAGGCCAAGAAGAAAACTAAGAAATTACGACTGAAACGCAAGCACAGGGTTGACCCACTTAGAGTGGAGGATGCAGCACCTATAAGCCCTACCCCTCCTCCCCTACCAGGTGATAATATTTCTTCTTTAGATCAGTTGGATAGGATTAAGCATATGTAATTAAAATGCAGCATATATGATACAAGTCTTAGGGGCGGTTTCCCGGACAGGGATTAGACTAGTCCTAGACTAAAATAAATGTATGAGCTGTCCAAACTGACAAGAACTTGGACTGATTGATCTTAAAATACATCAGTGCCTTTTTTGCCTCAAAATGCACACAAGTAATGTTTTAGTAAGGATTTTTTGTTAAAACTAGTTCCTAATTAAACTAAGGTCTAGTCGTGGCTTAAGCTAATCACTGTCTGGGAAACCACCCCATAATGTTTTATGTTCATGTTCATATAACAATTCATTAAAAAAACTCTATAACAGAAGAGGTTTAAAGGACAGAATGTCCCTGCAGAACACTATATCTTTTACCTTTTGTTTTTCTTTACTATCATTTTACTTCGATTATTTAGACTGTTTGCTTTCAAACTGAGAACAGTGAAGAAGCCTGAATCCCAGTGCAGGCCAAAATATTTTACTCTGGTGCAGCAGTTGTTTTCTAGCTTTAATGTAATGTTGTGAACATAATTTGTCTCATTTTAACCACCCATTGATCATGGTTCTCCCTGTTGCTTTAAAAAACAACTTTAACAGTTAATCCTTATACATTTTTTGTTTTAGTTGGATGGGCAACCCCTAAAGTTTCTAGGCTCCCCAAACTTGGGCCTCTTGGAGATGCAAGGCATTCTGGTAATTGTTGGTTTATAGTGTCCGTTTCTCGTCCGGCATGTTGACCAGCATGCACAACACTAACATTCCTTTTTCCCATTCTGTTTTCTGATTCTGACCATATAAAACTTCTCCATCATTTTGAGACAAAAGATTTGTTTTCTCTTCATCCACATAGCAACCCTAAACCACATCTGCAAACCTGCCAACCTTTACGCATTTTGCGTAACAGATACGCATTTAGACACCAAACTATGCTGCTACGATTTGTCACTTCAAAATACGCAAAAAGCCATTGATGGCTTTGAGTTCAACTGTCAGTGCATTCGCGCACTAGGCAACTTGTCTATTGCCGTAAACGCATTAGGCAGCAACCTGTTGGGAAAAGACGACATCGACCAATCATAGCGCTAGTTTTAAACTCTTCAAAGCTTAGCGGAGAGCAGGGAGCCGTCAAAATGAATAAAGAAAATAACGAACTTTTTTATCTCGGTCCATCTTTATACTGTCACTTGTTTTACAAGGGAGGATGGTACTAAACACCGTTTTAAAGGTAAATGGGCAGGGTATGGGAATTGTGAATTGCATTGATTTTAATAAGCCTGCCAACCAGGGGCGTCTAGACCCCTTTTACTGTTGCACGTGCTTCAGTGTAAATCTGATGTACCCAGTGTCCTATGTTGTGCTCCAAGTTTAAGTTTTTACTTTATTTGCCAGCATATTAATTTACATTGCTAATCGCGGCAAAAAAACTGAGCTATATGAAAAGTAATTCACGCTTGTAAACGCAATGCAGTCCCACATTAACGGAAAAGACAAACTGGCGTGAGGACACGGAAATTGATGTATGCGAGCGGTGCGCCTGCTTTTACTTTTTGTAGCACTCAGTCGTCGCTCACTCAGAAGAGCATGTGATGGCACGCCAGAAAACATAACAAAACAAAAGTAAGTTTCTAAATAATATAAATCTTATTATTACTAGATTGTTACTGGCTCTTGTCGATTTACATCAGATTTTTTTGTGCAGAGCAGGGAAATAGAAGCAGAAAGTATAGATTATGATGGAGGTAAAACAAACTATATGCTCAACCATTCAAAACCAAGTATTGAGAGTGAGGAGCTGTCGTCATGGTACAGAGCCCCTCCCCCTTTCCGCAATGTTGGCAGGATTCCGGCGGCGGACGTGATTGTTTACGTGTGTTCTTAGCTCGGTAGTAGAGTAGTTTTTCGCAATTCTACACTGTTTTACAATGCCTCGCATTTACTGCTGTGTTAAAAACTGCTCCAGTAACTCAACACGATACATATGGAAAACATACGAACAATGGAATACAGTTTTTTTTGGTTACAAAAGTGGAGACACCATTATGCATAACAAAGACATCTCAAACAATGGCATATTTGCATTAAAAATGTCATAATTGAACGAATGACACTTACAATTGTCATAAACATGCATAAAACCTCCTTTATATTCATGACATGTGTCATGTCATAAATAATTATTGAGGTTTTATGTCAGTCTTATGCACACCCCTTCAAGTAAAGTGTTACCCACACTGTTAATGGCTTTAATCTTTAATCATTTACATCTTGCAATCACAGATTTAACTACCATAGCCAACCCAGAACTGGTTTGTCCACTTTGCAGCCCCCAACACAAAAACCTGGTACAACAGTGTTATTGGGCTAAAATCAAATTACAACTAAGTTAAATAACGTTACTTAAATATTCTACATCAAAACATGTTGGAAACGTTTTTGTACATTGAACATCTCGTTACAATCTAGTGTTTAGAAACCGTCGCAGTTAATTACTTTGTCATTTTGGTAGGGGTGTAACAGTACGCGTATTTGTACCGGACCGTTTCGGTACAGGGCTTTCGGCACATGTGCACCGAATGGCCGAATGCAATCTTTTGTGTGCGGAACATAGGTGGAACATAATATGTTGTGTGTGTTTCCACACGGACATATTAAGTGGCGGAAGTCTCCACGTTCAGCATAACATAATTCGGCTCGCAGAAAGATTTTTATTTACTTAGTTGTATATTCTTTTGATTATTGATGTAAACGTTTACGGGGCCGCTTATGTGTCGCGCCTAAAAGCGCGTGTTAAACGCGTGTCAACGCGCTGTTTTGTTCTTTCAAAAGTGCGTGAGAGGTTGCGCGTCTTCCGTTGCTACGCAATCATGAGACGCGCTTGCTGTGACAGCGAGAATAAGGAATGCGTGATCAGATTTTCCATCTGCACCTCACGTCAATTATATCATTGTCACAATGCGATCAGTTAATCTGGTCGGGACAGAGAAGAGCTGTAACCCGGGTTTACTCAGCTGTTACTCAGTTCGTTAGTTTAAGTCACAGTTTACATTGACGACATAAGCAAAGATTAGGAGATATGTGCAAAAGATAAAAGATGGCTATGTATGAAACTTAATCATCTCAATATGAGTGTATAATAAGTATATCATCATGTTGCTTGCTATGCAGTTACACATAGAGCAGTAATATTATTTTTATGCAGAGATGGTATATAACCAATTCAATACTGTGACTTAAAAAAATCCTAAATAAATCAAAACAGAAACATTTTTGGTGACAAAAATCTAGGCTAATAGTTCATAAATGTATTCAGAAATTGAATTTGTTAGTTTTAGTACAAAAAGTTTAAGAGAAGGTTAAGAAAAGAGTTACCTACTCTTATAAAATAATGTAAAAAAGTATGTTATTTAGTGGAGAACTTTGCAGTAGTATTTTATTTATTCTTTTTTTATTTGATATATATTTTATATATTATATTTTAATTAAGTGTTTAAAAAAGTGTAAACAAATTGTAAAAAAAGTTTATAGTAATAAACAACCTGCAGTTTAATGTTTGAATTTTTTCCTTTCTTATACCGAAAATGAACCGAACCGTGGCTTCAAAACCGAGGTTCGCACCGAACCGTGATTTTTGCGTACCGTTACACCCCTACATTTTGGTCAAGAAGTGTCTGCTAAATGCAATGTAATTACAATACACAAAAACGCATGTGAAGAAACTGAAGTTACCTTTGCCAGTACAACGCTGTTTGTGAGCATGTTCCTGTAAGGTCCCTTTCTTTTCGCCTATCTTTTTGCATTGCTTTATTCCTTTTCTTTATCGTATTTGTAGATCGTCTCTGTCCTGCCGAAATAATAAATTAAAGAGCTCTGGAAGTCGCGCCTCTGTGAAGTTGCCCCTGGCAACCGATAGTGTCTCCTACCGACCGGCTCAGACCCCGCCCAAATTGGCACGTGACTCCTCACTCTCAATAGAGGTTTGCATTATTGCTGAGAAAATCAACACATGTTTGTGTACTGTTCTGTATTGTCAGATATGAAATTACTGTTTAGTTCACTAGATCTACTTTAGGACACTACATAAATAGTTGGCATCACTGCTGAAAAAAACACTATACCAGCAAACCAGCATATGTTTGTTTTGGTGCTGGTTTGCTGGTGACCATCAGCATAGACCAGCTTAATTCTCATGCTGGTTTGTTGCTGGTTTAGCTGGTGTTCATCAGCATACCAGCACCAGCAAGACCAGCATATGTTGTGTTTTGGTGCTGTATGCTGGTGACCACCAGCTAAACCAGCATGGGAATTATGCTGGTTGTATTGAAGACTGTGTTATGCACTGATTACTATTACGGATCTAAATCACCTTAGAGGATTATTTACCCAATTAATGTCCAGGGACTAGGAGAGGAGTAACGACACCAGAGTCAGGGATCAGATTTTCTGAATGTATTGATTGTTCAAATGATAAAATAAACAACTTATTCACAATGTTAATAAAACAGGAATACTTCTCAAATAAAACAGCGTAGGCCTACGCAAAATAAACAATCAGTATAACAATAAACTTTGATTCAAAATATACAATTATGTGATTGCAAATCAGGCAATGAGGTGGTGAAAATGAGAGTACTCAGTCTTTGCAAGTCTGAAGTCCACTTAACGCAAGGAGGGTACCGATTTGGTCAAATGTTAATCCTCATACGCGATGTCATCACATTGAAACTCAAACAGGTGGTTACATCCTCAGTCTGCATCCTTATTTGGTCCTGAGAGGCTTAATGTGAGGTGATATTAACAATGATGAATGTATTATCGTGTGCTGCGGTGTTCCATAGGCGTGATGGGTGTGTGTAATATACACACTCAGCTGGATAAACGTGGATGAACGTGGTTCTGCAAATATACAAATTAACTCAATAAGTTTTCCAGCACGATTTGTACAATAAAGTGCTGTACCATTATCGTTTCACTTGAGTGAACACGCGAGTCATTACAAATGTGATAAATGAAAATATAGCAACTAATCTTTACAACTGAACAGTTATCTTGTTAATGTATTTAACAACATGTCAAGACAATGATTATTAAACTAAATAAAGTAAAACAAACACTTACAATCTGCAATGACGCACGTGATGGTATTCACCATACAAATCCACATATCTCTGGAGCGATCACACAACATCGGCCGCCCATCACATCTGAGAATGCCAAACTGCACACGATATGAATGCTCTATGGTTGTTCTATAACCGGATGGCTATAATTCACATTGAATCATGAATTTACAATAACAACACACACCGCATTTCTTCCTTCTCCTCCATTGCTGCGTATCTGATCTCGCTCTATTATCTGTCGAACTCGCGAGACTTAGGATTAAACTCCGCCTACTCAGCAGACGCAATACTCGAACAGAGCACTGTACAACTATTATAATAATACGAACATAACTTGAACATAGTCTTTTGCACAGCCGCCCCCAAATTTGGTATGCAAATTTGTCCTTAGTAAGGTCTATGATGAACTGTCTGTGTCTGGGGGTAAAGCTGGCAACTCAATAAGCTTAACTACTGGTCTTGTGTATGTTTGATCTTTAACCTTGACAACCGCTGTTCTGATTCTACCATCTGAGCTGGGAATGACAGAAGAAACAGTGCCAACTTTCCATTGTGCTCTCGGAAGCTGTTCATCAACAATGAGTACTACAGTACCAACTGCAATGTTCTGTCTCTCACGGTGCCATTTCTGCCGTGATTGCAAAGTGGGCAGGAAGTCATGGACGAAATGCTTCCAAAAATGGTCACTAAGAACTTGACTATGTCTCCACCTTTTCTTGCTGAGTAATTCAGAATCTGAATAAACAACCTGAGGCAGAGAGGAGTCAGGCCGCCCCATCAGCAGGGAATTTGGCGTTACTGGATCGGGATCTGCTACGTCGCTAGAGACATAACCCAGAGGTCTGGAATTGAGAATATTTTCGACCTCAACCAAGACTGTTCTCAATACCTCCTCAGTAACGGTCTGAGCACCTAGGGTGGTTCTTAAGGCCGTCTTCACCGACCTCACCTCTCTTTCCCAAGATCCACCAAAATGAGGTGCACTGGGAGGATTGAACTGGAATCTGATTTGCTCCTTTGCTAGCTGATCTCTGAGGCTTGGCTGGATCTGGTGAAAGGTTTGCTCTAGCTCCTTAGCTCCACCCTTGAAATTGGTTCCCTGATTGGAGAGGAGCTCGTATGGCTTTCCCCTTCGAGCAACAAAATGTCTGAGAGACATCAAGAATGAATCGCCATCCATGTGATACAGCAAATGGTAAATGGTAAATGGACTGCATTTATATAGCGCTTTTAACAGACCTATGGCCATCCAAAGCGCTTTACAATTTAGCCTCACATTCACCCATTCACGCGCACATTCATACACCGACGGCGGTGTCAGCCATGCAAGGCGCCAGCCAGCTCGTCGGGAGCAACTGGGGTTAAGTGTCTTGCTCAAGGACACTTCGACACTTGGTCCGGTGGAGCCGGGGATTGAACCACCAACCTTCCGGTTTGTAGACAACCTACATGAACCACTGAGCCACTGCCACCCCACAGCAGATCAAGATGTACAGCTCGAGTTGTGAGGCATTTGTATACAATTCCCCATCTCTTCTCCGTGCGACGGCCTACCTTTACCATCAGTGGCCCAAAACAGTCCATCCCTGTTGAATAAAAGGGGGGTTTGAATAATCTCAAACTTGACGAAGGTAGGTCTGCCATTCTCGGAACCATCGGCTTGCCTCTCCACTTTTTACAATCAAGACAACTGTGTTGATGCCTTTTGATCGCCTCTCTTCCTCGCAGTATCCAAAACTTGCGCCAGCGAATACTCGTTCAGCTCCTGGGTGGTGCAGTTGTGCATCATAGTGCTTGATTAGGAGCTTCACTACAGGATGGTTTGGAGACAGAACTATAGGGTGTAAGATTTCTTCACTCAAGCCATGACACCTACGGAGTCGTCCTCCTACTCTAATCAAATCCAACTCTTTGTCATATTCAGGAGCAAGCTTAATTAGTCGGCTAAGTGCAGGAATGGCCTTTCCATCTTTGAGCAGAGCAAATTCCTCTGGGAAATCGTGCATTTGGCATTGTCTCAGGATAGAAAACTCTGCTTTCTGAAACTCGTCTGCACTCAGTGAAACAGCCGCCCTGTGAAGGGATCGAGCTGTAGCCTCCAAAAATTCAGAATAGCTACTGAACTCCTGGACGTCAGGCTCAGATTGCGATTCAGCCTCCTTCAATGATCCACAAAACACAGATTTCTTGAGTTCCTGATTTTCTTCAGGGACCTGACCTTCTGGTACCTTTGGCCAACAGCTACTAGGCTTTGTCAAAAAATCTGGATCTCGTTTCCATCGTGTTTCTTCGGCTAGCTGAACCAGAGACAACCCACGTGTGATATCATCCGCAGGATTGGATGCTGAATCAACATAGCGCCAAGCTCCCAGGTCGGACAACTCCTGAATTTCGGTGACTCTAACTCCAACGAAGACTCTGTATCTGCACGAATCAGACTGTAGCCAGGTAAGAACCGTAGTCGAATCAGACCAGTATACATATTGGTGGATATCTTGAGTCAGCTCTTTCTTTAAGACATCTCCCAGCTGTGCCACGGTCAATGCAGCGCAAAGCTCCAAACGAGTGATGGAGATCTGTTTCCTTGGAGCGACTCCTGACCTTGCAGCCAGGAAGGAAACCTGCATGTTATCGTGTTTGTCTTCAGAGCACAAGTATGCCACAGAGCCATACGCTTTTTCAGAAGCATCACAAAACACATGGACACTGCGGCTCTTAACTGGATGCTGAAGGCTGGCACTGTAATCTTGGTAGGTGAATTTCCGGCAAATGTGGTAGCTCGCTCTCCCACTGATGCCAAATGTCTAGTAGACTCATCGGTAAATTAGGGTCATCCCATTCGCGTCGTTTGTCCCACAACAACTGCACGACACTCTTGTGGTATACGGAATGAGATGCCCAAGGGGGTCATAAAGCTTGGCTAGGGTGCGATAGATGTTCCGCATGGTAGTTTCACCCTTTTCCTTTTGGTAAGGTTTGTATACCAGTGTGTCAGATCTGCACTGCCATATCAATCCAAGGGCATTCTCTTGAGGGTTGGTCATTTCTTGACGGAGCCAGATATCACTACTACTTGACTTTAACTCAGCAGGAAGGTGACCAATAACCTCAGGGATGTTACTGGCCCATTGCCTCAGTTCAAATCCACCCTCATTAAGATGACACTGCAATCGGTTTACCATCTGTACAGCTTGAGCTTCAGTTGTTACACTCTTGAGACAATTGTCAACATAGAAGTTGCGCTCCACAGTTTGACGAACTTCATCAGTAGCCTCAAGATCCACCTTTGCATGAGACTGAAGTGAATAAGTAGCACAACAAGGGCTACACGCAGTTCCGAATGGCAGGACTTGCCACTGATACACCACGGCAGGTTCTGATGTCCTCCCATGCCGCCACAGTAATCGAAGGAATGGTTTATCCTCATCAAGTAGGCGGACTTGATGGAACATGCCCTTCACATCACTGGAGATGGCCACGGGATGTTCCCGAAAGCGGAGGAGTACCCACAACAAGCTAGAACTTAACGTAGGACCGGGCAAAAGATGGTCATTCAGAGATTTACCCTGGTATTCGAAAGAACAATTGAAAACAATACAGTTCTTTGCATTGTGCTGAACCATATGATGTGGTATGTACCACGACTTGTAGCTCAGATCGTACTCTGCAGATGTCAATGGGGTGACGTAACCCGCGACCAGCAATTTCTGAATCTCCGATTCATAAGCCTCAGCCATACTAGGATCTCTAGCTAGTTTCCTCTCTGTACTGCGTAACAGGGCCATGACTGCTTCCTTAGGTGAGTTCAAAGGAGGCGGCGACTCTTTCCAGAGTAGAGGTGTGGCGTACCTTTTGACACCATCCACATCAATCCTGATGGTTTTCTCCTCTAGGAGGTGAATAGCTTCTGCATCCTGTCGAGATCGACTAACCACTTTCTCAGATCGATATGGAAGAGTGTCTAACTTCCAAAGATTTTCAACCTGACGGAAAAGCTCATCCTTAGGAGAAAGACAGGAAATGAACAAACATTCTTGAGAATGCAAAGAAGGATTAAGGAGACTTGATGGGCCCTGTAAAGTCCAGCCAAGCTTTGTATGAACCGCTGCAGGGCCTCCAGGGGGACCAAGTCTCACGGGCTCCACAGGGGTTATCAAGTGAGGATAATCTGAACCAATAAGCAGCAAAGGCTGTGCTTCATGGATGTCATTCAAAGGTAAATCACGGAGATGACGATATCTACTTTGCAAATCAGCAATGGGGTAAGTATGTTGAACCAGAGCAAGCTCTTTTGCTGTGAATGCACCTTTGATAGAGTAAGATCTGTCAGGATTTGAGACAGGCGATATAGAGAAGGATACAGCTCTTCCATGAATAGTATGAACTTCCTGTCTCACCGTGCGCAGAGCCGAGTTCTCGACTTCACCGTGGAGGCCTAGACGTTGAGCAGCTTCATACAACAAGATAGTTCGCTCAGATCCGTCGTCTAGCACAGCGTAAGTTTCAAGCGATTTATCACCATTTTGAAGGATCACTCGGCTTAACTTAAGCAACACCTGCTTACTACTTGCAGGTCGATCTAAGTACAAGGTCTGAATAGAAGGCTCCATTGAATTTGCATCTTTCTGAGACGTCTTGATACTGCTTTTCTCATTGCTTCTGAGCTGGAATTGACATCATGAAGGACATCAAGATGCCTTCAGTCACATCGCTTGCACTTTGCCTTCAGTGTACATTTGGCTGACAAATGGCCTCGACCGCAGCGCCAACACCTATTGCCTGTTCTAATCCAACTTTCGATCTGCTTATTAGAGAGAAGTTTGAAATTAGAGCACTGGTTCATGTAGTGCTGAACTGTGTCACAGAATGGACAATACTTCTTAGGCTTGTCCTGTAGCCTGTCTGGATCTGTGGCCGTGGTCTTTGGATTCTCTACTGGTGCTACTTTCTGCTCTCCTCCATGTAGAACAGTAGTCATCTTACGGGGCACAAAGCTAGTTCGCTTGTCTTTACGAGAGCTGTGTTTCTCCTGATCAGGATAGGTCCCATATTGAGTTCCCTCTACCTGGACACGTACTTCGTATTCTAACCAGTCAGCGAAGTCGAGTAGCGTTGGAACCGATGTCTGTAGTGGGTTAATGAATCTCTTAAAGTTAGCTCTTAGGTCGTACGGCAACCTAGCTAAGAGACGAGAAACGTGTGATCCACATTTCAGTTCAGTGCAACCTGTGCTACCTAACTGGTTCAACATCCCAACCAGTGCACGGACACGAAGGGCGAATGCCTTGAAAGACTTCACATCACCGCTCCTGATACTGGGCCCGTCCATTAGATTATCAATCCTTTGCAAAGCCAACTGATGCGGCTGGCCATACATATCAGTGAGCGCTCTCATTGTGTCGCTGAAGGGCATACGGCTGTGACTATATGAGTCAGCGACAAGCAAAGCATCTTCCAACTTCAGATGGTCCATAAGTATTTGGAATTTAAAAGACTCAGAAGCATCGTCAGGTAGGATGTTGGTTAATGCCAACTTAAGACGCGTGAACTCCCGGGGATCATCCCGACAGAAATCAGGGATTTTAGGAGTGGGTCCCCGATATTGCATGGATGAAGGACATAAGGCAGATGGAAGACCAGACCGTCCCTGTGAATAGTAAGTATGGTTAGGTGGCAACGGTCTACTTTCTCGAATGCACTCTTGCCTCCAATCAAACGGAGAATGATCAAAATGATCCCTCTGAGTATAGTCTGGTAAGTGTCTTTCACTCGAACAGCGATGGTAAGGATCACTTGCCGTCCGATGAACATCACGAGTTGACATGCGAGACTGTACAAAAGGAGAATCATCTGTATGACGATTATAATGATCAGACAGACTATGTTGCCTCAACGGAACGTTAGCATCATTCCCGTATCGTGGTGAATCACTTTTGCTGTTAAGAGGGTCATTATAAGAAGGAGTCGACATACCTGAACCAGACTGACTATCATTAAACCGACCAACTTTCTTCAAACTTTCTGTCAGCTCTTCAATGAGATCTCGGCCACCACGGTCATGACCTGTGTGGAGCGATTCATCTCTAGATGGCACCAAAGGAGTGTGTTCAGGTTGGTTAGGATTACTGGTAGACTTTGGTGTGGATGACAACCCAACATCATCATTCAAAGGTCGCTGCACAGACAATGAACCCTGGGAAGCTAACACAGGAGAATTAGCAATCAGTTCCGATATGCGTTTCACATCTTGTCTCAAGCGCATATTTTCCTCCCTCATTTCACGCATACAAGATAGCATTTCAGACTGCTCATCTGCAAACGCTAAACGGTTTTGAGAATAACTGACATCATAATCACATAGATACGATGGTGGTCTAGTTATTCTACGTGGACGTACAACCTCTGGCTCTAAAGGCTCTTCCCTAGGCCTGGACATCATTGCTAAAGTGGTTATAGGTATCCGGCTCGAAGGACCATCAAATGTATTGAAGACTGTGTTATGCACTGATTCAAAATATACAATTATGTGATTGCAAATCAGGCAATGAGGTGGTGAAAATGAGAGTACTCAGTCTTTGCAAGTCTGAAGTGTTCAAAAAAATCCACTTAACGCAAGGAGGGTACCGATTCAAATGTTAATCCTCATACGCGATGTCATCACATTGAAACTCAAACAGGTGGTTACATCCTCAGTCTGCATCCTTATTTGGTCCTGAGAGGCTTAATGTGAGGTGATATTAACAATGATGAATGTATTATCGTGTGCTGCGGTGTTCCATAGGCGTGATGGGTGTGTGTAATATACACACTCAGCTGGATAAACGTGGATGAATGTGGTTCTGCAAATATACAAATTAACTCAATAAGTTTTCCAGCACGATTTGTACAATAAAGTGCTGTACCATTATCGTTTCACTTGAGTGAACACGCGAGTCATTACAAATGTGATAAATGAATAATATAGCAACTAATCTTTACAACTGAACAGTTATCTTGTTAATGTATTTAACAACATGTCAAGACAATGATTATTAAACTAAATAAAGTAAAACAAACACTTACAATCTGCAATGACGCACGTGATGGTATTCACCATACAAATCCACATATCTCTGGAGCGATCACACAACATCGGCCGCCCATCACATCTGAGAATGCCAAACTGCACACGATATGAATGCTCTATGGTTGTACTATAACCGGATGGCTATAATTCACGTTGAATCATGAATTTACAATAACAACACACACCGCATTTCTTTCTTCTCCTCCATTGCTGCGTATCTGATCTCGCTCTATTATCTGTCGAACTCGCGAGACTTAGGATTAAACTCCGCCTACTTAGCAGACGCAATACTCAAACAGAGCACTGTACAACTATTATAATAATATGAACGTAACTTGAACATAGTCTTTTGCACACTGGTCTATGCGTTTTTTTTTCAGCAGGTTTAGACACTATGCAGATAATATACACAAACGATCATGCACACATATCCTCTTTATTGTAGTAGCAGCTAAGAATGTTATTGTACATTTTTGTAAAGACTCATTATCATCAGTACTGTAGAATGCAAATCTGCTAACATGGCATTTATGCCTTAAAACATATTAATAGTGTTCATGTATGTTAAAGAAAAAGTAGTGGGAGGCCTGTGCAGTGGCGGAACTAGAATTTTTTTAATGGGGTGGCCAGGGGGTGGCCAAAGCTACTTTAGGGGGTCCATAGTCCATAAAAGAAAATGACATGTAACCATGTATCAAGAAAGCATAAATGAATGTTTTGATCGCATTAGATGTAAACATAATATGGGTGAATTTTAAATCTTTCTACTGTATTTCTTACATCTGATTTACTGTCTGTTAAAGGGATTCACCCATAAATGAAAGTTCTGTCATCATTTACTCACCCTTATGTTGTTCTAAACCTGTATTTTATTTTAATAAACACAAAAGAAGATATTTTGATAAATGATGGTAAGCACACAATTAATGGTATATCCATTGAATTCCATTATGTTGTTTTTATTCCTACTATGGAAGTCAATGGTTAACAGCTGTGTGCATACCATCATTTATCAAAATATCCTACTTTGTGTTCACAAGAAAAAAGAAATTCGTACAGGTTTAAAACAACATAAGGATGTAAAAATGATGACAGAACCCCCATTTTGTGAACTATCCCTTTAATGAAGCAAAAGATCAGGAAATCTAAACTCCATGATAAACCTTAAACTTACTTCAAATAGCAGAGCTCAACACAAAGGATGTTTCGATTAATCTTTATTAACGAAGATACAGAAGATGCAAAAGTTTTCTTTTTTCTTTTGATATTTAATTAACATTAATGACAGAGAGACTTCAACAGGTTAGGCTAAGACCGAATGCAATAAAATGTTTATTTGTTTAAGACGTACAGTAACCAAATGTTTAGTATGAAAATCACCAAGACAGCTATTTTGACATATGAGCATTTGTCCGTTTAAGCCAAAAAGACGAGAATATGAAGTTGTTTAAGCTCTGGCTGTGCACGCGTCGCGCTTTCAAGTTCAATGTGGCAATCCAGTCGAATTAACAATCATACAGAAGCCTATAAAGATCACGTCAAGAATGAAAACATGGTGCTGGGTTTTGTTGTAAAAAGAATTGGCAATCTTAGACTTTATTCAGTCCACAAGACAATTACCACACTTCCAGCATATACGGTGAAAATAAATCATGTAGTATTAGCAAAATGTACGACTTCACTTACATCATTTTAAAGATTCCAATCATTATGTAGACATGACATTTATCTTTTGATGGTATGACAAGTATTCGTTAAGTTACAGTAATTTTTCTGACGCGTTTTTGAAAAGACGTCACTGATGGAGAGATAACAGAACGCGCATAATGTATATTTTCTTAATTTTGTGAAAAGCACAACATTCAGTTTTATAGACACACAAAAAATGACACTTGAACGTTTTAAATGATGTATAAATCATATCTGTATGTCCAAAATCAGCAGAGTAATCCAAGTCTCTTTGCGCAGTGATTGAAAAATAAAGAGTTTGCACCGCGACCGCAGGGAGGGTTAATATTCATAATGTTTGTTTTTAACAATGTACTGTGCTGCCGCACGTCGAAAATAAACATAGCTTAGATTAAGTGAAAGTAGCGCATTAAATTTGGGGTGGCACACGGGGTGGCCACCCTGGACACCCCTCGGGCTCCGCCACTGGGCCTGTGCCAGTAGAGCTTCATGTCAACAGGCCTGCTGGAAAATAAAGCAAGGATATAGCATGCTCTTTGTTGATTCTTTGTTTTTTTATAATGTCCCATGTATTTAAGACATATGCCATAGGCCAGAACAATTTTCAATTATGTTTAAGTTTTGTTTAAGAGGCATATTTTTTGGGATTGAGGCATGTTTTTGGGCACAGAGGTGAGCTCGAGCGCGCCGGACAGCTGAACATGCGACAGATCAACTAAAGCTGGGTACACACCACAAGATATTCAGGCTGAATTTGGGCTGATTTTCCTTGTTAAATGGGTCATTCTACAAAAAAGGTGGAATTCGGGTGATGGAAATCTGCTTAAATGAAGTTTTTCAACATACCCAAAACTCCTATAATAGCATTAATTAATTTGTCAAATCTATGAATCCGTAAAATGGGGAGCTTAATCTACACTGTAAAAAAAATTTGCCTCCCTAACTCAAAATTTTCTAGTGACTGGTAACATTGACATTTTTAACTTGGGCCAATAGATTTTCTGTGAATGGAATTTTATCAATTGTGGCAACGATCTTTAAACATTAGCTCAATGGAAAAATAACAGGTTGAGCCAATTGAAAATAAGAAACCATGTTTTTTGCCCAATTAACTTTTTAAAATTGTGGTAGCATTCTTTTTTTAATTTACCCAATCTGAAAATGTATTTTGGTAAAATTATATTGGTAAGGAACCATGCTGAATTGTTTATTTCCGTTGTCCTAATAGAAAAAAAAACACTCAAACAATTTTGTAACATTTTATTCATTTTTTATTTATTTGTAATACCTTAAAATTGTAAACATACAGAAATGGTCTGCATACAATTGCACAGTAGACATTAGAAAATAATTATTTTTAATAAAAAGTTTAGAAAATATATTTTATCTCCAAAAACACCAATATAAAAGCGGGGAGAGTTCCCAATGTTAATCACAATTTCACTTGAATTTAACATTCTCACACGAAGTAAGAGCTTATGAAACTACTTTAAACACTTAAACATTTAAACAATGCCTCATAATGATTTAAACACCTAAAGCATTCTACAAATTCAAGGCATAAAGTCTCACAAATTGTCCAGCACAACCGGCTCACTGGAAATTAATCTTGACATGGATCAGCAACTGCTCAGTGTTTCACGAATTCCCATTTTCATGTCACGTGTGTAAATCACCAAAGCCTTGGTATGCTGTAAGAAGTAAAAAAGTCTCACTGAGTGTACATGTACCAAATGAAGCCAATGTAATAAATAAAACCAGATCAATATGGAATATCCTCAAAGTTTACACTTCTGAACATAGAAAAACGTCTGCTGTTAGCTATATTGCTGTTCAACATTATGAAAATAAAACAGTTTTAATATAGAAGTACAGCTATTTTGGTATTGGAAATTTTTCATTACTATAGTTTCAGTTAAAATATCCTTAATTGAGACTATGGTAAATGTGTGGTTATATGGTTATCCAACACAAACGATAGTAAAACTATGGTTAATTTTTTAAGGGCGAATTGTTCAAGCAAACCTATACTAATGTTAAGTGCTACTTTGTGTTGGTTTTATATTCGATTACTTACAGTACAGTTAACGCGCTGATTATTTAAACATCTCGTCTGTTTTGGGCGGTGTTCGTGCACTTATTTGAGACTTGCGCGTTAAGTATAAACAGCAGCTTTACAACACCAGCTGAGATAGAGCCTCCTTTTCATATCTACCCCTCGTGGATTTCCTGATGCAAGATGACGACGGCAGCATGCACGGGGCGCAGATCGATTGGCACATGAGATCAATGTAACGCGAGATATAAGCTTTTGAATGGCTCTCGCGGAACTTTGATGTCATAGGTTGGTTTGTCTGCCCGTTTGGTGAAGTCCAGGCCAAATACAGAAGCCCCCACACTCGTAATAAATTAATTTATTTAAAAAACACGACAATTTCTCTCTAGAAAGGCGCAGTTTGCAAGCAGCCTTTCATGTCTATGTGTGCACGTGCGTGGGCGCGGCGCAGCGGCTCTTAATAAAAAAAAACGTACCTAAATCTCGAAAAAGCTAACAGTTTGCATACAAATATGTTATATAAGAAATACAAATATAATATTTAAGTACTTACCATAACTTTATTGTAGAAAATGTCGATCATCAACTCCACACTCCACACTGAAGCCAATTAAATTCAGGTGCATTCCCATACGCTTTTCTGGCTGAACTATGTTCAGTCAACTTAGATTTTTCATTTGACACGATAAATTGGCTGAGCAGAGTTTAATATGTTCTGTGAATATACATTTTTGTTTTAAGCCAATTCTTTATGTTTTAATTACCACAATGCATATTTTTGTTTGGGGAGAATTTTTTTAAAGCAATATGTTGAGTCAATACTTAACTTTCAGTTTCCACAATTTTTTAAAATATTTTTTTACAGTGTATGTTTAACTTTTTTAATACATTTTAATAAAAAAATCCCTGACGTTGTATCTTCAAAACCTGACAAAATGAGAATATAATAATAGATAACGAATATGATAAAATTATAAACTTAAACATTTTTCCATCTTGTTTTTTTATGCTTTTATGTTGGTCAGTTAAAGGAATAGTGCTTTGGAAGTACTCGTTAGAGAAGTAACACCAATGATGGTAGGGATGGCTGACGCGAAACAGTCGTTTCGAAGCTTTGCGAGATCCCGAAGTGCAAATGTGTCGAAACACTGATCCGAAGCGTGATTCAAACACCCATGTCACGTGACTATGACCAAACGAAGCCTCGAAGTGTTTCACTAAGTGTTTCATCAGGTGTGGTCTGCCGAATCAGTGTTTGATTGGCACGGTCGGGAACGGACAACACAATCGCACATCTGTATAAAAGTGAAGTAAACGCATATTGACCTTGTGGGTTTTGTGAGAGGGGTTTTTCAAAGGCTGGAGAAATTATCTGTAAAAAAAGAAGTAGGCTAAGTCCTTCCACATACAGCAGATATTTATATGTGACATGGTGGCTTGATATATTTTATTAATTTCTTATTGTTTATGTGGTATTTATCTCTATTCAATTTATTTATTAAATAGACCAGCTTATAGTTATTGACAATGATGAGCCTAAAAGCTCATGTAGTTGTCAAACAGATGTTAAAACAACAACAAAAAAAATTTAACTTCATTGTGACGACGGTAATAGTAATGCGTTTCCCGGGGTTCGATCCAAAGGGTTATTGTATGAGAGTCGACGACACTATCCACTCTCCCATCCGATCACTTGTGTCAATCAATCAACATGTGGAATACAATTTGTCAGTGATCGTCTAAAACCTTGTCAAGGCTGCACTATGGCTAAACGTGCAAATGACCACTAGGTGTCACTGTGGAGGCGGTTTCGAACTATGTTTCAAAGCCTTGACACAATTGATTCAATGTTTCACGAACCCTTGCTCTGCCCATCACCAAATGATGGTAACACCAATGAAAGTAACACCAATGACGATAACACCAATAACAATTTACGGAAAAAACGAACATTTTAACAAAATGGCTGCCATTAGCCATGTGCTATTTCATCAGAGATGTAACAATCACAAGTATACTTATTCAGTATAATGTATTTTTATGTAAAGATCTTAACACTCCCAGCTATAAAAAAGAGTAACACTAATGACATCCAAAAAAATCTCTCAAAATTCTTAGATATATCATGATATTTTAGACAAATAAGGTAAGAGATCTCACAAACCTTTTGCCTTCCTCCACTGCACTTCTTCCATTGACCTCTTGCCCCAATAAAAACTTCAAAGAGCTAATGCATTGGTTTCAAAATAAAGATGCTTTGGGTAGGGTAACACCAATGACATAAAATTGAGGGACAAATAATTATTTGATATTATTCATATTAATAGTGTATTTTTTCCCATTTCAGTGTTGTAGTAAATTCATACAGGGTTAAAGGTAAATGTAAATTAGATTTGTTTTATAAAAAACATGGTTTTAAATAAGAAGTACACAGTTCAACTTCCATGTATGATCAAAGGGACATGGCAATTTTCAGGACCAGACATTTTAAAAAAAGTTTTAAAAAAGGAAAATTAAATTAATAAACTCTCTCATCATTTTAAGGACAGTCTATATTTGTTAAAAATATATAATTATGGGATTATTGGGTCAAATTAAACGATTAAGGGGTCAGCAAAAGCAAGGGACAAGCATTTCCACCTTTTTTGTAGAATGACCCAAATGCTAAATATTTACGAGCAGAAATCTTGTTGTGTGGTGGAAGCCTGAGGACAAACACATACACACGCTGTAGATTGTAAAACGAAACGATTAGAAAGCGAGCAAATGAAAGATAAAACCACAATAACTTAATGGTGCAGCATGCACAGTCCAAAAAAAGCAGTCCATTGTATTAATGACATTTATTTATGCCCGTTGTTTGCCATGTTTGTGTACTGTGATGTTTGGAAGTCATGTTTGGACACGAGAAATATCGTGAGATCTTCTCAGGATTTCCTGTGTTCTCAGCTGAGACTCGCATTGTTTGTGAAGTTAATCTGATGGTGTGCTGTCATGACCACATAGCGGCAGTCTACACACTAGGAACAAACATGTTAAATTGACGATTTTTTCATCATGTTTGTGGTCTCTCACATAGTATAGGGAGTGTTTGTATTTGGAAGCGACGTCACTCACAGTCAACCACACTTCAGCTGCTAAACGGCCACAAGGGGGAGCACAAGAAAAGCTAAAATGATAATGCAGAAAAAACTTTATGTATATTAAATGATTATTTCAATTTTTGATTATTGCAGAATTTCAGCAATTATTAACCAAATAAGCTAAAGCACTGTTTCAAAAGTATGAGTTTTGTGAATTAAGGGAACGTGCCTTTATCAATTGATTATTGATATTCAATTGATTTTGACAGTAATAATATGGCAACAATTTGACATCTTTTCATGTCAAACTATATAAGTGTATTATTAGAAGTGTATCATTTGAGTCACCAGAGGAAGTGACAGTGTTTCCTCTAGGATTTTTTCCAGCTGTGGCGGCAAGGGGCGCCCATGATGATTATAAATGTACATTATTTTTTATGTAGAATATAGGCTACAGTAAACTAACATGTATTTTTTATCATTTTCATGCTGTCATTTACGTTTCCTTATATTTATAGCATACTGCTTTTCTATGTTTGATCTAAACTGTATTTTCTTAAAAAATACGTACGTTTTATAGCGTCATACGGATCTTTCATTGTAGTTTTAATGTAGTGTGCAAGTTCGTGCTCATGTTTAGCGTTACAGAGCTGTTGCAAAGTCACGCATAGTCCTATTTGATAATCCGCACCGCTGTGATTGACAGAACACCTGACCCGACATCAGCAGCAATTTATTCCAGCATTCCACACCCGGCCTGTTTGACATAAAGAGCCCGACCCGGTCACACCGCAAATCGCGCAGCTAAATATAAACCTTTAACGTTCTTCAGACAGAGCTTAAACACAAATAAGCCATTTAAAAACTGCTACCTATCGGAATCGAGTCGAATTTTGGGCTTGGGTTTTAGACCTGCAGTTTAGCCTACTCTTGCTTATTGAGTCCCGACCTGCATCTACAACGCATATGACACGTTAATATTATTACACCCGTTACATCAAAAATTATGCGGTTGACCCGCGGGTACCCTGATCCCGCTGTCTGAAAACATATAAACCGTCTCACCGTCTGCCTCAAGTTTTTATTACCAACGTCCGTCTCTTCCACGGGAATAATGTAAGTTTCCTTCCAAACAGATTCGACTATTAATGTCTTGCAGTCGCATTTAAGTAGTATTCAGTGCTTAGCCTTTTGTTTTTGAACAAACATCTTATCATTTAATGTGAAACTTTGTGAGGGTCGATCTAAAGCACAGAAGACGCGCTGCGTTTATAGCAGGCCCGGCTGCAGGATGAAATGACTGAGGGGGCATGTGAAATTGTTGAGGGGGCTTAACTTTATACCATCAATGATACACTGAGATCTCGCTTTGAAAAGACATTTTTAAATGCAGCGGTCCATAAAACACTCCATATGCAACTGCACAGGTAACCACATGGCCGCAGCACCCCCTGTTGGCGAGAAAGGGAGATTTTTTAAGTAAAAATATTTTGCACAATTTATATATTACTTATGAATATTTTGGGAAATTATTTTTTACACAAGTAGGTTATTAAGTGTATTTTGGATTTTAATTTCATTACTGTCTGTGCCTACCCATCTCCGTGGCCTCATCCGAGCGCACTTTCTCCACCTTGCGTCTTTTGAAGACATGGGTACGCAGCACCATGACCCAGAAAAGACTCACACACCTTTGGCTGATGCATGCCCACACAGAAATTCTGAACTCCCTGGGCATTCGTCCCCTAGCTCATGAGAGACTTTGGACTTTATTATACAACCGGGGCAATGCGCGACGCGAGTGTCTTTTGCTAGAGTAAAAAGCGCGTTGATAATATGCGCAGTATTAACGGGATGACAACGCGGGTTTGCATACATGGATGCGAAGCAGCACAAAAACGCGTTTTAATATGAAAAATTAAAGGATTAAAATGTAAAAGATTATTATTGAGTCTCTTGGACATAATTGATGACCGATTATGAGACGTTAGAAGGCGCAAAGAGCTGCTTCATCTGTAGCTAAGTAAAATAAATGCTTTGCTTTAAACAAATGCATCTATTTTTAAATGTTTTTTTTTTAAATGCAACCCCACGAATTTATTGTATATAATGACTCTGTACCTGTGGATATGGTGAGATGAGAACGTTTGTAAGTTCTTTATCTCTTGTTTGTAACAAATAAAGTATTTTTAGAGTACAAACGTTATATAAAGCCTAATATATTATAAAAATGTAATTATACACCATATTTCTTTATACAATATCAGAACTAAACCCATTGTTGTTTATGTTCAATTTATGAATTATTTATAAGTTTAAAAAAAGATGGTAATAGTACTATTTAGTAAAAAAAGAGCTATATAAAAATATACAGGTATGTTACTGTGAGAATATTTTACCACTGTTAATCGACGTGTGATCCTAACTTAAAAACCAAAGTAAAATATGTTCGTCCGCATGGACATTGAAAATACGTTGTTATAATATTATATGTTGTATGTATATCTGAAGTTGTAATGAAAGTAATTTCCCCTGGGATTTTTAAAAGTATTTCTGCTTCTGATTAATAGCGCATACATTCATCTGAGAACTGTCTGTGTGTTTCAGACCCTGCTGTGTGCACTGACTGAAGTGTATATGACAATTAAGTAGTGAAACTCAATGCATTTATTTAAAAAAAAAACTATTTTCAAAGGAACTGTATTCTGACAGTTATTCAAAGATGCACACATTATTCCGCTAATTATTTGAATATTAAACGAGAGAATGTATATACGGCAATGGACGTCTCATATGGCAATAAATATCCACATAGGCTATAACTTAACATAACAGCATAATGAAATGAATAAACAAACAAGGAAGCAGGATTGATGTGTAAATTGTATCATTATTACCGGAAAAACAGCAATATTACTGAAATAAACTCTGAGGTAGGCTAAATGCGCAAACACGCTGTTAACCGCAAGTTAATAAGCAATAAAAGTGGATAAAACATTATCTCTTGACAAAATGATTTTAAAGGAAATGTATTCTTACAGTTATTCAAAGATGCACAAATTATTCCATATATTATTTCCTGTTTAAGAGCGCGTTCGTCTTGGTCTCGCTCTGTTATAATAGCTGATTGACAGATGCACATCTCCGTCTTTCAAACAAGTATCATTATAACCTTTATAACAGTAGAGTAAACTTTATAGTTGCTTCCACTGTGTTTGTCTGATATGAATAACACACGTCGGCAAATTATTATTATTTGAAAATAATTTGTATGTATTATTTGCAAATTATTATCTTATTTTAATAGATTTGTATTGCGGCTCTGGCTAAATGAGATAAAAATACATCCTACAATCCTGTGAAATTTTGTGTTTAGAGTTGGGTTTGGGTGAAGGATTAGGATAAAACAGTGCTCATCAGGCGAGATTTCGTTTGCTGTATCCCTTCCATACACAACCGCAGGCGTGGCGGGGATGTTTTAGGCGTGGTGGCCCGCCACGGTTGAATGTATATAGCGGAAACACTGAGTGAAATAGCAAAAGACTAATTGCAATTGAGATTGAAATACGGCAGGGTGATAACTCGAAAGGCATAGGAAATTCATTTGCAAATTAACTATTTGAAAATTTGGCATATATTGTATGTTTGCGTAAACGGAAATGCAAAAGGTTTGCATTTGCGTTTGAATTAAAGGGATAATCAATTTAATTCAATTTTATTTATAAAGCCCTTTTCACAACTGTTTAATTGTTTCAAAGCAGCTTTACATTAATATATGCAGGAAAAAAATACGGATAAATCATAAAAACATAAACAGCAGAATACAGCGGTTAAGATTAACCATACTAGCCAGCGTAGTAAAAATATTACCTATGTAAGAGGGTGCTACGTTAAGCCAATTTCAGCAGACTCCCCAGGGGTTGAAAAAACCTCCTAGGAGAAAAAACCTGTGGGTAAAAAGTCCTAGGAGGGAAAAAAAAACCTTGGGAGACAGCCAGACATAGCTCATTCTTAAGAGGATATTAAGAGTTTGGTTCCAAAACGCAATAAATCCATTTTGACAAATTTCGGTAAAAACGTGTTTTCTATACCAATAAAGTGACAAGATGAAAACCACTATTTTCTGTTAAAAACTTTCACATAATATCTTTAGGTTATAAAAGCATAAAAAAATTCAAATCCATGAATTGATTTTCAAAGATTTATTATAAAAACGAATTAATTTTTCCACAAAATACAATAAATCCAATAAGTTTTATACAAAAATACAATAAGTTTTTTTTATCAAAATGCTATAAATCTATTCAATCAGTGTATAAATGTGCATTCATCTTTGCCATTTTATATTCTTTTAGTTGACTTGTGGTATACACTGATTAAAAAAATAAACATTAATGGCAATAATCAAAACACTTACTTTGTCATATTAAGATCACTGTCATTGCTGCGGTTATACTTGACGTCGTTGCTTAACATTTTTCACAACGATCAGCTGTAAAATGTTTTGGTCCTGCTCGATTTTCATTGACCTTGTGTAAAATAATGTAAAGTTTTTCATAAGATCCCCTGGGGTCAATGTGTTAGCATCACAGAAACTTGATGCTGTCAGGAAAACAAGCACCCGTCTCCCGAGTGCCTCTCGCGTAAATTATATGTTGACGGCTTACATTTCTTTCCAGTCACAGAAAACCATCACAGGTTTATCAATGCCATTTAAGTATTATTTTGCTTTTGTTTGTTTGTTGATCACGAAGTACAAAGTTAGATGAGGAAAACTAGAATTATGTGTACTCAACGCGCCGCCATTGTTTGTTTACATTGCGTGGAATGGTGCGCTGTAATTTGTGGAGCGGATTTATTGCATTCTGTAGAAAAGGAGGAGTGGGGTTTATAGCGTTTTGGGAAAAAAGGGAGAAAAGATGACAGAGTAACACAGCGGATATTGGATTTTGCGTAAAATTAAGAATTTACTTTTAAATATTGACCTGATACAATACTGATTTTGGCAGTAACTCATTTTTTTTTCAAAAATGGCGTTTATCGTGTTTTGGAACCAAACTCTTCATATATTATATAATATGTACGATTTTATATAACATATAAGTAGATTAGAGGAGGGCAGCTGGTGGTCGTTGGTCTGACATCAGCTGGGCATCATGTTGAAGGAAGGCCAGTAGATCAGTGGCGTGATAACCTCCATGGCAGCCGGAGCTGGGTCTGTTAGTCCCATTGTCCTCGGGAATGAGGACGAGACAGGGAAAGGGAAACAAAATCCTATTAACGTAGGGGCCGTTCACATGTAATGCAAGTGTCACACAGTATTGTGGTTTAATATCCGCTCAGTTCCAGACAGGCTAACTATAGCGGCATAAATATATTACCCAGACGAGTTATGTGAATGCTTTTTTCTGGACACGCTAACTATTGCAGGATAGGTAAATTTACTAGACAAATTATGTGAATGCTTTGTTTAAGAGAAATGTCTTTAGTTTAGACTTAAATTGATTGACTGTGTCAGATTCTCAAATTTTTTTTGGCAAATCATTCCAGAGCTTAAGGGCTAAGTAGGAAAAGGATTGACCACCTTTATTAGATACTTTTGAAACTATAGGGATAATTAAGTAACCAGAATTTTGCAACCGCAGTGTACGTGATGGATTGTATTCTGATAGTAATTCTGTAAGATTACGAGGGTTTTAGGCCCTTTAAGGCTTTATAGGTATTATAAAGATACATAGATTAGCAATATTTTAAAATCTATGCGATATTTAACTGGTAACCAATGTAAAGATGACAAAATTGGGCTTATGTGGTCATACTTCTTAGATCAAGTGAGCACTTTTGCGACAGCGTTTTGAACCAGCTGAAACTTATTTATTTGATTTGCGTGATAATCGAAGGATAGGTTGCTGTTAAACATCACAACTAGGTTCTTGACTGTGGAAGATGGCACCACACTGCAGCCATCTATGGGCAACTTGTAATTGGACATATTTTGTTTGGGGCGATTTGGTTCAATAATAATAATCTCTGTCTTATTAGAGTTTAGCATAAGGAAATCTCGCTAATACAGTCAGTTAGCTTAGAAAACTGGTTTTGCTAGAATGTGAGGAGATGTAAAGCTGGGTATCATCTACATAGCAGTGAAAACTTATGTTGTGTTTCCTGATGATGTCTTCTAGATATAACATGCATAACGAGAATAGGATAAGACCTAAAACTGATCTCTGCGGTTGATAGTGATAGCGGTTTGTTAGAAATAGTTTTGTTTTTGGCAGCCTGTTTAAATTTTAGTTTTAGTCTAGTCTTTGTGTCAAGCTGTCATTTTAATTTTATTAGTTTTAGAGTTCATACTCTTTTTAGTCTAGTCAAGTTTTAGTCGACTAAAAGTTTGGGCATTTTAGTCTTATTTTAGTCAGACTTATCAAGACTATTTTTGACTAGTTTTAGTCGACGAAAACTGATGACATTTTACTCTAGTTTTAGTCAGTGAAATTGTATTTTAGTCTCTTAAGTAATGCAATTCTATTTAACCCACATAGTATAATGACCTAGTAGTAGTATAGACAAAACAATATTTTCTTTTAGCTAAACCAATTTCAAACAAAAGTTATCTTGTAATATTATTGTTACCTTATTGTTATAGACTCAAGAATACATCCATTCCAGACATGGAAGATGCTGAAATTTGAATTTACAAGATATTTATTTTACTCTGAGTGAGTGACTTGAATGTTCGTAAGAGTCTACATAAATTCTACATCAGGGGTTTTCGGGCGTGTCCTGGAGGACCGCTAGTGCTGCACAGTTTGCATGTCTCCCTCATTAGACACACCTGGTTTAAATCTTCAGCTCATTAGTAGAGACTGCAAGACCTGAGTCGTTCCTCAATACCAAGTACGCCAAACTCGGACTTGTGTCCTTCGTAGTTCGAACTTGCAAGTTCAGACTCGGAAGAACGAACTCCTGATGCGAAATGCATTCTGGGAACCTTCGCTGTCATATATCCACACAAGTCTCCTCTGATGCATCCTCAAGAACACATCCGGGGATTTTATGTGAACTTGGGCTTGATGCGAACTTTGATTTGGAAAAATACTTGGTCCGCGATGATAACGTTTCACAAGTCCACAAGAACACAAGTACAGACAAGAACACATATTGAGAAACGGCCCTGAACTGGGTGTGTAAGGTAACTGAATGAGGTGTGTCACAAAAGGGAGACATGCAAGATGTGCAGTGCTGGTGGTCCTCCAGGACAGGTTTGAAAACCCCTGGTCTACATAATCAAAACAGAAGTAGCCTACGCCAAAACCACACACAGCCAGTGGTGGATTTAGCAAATTGGGGGCCTAAGGCGAAGGTATGTATGGGGCCCACCATCCAGTTTATAAAAGAGAACAAAAACATTTTTTTACTCCAAAATGAAGATGGAAAGCAGAGAACACACAAAGTGTAGCACTACACAATCCAATAGAGAATAAGTAAATGGGGGAAAACAGCCACGAACAGTCAATGAGGGAGAAACAATTTTAATCTGATGCTGCACAAAAACTAGCAATGCATCAAAGCCAATGTTGTTACTAAGGTAAAAAAATCCAGTTTACAGTCACCTTTTATATTAAAGCAACACTATGTAGTTTTTTTACCTTTAAATAATGTCTTTAAAATTATTTCAGTGATAGGACAACCTTTAACTGGACAAATTGTACTGTTGCTGCCACCTGAGCAGCCTCCTAGCTGCTACAAGCACACTCTGAAAGTGGCGGTGGAGGGTAGGAAACACAGCCCCGTCCCTCCCCCTGCCTGCAGAAGAGTGTCTGATACAAGGCACTGTTGCGCTTTTCAACCATATGGGGGAGCTAAAAGTCATTTTTACATGGAAACTACATAGTGTTGCTTTAAAAATATGTTTTCTTGGACGTTTTCTTCATGAACATAGCGAAAGGGTTGTGAATTTGACCACAGTGTATTGTTGAGTTTTTGAAAAAAATTCAAAGCATTTTCCCAAAATATGTGTCAAAATAAGATTTGTCACCAAAAATCATTCCATTTGCTGAAACAGAGAGAAAGTTGTGGCCATATTAAGACTCAACAGCACCCCATAGTGGACGAAAACATCCCCAACATCTCCAGACTAACATTTGAGAGAGGTTGCACTGGCGCCATCAAGTTGTACAGCTGGTGGTGCTGGCCCTCAATTTTGTGGCACCAGTTACTGGGTGGTGTAAAAACAAAAAAATAAACACTAAAACAAAAAAGTCCAAACATGTTTAATGCATTAATAAATTAATACCAAATACAAATAATTTTATTCTTTATATACATAAATAATGTTTTTTAGCTTTACCATACTCTTATCATATATTTGCCTTACTGTAAACCATTAAACTTACAATCAACTTTTTATTACTTTGTCGTAAAAGCTTTAGGCTACTTTAACACAGACTTGAGTAAAGAAAATCTACTGCGTAAATATGCAGTGTACAGCAATATCTTTAGGCTTTCATTGATAAAACTAAAGCGGCTGATCTCCGCGTCTTTTATTATTTTCATTTTGCAAGCGTGTGGAAGTTGCGTGAGATTATTTCATCAACTGCGCTAAAATATCAGAGAAAGCTCTTACATAGACATATAAAAAACACTGTGCAGCATGTTTACTGACAATACAAGCTGCGGACTTTGACATAATATTAGTTTGCATCATTTTAAACCCGTCATTTCTCCCGCTCGCGTTTAAACGAAACCACCCCTCAAGGTAGTCAGGGCAGAAGCGGTCGAAAGTGGACAAGAGATAAGGATTTAGAGAGGTAATATGCACCTGAGATATGATAGAAAGGCGGGGGAGGGCCAGCAACAGGAAGAGTGACTGGATGCTTGTAGACGTAATCGCCTGCACATTATATTAATTTAATTATTTAAATTTGACCTTTAATAAAAAATAATCGCACAGAACTAGGCAGTTGACTCACCAAAGCCCCATTTTCCCCCATTATATTTGTCTTGATTCGTCTCTGTTCATGTACTTTTGAAGTGTTCATGATGATAAGGGTTTTATTATTTTTTTATTAGGTTGGTTGAGGGCCCCCTAATATGACCGCTGGTATGGGGCCCCAAGCAGCTGCCTACATATGCCTCTATGTTGAGACACCCTCCGCATACGGCCGCTGCTGGTCAAATGGGTCACACACAACTATAGTATGTGTGAGAATAGAAATATGCTATTGTTATCATTTATAATTGTACTTTGACAGCAGCACAAACTACAATCATACAAATATGCAATTATATATTATAGTTTATATTTCTGCATCTGTACCTGTGTAGTTAATGGACTTTGGCTTGAGGGGCAGGTTCGGTGTTTTGCACTTGAAGCCCTGTTTTCGGATTGTTTATGGTGAAATAGAACGGTTTTGACTGGAGTTTCGACATGTGTGGCTGCCCTGAGGGTTTTCGGGTGTTTGTGTTTCGCCTCCCACCTCTGCGGTGGGTTTATAGGTGCACTGGAACAATCCTTTCCAAAATGCACCAAACCTCCGTTTACAAAGACGTGAAACTCACAGAGTGGTCGGGGGTGTTCACTGGTGTGCTCACACGGAAATCGCTGCAGAAGATGCTTTCCAACAGGTGTTTTACATTCGTTGTTAACTTGTGGACCTATTTTTCCAAACGCCTCACACCCGTACATTCTTCCGCTGAGAGCTTGAATAATAGACACTTCAGCCCAGGTGGTGGCGCTAATCCGCCATTGCCAATTGCAAGAATCGAAACAAAGTTCCTGTTGGGAGTAATACCGTACCTCACAGCACATCTAACACAAGTCAATGGAGTTGGCAAAAACTACGATAAAACCTGTTGGAGTGCGTATTTTGCAGCGATTTTTGTGTGGGCGTGCCGGTGGGCGCCCCTGACCACTCGGTGGGTTTCGCGTCTTTGTAAACGAAAGTTTAATGCATTTTAGGAAGGATTGTTCCAGTGCACCTATACACCCATTGTAGAGGTGGGAGGTGAAACACAAACACCCGAAAATTCTCGGGGCAGCCGCATATGTCGAAATTTCAGTCAAAAACCTTATGATTTCATCATAAACAATCTAAAAACAGGGCTTTGAGTGTAGAATACTGAACTTGTCCTTTAATCTAATGTGACAAAGCTAATCTTACATGTCAGTATAAATCTAAGCAATTCTGGAGAATTACTAAATGTCTTTCTTAAATTTAAAGTTGGTATGTATGGTTATGTTCTCAATGAGGTCTTTAATTGATTTAACTAAGTAGGTTTTGTTAATTTAAATAATAAATAAGTGTAGTTATTAGCATATACAAAACAACTAATTTATTAAGCATAGATATCTTTACCATGTTTCAAAACGCAACGCAGCACAATGTCATTTAAACAACTGGTACATGAAATGAATGTAAACATTGTTATACTATTTAAATCACGCAGATGATTTGGTGGTGTCAGCAATCAAAGCTATACATTTTAACAGAATTGTGAACTGACCTGGAAGTGATGCACCGGCTTTATTTTGGACTTTTCCATTTGGAGAGAGAATGCTGCGTCTTCCCGGTCGTAGCAGTCCATCAATTGTGAATGGCCGTTTCAAGCGGCAAGCGATCCCATGTGCATTACCCTTACCACTAGGCGCATCCAAAACGGTGTTTGTAACATTAACATTAGCAGTCTTACTGTCCTCAACTAGCGTTCGGATGCGCTTCTAGTTTTGCAACCTTCTCTGTCAGCCTTCCTCCTACTTTGTTACACTTAGCGCATGTAAGGCCCTCTTTAAGCTAAACTCAACTTTTTTTGAAAATATGCTCATTTTCCAGCTCCCCTATAAGTTAAATTCAATTCAATTTCAATTCAATTTTATTTATATAGCGCTTTTCACAATAGTTAATTGTTTCAAAGCAGCTTTACATTAATAGAAGCAGTGAAAAGCACAGAAAAACGACAGATAGCACAACATAATACACGATAGCATAAGAAGTTAAATTTGCTGCGGCTATGACCAGGGGCGCCGTAAAGGGGGGAAAAGTTAGGACGATTCTAAGGGCCCATGAACTTTTGAGGGCCCCAGCCAAGGACTGTGCCGCAAACGCAACCCCATTAAGCTGAGCCCTCTTAGCTCCGCCCCCGTCTTTACTCTGCGTGTTAGCGCCGTCTTCAATCCACGGTCTCACAGTGCGCGTGAACTTCACAAGAGAGCAAGGTGTGTGTATTTACTGCTATATAAAACTGAAATGCAACTAAGGCTAAACTAGTCCAGTTATGTTTATTAAAGCTTCTCACCTTGCAACAGGTTTAAGAAATCAATGGAAATCTATGTTGTAATCTGCTATAGTTGTCATTCGTTTCATTTTAGAGTCCCGTTGATTAAAAAACAGTCTGAAGAATCATTTAATAACAGTATAGCTGTTTTCTCAAGTTCACAGTTTCAATGATCTGTCGTTATTTTTGCTTTACTGAAGCTGCTGGTGTGTGAAACTTGTTCTTTACCTTATAAATAATGCTAATAATTATAATACAGGCTTTGGTCAAGCATTGTTGACACAGTCTTATTTGAGGCATAAGGTATAAAAAAGATGCATTGTTGTTGTTCGCCATTTTTAAATGTTACAATGTTGTGTGTGTAACAGCTAAAGTATTTCATTGACACTGCATGTGAAAATCAGACTAAAGTCTTAAATCTTATTGTGAAATAAAAAGCATCACAGTTTAATTTCAAGCATTAATTTCACTATGATTTCAATCGCTGACATGACATTACAGATATCAAGTTTATACTTTCACAAAATGTTCTTTACATTATACAGGATGAGTTTATGTGGAAAACAGAAAATCACAAATAAATACTTCAGCTGGGTTTTCACAGGCATGGTCACATTTATCTTTAATCTTTAAGAACGTTGCATTTTCTCTGAATATTTGGTTTAATGTACTGTATTTTTCAATTAAATTTACATTGCACAATAAATTATCTTAGCTGCAGACATTGTAGGTGTCTATAAATACTGATAATTGTGGTCATAACAATAGCAAAATAAATAGTTCTGTATTATTAAATTACAGACAAAGATTTTGAATAGCTACAGTAGGTTGGATTGTATGTTTGGTGAAAAATGGGTATGGTGGGGGCCTGACCCCCTATTCTTTCATAGGGCCCAAAATTGCTAGCGGCGCCCCTGGCTATGACTCAACATTATAAGTGAGCGTATTACTAATGTAACGTGTAGAAGAGGAAGCTAAGTTAAGCCCAAGCTTAAACATTTGACTTGGATTCCAAAACGTACCGTTTGGAATCCATTCAGCTGATCTCCGGCGGTCTGTTCTTCGTACTTCGCTTAATACATCCGAGATAAAATGAGACATCCGAGATGTTTACATCTCGCTAATTATGATCTCGCTTATTTGGTTCTTTGAACACCACTGCTGTTGATGATTAGTATGGCAGGATTGAATTATCTGAGATCACTGCGCGTTCGTGCACTGCAAGAAAAGGCAAAACATATCGATAGTAGAAACACGGATCAACAACGCTGTGATTGGCCAGTTGTTACAATGGCCAAGAACACGCCCATTTTAACCCATGCAGTCTGAGAGCTATTGATGAAAGTTTGTGAACTTTTTATAAAACTGAATTTAAAAACCCAGTTAAAGGTGCAGTGTGTAATTTTTAGAAGGATTTCTTGACAGAAGTGCAAAATAATATACAAAACTATATTAGACCTGTTTATAATGAACCGTTATGTTTTTATTACCTTAGAATGAGACGTTTTTATCTACATACACAGAGGGTCCCCTTACGTGGAAGTCGCCATTTTGTGACGCCATGTTTCTACAGAAGCCCTTAACGGACAAACTTTTTTACTAAGTTGTCTCCGACGATGACATGTTTTTCCAGTGGCGGCTACTGTAGCTTCTCTATGTATTTCAAAAGCAAGGGATGAGCAGTGGACTGAGCTGTTGGTTGCAATTCGCAACCTCACCACTAGATGCTGCTAAAATTTACACACTGCACCTTTAAAGCTACTTTTGTACATAAATCACCATAAATCACCATAAATAATGTAACCACTAATCGTTTGCAGAATACAAGTTTTTGTTTACATAATATATGTGGGTGTACTGTGTATAATAATTATGTATAAACACACACACACACACGCGCGCGGAAACATTTGCATGTGTATATGAAGAGTTTGGTTCCAAAACGCAATAAATCCATTTTGACGAATTACGGTAAAAACGTGTTTTCTATACCAAGAAAGTGATAAAATGAAATCACAATTTTCTGTTACAAACTTTTACAAAGCATCTTTAGGTTATAAAAAACATAAAAAATTCAAATCCATAACTTGAGTTTCAAAGATTTATTATGAAAACAAATTATTTTTTCCACAAAATGCAATAAATCCATAACATGTTTTTTTTTCAAAATGCTATAAATCTATTTAATCATGTATAAATGTTCATCTTTGCCATTTTATATTCAGTTAGTTGGCTAGTGGTATACATTGATTAAAAAATAAACATTAATGGCATTAATCAAAACACGTACTTTGTCATATTAAGAACACTGTCATTGCTGTGGTTATACTTGACGTTGTCACTTAACATTTTTCACAGCGATCAGCAGTAAAATGTTTTGGTCCTGCTTGATTTTGGTTGACTTTGAGTGTGTATCTATTAGGTTTAACAGTAATTTTAAGGTATGGATGCAGTGATTTTGTTTTTGAAACTTCAAAAATGTCTAAAAAATTGACTTTGGCTCTGTCATTTTTTTGTCGGATTAAATCATACATCGTTTTGATTTTTTTTTTTTTTAAGATTTGCGAGCAGGGGTCACATATATAAACTGTGGGCCAAATTACGCTTCAAAGGCGAAAATAATAAAATAACTTTTAATACTACATGTTTGAACTCACCTTTACATCCCCTGGGGTACTGGTTAAAGATCATAACAAATTACTTTATCTTTGTTTTTTTTCCTAAGTCTAAACTACGAAACTGCATAAAAAAGTGGAAACTTTATATATTTAACAAAATTATGATTTGATAGAAGTATGTCATATGACATTTATTTGTAGAGTTATTATTTATTGTTGTTGTTGAATTACTTGAAAATGGCTTTTTGGTTGGGTGGGCCACAAATCAAAGTCCGGCCACCCGTAACTACGCCTCTGAATACACTCTTGCGTTACATAGAGTTGGGGGCTCGTTATAGTTGTGCGTAGGTCCTACGATGTAGCTCTGACGGCGTAGGTTACATGTCGGTTTTCATTTATACTTTTGCGTTGTCGTCGCGTCAACATGCAAACACACATGCAGACCGCTGGTAGGCAGTATCCACGTGTGTAACCACAGTAGCAGCGCGACCGTCAATGAAGAAGCAGTTTGGCAAGTTTAAACCACAAGCAAAGAAGTAACAGCAGCTTGTTGTGTATGTTTTGCGATCAGTAGTGATGGAAGTAAATAAACAGAGACTTTTGGTGCAGTTTCAGCTAAATCACTCATCAACTTGGCCCATCTTTGTTCGCACCGTCGGGAGATTTTTTACCTGACGGAAGGGGTTCTAGTGGACCAATCACAGCGCTTGCGGTCTGTGTAGAACTGACACGCTAAAAATGTGGTGAGGTCAGCTACGCAGAGGCTACAAATAACGTACGGCATAGACCTTACGCACGAATATAAATTGGAATTTACAACTGCAGAACGCGTGTGCGCTCATTCCGCCTCATAGGGAGAGAGAAAGCTTACACACAAGCACACAGAGATCCGGTGTGTGTGGGAAAACACTGCTAACCTTTCGTTAAGTCATGATAAGCTTGATTAGCCGTCTTCTCTGTCAGAAACGTTTGTTGACATTTATGTGAAAAGGCAAGTACACAAAAAACGCACAATGAAAACACTGGCAACTTTTAATTCATGTGAGAGAGGCGCTGTCGAGGTGCTGTACGCAGCAAGAGAGGGAGAGTGACAGCGCGTGCGCATGAGAGAGGCGCGCCACAGATAAATCAATGTATGGGAAACACTGGATCATCAATGATGCACACTGAAGGACTCGTTGTAGGTGTGCGTGGGTCCTGCGGCGTAGCTGCGACGGCGTAGGTTATACGTCGGTTTTCATTTATACTTTTGCGTCGCTCAGATAACCTATGGCGTAGATACGGCGTAGACCTTACACATGACTATAAATTGAACTTAAAGAAGCATTTCACCTGTTGAAACATTAATCTTTATTGAAATTGTGTCATATTTGTAGTCGAAATGTAACATACATTTCGAATTTGGTGCCTATTTGACCGAGAAAAAGGGTGTTTGTAGTCTAACCCCCTCAACAAAGATACTGTACTTCCTGCTTTCAATGATGCAAAATGATGATTTTTGCATCATTGAAAGAAGGAAGTGCAACACTGAAATCTGAATTTCTCCTGTTTCAGCGGCAACTGAGGAAATGATGCATGACCATTCAAAAACATGGGGTTCTAACTATACAAAGCTTTATGCAAATGGGTGAAGTGTCCCTTTAATGAGGACCGACACGTATTCTGTGCCGTCGCAGCTGCGGTTGTGGGACCTACGCACAACTATAACAAGCCCTTAATAATGATCACGTTAAAATATCAAACAAATGACTGGTTATAACACCCATCCGCTGCCATTCGGTAGAGCATCACAGAATCTGCCACTTTATGGGAAGGTTAAATGTGTTGCATAGATTTCTGTTGGATTAATACGCTTCGTTTCTATATAAGTTACGGAGACAGTGTCAATACGGCAAACTTTGCGGTCTGCCATTGCAAGTTGAAGCCACTTCTCCTGCTGCTATTGTGCAATCTAAGTTTAAACCATGCCCGACTCAATGCTAGACTGACCTCAGTACAGACTTTGCAATAAAGAAGGATAACTAAACAGTCTTTTTAAACTTTTAAAACTATGTTTTATTTATTTTTACAGTTCTTACAGGTTAGACATTTTGAACGCTCCATGTGTTTTGTGTCCATTTCTGATTTTCAAAGCAATGCCACTTTGAGTAGTTGAGCCATACAGTCATAATGGACATTTGTTTATCCTTGTTTATTGTTGCAGATTCATATTTGGACATTGCTAACTTAAATTTCTTTTCCCTTGACTCTCTAATTGGCAGATTTCTATGGCAAACCTCTCCCACCGGTAGCAATTAGACAGAGGCCGAACAGCGATACTCATGATGTAATTTCCTAACACTCCCTCTGCTTTCCCCTCACTGGTTTACAATTCTTAAGGGTCTCAACCAATCAAAGTCTTGTTTTGTTCTTATCTTCAAGCACGGGCAATGTAGCACTCTGCACAGATGTAATTGCCCGTAAGTGAGGAACTGGCACCCAATCAGCATTGCCCAAATGGATTACTTGACTTTTGCAACCAATGACTTATGGTCAGCAGAAACTGTTTCCTGGCCAGTGTTTAAGACCATGAGATGGACCACAGCTATGGAGCAGTGATTGATTTGTAGGGAACATGGAACATACAATTACTGTATAAAAATAATATTCACTAATTTGGATTAGACTTCCTTAGCAGTCTGTAGAGCTTTTTGTCTCTTTGTCAAAATAATGCTTAATATCAATATTAACAAACATTTGAAAGTTTAGATTTTTTAAAAAAATACATTACAGACCTATTTTTAAGAGCATTGTGAAAAATATGTAAATACATAAGAATTTTTTTATATATATTTTGGGCCATTTTGCCTTTATTTGATAGACAGTAACTGAGAGACAACAGGAAAGTACAAGGTGGAGAGAGGTATGGGATCGGCAAAGGACCTTAAGCCGGGATTCAAACTCGGGTCGCCAGAAGTGCGTCTGCACCATATGTCGGAGCACTGTCCACTACACCATCGGCTCTGACACATATAAGAATTTTTAAATTGTGTATTCGTTAGTGCTTATTTGTGCCCAAGCTTATGCATTTGTGCATATTGTGTGGCTGATTGTGACACAGTTTGCCTTGAAAATTATCAGATGGTCTTTTTATTGGCAGCATCTATAGATGTTTTCCTGTCTCACTTTTTTGAGAATGACATTCATACTCTCAAATAGCACCAGCAACAGATGAACATATATTCACAGTGCGGTCTGAAATGTATCTGAACTGTTGCATGATATGAAATGTTTTTTTTTTTAATTGTACATGCATTTTATTAAGCAGCAAAGTTTAAAACAGCATTTTATTTTCTCAAATTTGTGCTTTATCAGGAAGGAACATAATATTTGTTACAATAAGACCTATGATGAGTGGGTAATTTATTGTCTTTGGACTTATAAAGATTATTTCCACTGTTAGTATACAATAATACGCTATTTTCATATGTATTTTATTTAATGATGTGATATACTGTAAACACTTCATATTTGTTTTACGTACGAAGCTATGGTGGATTTTTTTTATACTTTACATTTTGTTTACATGTGATATTTTGCATTTAACTCCCATTTATTTGGCAACACAAATTTTTATTGCTGCTAAAGATTGCATGCCCACTCTTCTTTTATTACTTGCACCTTTTGTACCCAGTTTATGTTTAATATGTATGTCAAATATAAACAATGTTATAAATCACTTTGGTGTCAGATGAGTAATTAGCCTAATATTAATGTTAACATTAATACTATGGGTTAAATGTTTAGCTGGCCCAACATCACAGTTGTTTACATACTGTATATCAATTTTTATTTTTGGCAACGGTTCTCAAACTAGGGGTGCGAGATGGTGCCAGGGTTAAAGCAACACCTAAGAGTTTTTTTACCTTAAAATAATGTTTCCAAAAAAGTTTCACTCAAAACAGGGTGAACAGAACTTTCACATTCGCTTTGCAGCCCTCTATCGGCCAAAACCGCACTAAAGAAGTTTCCAACCGTCGGGTCGCAGTCCTGTAGTTCGAGTGAAAACGACAAAAACTTGCTTTACGGCAGACCTACAATCCAATCAGAGCCAGCTATGCTGCAGTATTTACGACATTGGGTAATGGGCAATTATGCTTCTAACCTGTAGGGGGAGCAAAGAGCAAAAACTCTTTAGTGTTGCTTTAAGACATTTTATCTTTACAATTGACTATAAATTCAGTGTAATTAAACATCAGAAAATATAGCTACCAACCAACAGCACTACATTGTATAATTTAATATTTTCTGTTTAATTCAAATGTTAAGTTTGAGATGAATTTTCTTTGGGAGACACGAAGGAATGTCCCAGGCTTGTGCAACTTCATGCGGCGCCGCAAGAACTGACAGTCGGATGATGTCAGAGTACCGCAAGAACGATTAGTGAAATCATACAAAGTCATCCGGGTGTCGGTTCTTGCGGCGCCACATGAAGTTGAACAAGCCTATTGTCCATGTGTGATCAGCTGTTGTTTACATGTGGACATGTGATCACTGATGTGATCATATGTGAAAAAACATAAAATGTGTGTGATTTTTTTTCTGATGGAAATTTGTTAATAGGATGCAAAAATGAAACCCAAGTAGACAAAGAAAAGAAAATGATGAGCTTTGGAAAAATTTAAGAAATTATGACATATTGAAAATATGTGTAAGGGGAAAAGGAAATGTGCTAGATGTGGGGGGTCATGAGTATGGAAAAGTGAGGAGGGAGTGACACTAAAATGCTTTAATTGTGTAGGTAATCGCAGTGTCGCATACTGGGGATGTGAAGTGTATAAAAGAGAAGTGGTAGTAGCTGCGTATGTTGATGTAGTTAGAATGGTAGAGCAGGAAAATAAAAGTAAGGAAGGAACCACTAAAGAGAAGGTGGTAGAAGATGGTCAAGAGAAGAGAAAGGCATGGATAGAGAAGAGGAAAATGGTGACATTCATAGCAGGGGTAATAAATGTGACACACATTAAATTAAATCAAAAACAGAACGGATTGAGATTATTGTTAAAGCAGCTGAACATCATCTGAACATGACTGGACTGAAATGGGAGGAGATAAATAATGAGTTGAGAATGCAGGCCAGTCAAGAAATAGCAGGCCAGTCAGTAAAATAGTAGGAAAGGCCATATGATGCATGTATTCAGGAAATGTGGTTAAAACCAAGATTCGATTTTATATACTGTAAACTCGACAAGTTCAGAGTACTCTACATAGTAAACTGATTACATCAACATTTTTAAGTAAACCAACTTAAAAAAAAAGTCAGTTAACACAAACTTAAAAGTTTATGCTTTATTTTATTTAATATTTAAATACACTATACATAAAACTACTATTTATTATAAGGACTGTTTACCACATATTTCTTTGTATGCTTTACTTAAAACTTCTTTTAACCATTTAATTTTTGTTCACAAGTCACAGAAACAGATTATGTGACTCATGAAAATGTAAGACCAGTGAAAGTGTGATGAGCTCAGTGCTGACTTTCACACAGTCATAGTTTATATGATAAAGCAACGCATATCTGACCTACAGCCTAAGCACAGGCAGTACACTTCTAAACAATAGTAAGCACAAAACTAAAAAAAATTAGCAAACTCTTCTAAATCTCCGAAATAAATAAATGTTTACTGAAAACCACATCAAATATAACTTACTTTTAAAACCTGCTATCGTAAAGGGGGCTCATGCAAAGCATGCTGGGAACTGGAACCTATGGTAGTTTTTGTTTGATGGGTTTCATTGGTTTTATTGTGGATTATGCATTTATTATTTCCACAAATAAATATTCTGTCTTATTATATACTCTTATTACTGATTATGACTATATTCTGTCTTATTATTGATAAGGTAGTTATTATGCATTGTTTACACAAATGTATTATGTCTCACAACAAGCACTGCAGGAAGGCCAAAGCCAATTAAAGCAATAAACAGAGTACGTCATTTTAGATTTGAGAAGTCATCCAGGTGTACTTAATAAGTAACTTAATAAAAATAAGTTAGTTGTCCTAGGGAAGGCAAAAGCCAAGAGAACCAATAAGCAGAGTATGTCATTTTAGATATGAGAAAGAGTTCAGCTGCACTTTTGCTATAACAAATAAGTTAATTGTGGTAGGACGAGACCAAGGAGAAGAGTGTACGTCATCTCAGATAAGAAGTGTTTGATCTTACTGTAAAAAATGGAGTCAGATGTTGGGAGGGCAGATGATCTTTGAGCACCTCTTCGAGTTTTTTTTATTGTTTCACTTTGTTGGCTTGAGCGAATAAAGTAATCTTTGTTTGGCAACTGGAACCTTTGCCTCTAAGTTTTTCTTGAAGGTTCAAGCTAAGACTTTTTGCCACTACAAACCTCAACCAGTCGTGTTTATTTAACTTTAAACTGAAGTAAATTTGCAGTGCCAAACTCTTTCTTAGCTTACCTGGCAAATTGAACTCATCACAAAACCCAAAAGTTTGTAATTATTTGTAGTGTTTGTTACAAATAAGGCTATTGAAATGACTCTGTTTGAAGATGTGTTGTATAGGACTTGATGTTAATTTCCCTAATGCATACTTGAGGCACCGATGAGACTCTGTGGGATGGTCAATTAAGTGACCCTCTGCCAAACTATTTCTCAGCTCTTCCATCTCCTGAGGTTGCTCCTTTCTGATAACTCAGTGCATAAACCCTTGACATGACCCAGGTGATAAAGTAGTACACTTCGTGTACTTGAAGTGCTTTGTTTTCGCACACTGATTTTGCGCTTAATATACTGGAAATGCATCTTTGGTACTTCTTGGGATGTGCTTAGGATCATCTGGGTGTGCTTCACTGTGCTATCTTGAGACACCATAAATATGAACTAAAATGTGATAAAAATGTATTCAAAAAATGAATTTAGGTACCACTTGTAGTAAACTTTGTAGGAAAGTTGAGTTCAAGTTTAATACAAGTGTTAACTAAATACATTTTTTAATACAGAGATAGTATGTTAGTGCATTTTAGTTCATTTTCATGGTGTCTCAAAATAGCACAGTGAAGTACACTAAGATAAACTTATATTAAGTACAAAATTATTGTGCGAAAATAAAGCACCTTTAAGTACACTATGGAAGTGTACTACTTTTTCACCTGGGGACCTAACCTCAATCTCTAACGGCACAATTTCACCACAACCCGACCATACACGCCACAGTGTTTAACTAAGGCCAGAAGCCCCACTATCGTTGGCATACTATTTCCGCAATACACAAGACCACAAGAAAACGCCAAAATCTCACCGCAACCTGACCATGCACACCAACCTGTTTGACAAAGGCCAGAGGCCTCATCGTTAATGCAAGTTCAGTGGCAAACGGTGGCAAACTAATTTTACCGCAATTACCCAACAACACCGGTCTATTGTATAGGACTTGATGTTGATATCCCTTAATACTTACCTGAGGCATCGCTGAGACTCCATGGGGTGGTCAACTGAGTGATGGCACCATTTGGGTTGTCAAGTGGGCATCTCCTTCCTGGGTGTTTTGCTAATAGGCCCACGACATCTCCAAAGGGTTCAGCAGTAAATCCTAGCGTCCCAGGTTCACAAGTGCCATCAACTCACTTGAAGACCCCGGCGGGTCTTTTCTCTTCATCCACAGCCACTGGTTTTCTGCAGCCACGGAGAGGCTCTGCTCGCACTCCCATCTCCCTGAGTAGCTTGGATGTTGAGGTGGCTACGAACCCTCTGCAACCTACTTTCACTGGGCGTACCTTCACATTCCAGCCTTGTTGTTGCGCATCGGTTGCAAGTTCAGCGTACCTCAGCCTTTGCCGTTCATAGGGCTCCTCCACTGCACTCTCCCAGAGCATGGTGAGCTCGATGATGTAGACAAGCTTGAGCGAGGCTGACCACAGAACAAGGTCTGGTCTCAGCTTGATGGCTGCAATTTCAGCTGGAAAGCTTCTTGTAATAAATATTAAATAACATCTTTGAGTTCTTTGTCTCATTTTATTTGAGTTTGTGAAACTTAAAATGGTGAACTCATTGAAAACACATAAAATTATAAGTTTAATAAAGCAATAAACCCCAAGAAGCAGTGGGTTACCAGTGAAGCGACGCGAAGCGGAGTGCCTAAAACCCCCTTAGCTGTTATAAAATGCACTGTAACCCCACTGCTTCGAGGGGTTTATTGCGTTTATAAAATGGTTACTTCATATGCATAACGTTAGCGGGATTTTATAAAATAAAACACATAAGTTGTAATTATATTAGTACAAATATTACTCTTCCGCCAAACAAAGTAGTTCCTCAGAATCAAGTGAGACTGAAACAGAGCGCAGTTCTCAACCAACACAGATGCAGCAAAGACACAATGAAAATATGATTTAAGACTGTTGTGTTTATTTTATAAATCACCATTCATCTAATTTATACATTAACATTTATATTGTGCAACTGTTGATGATCAAATATGCTTGGAAGCATGTTGAACTCTTTCCCCGTCAGCGTTTTTTTTAGTTGCCACCCAGTTTTAGTTTAATGCCTTGCAGAAAAATTATCTTCTTTAAATAAACATAAAATATCAAATGAAAGAACAGACCATCTGCTTTAAAAAAAAAACGTTTCATCCTACTTTCGTTTGTTTTCTTATCACCGAGCAAATTTTTTAGCTAAAAGCGGAGATAATTCAATTTTTGTGAAGAACTTATGTAAGAGATCAGATTTAAATCTCAAACGCTGCGTTTTCAGTGTTGAGTGAATGCGTCAGTGTTTAAGTTGTGTAAGATCGCCACCCAGTGGATAATAGCAGACATATGAACTTGAGTTATAAACTCCTCAGACAACGTTTTCTCTTTATCGACGAGATGACTCAACAATATTTATTGACATTTATCTGGATATCGCCATTAATTGTGCAATTGTAGACAAATTAAAAATATGATTGAAGACTGTTTATTTTCATAAATCAGTATGCAGCAACAGTGGCGCAGTGATAATTATGTAATGTGGTCTGAACCGTGGGGTTACCGGTGTATTTTATCACGACTTAGAACGCGTTTCAACCAATCAGAATGAAGAACCAGAACTGCCTGTTTTATAATAAACTTTTTCACAGGTTTGAGTTCGGTTCACTTATTTTAAATGATTACACTGTACTGTTTGGGTTTACTATATGGATTCTATATTGCAGTAAGGAAAGATGGAAGGGAAGGTGGGGGAGGAAGATGTGCTACATTTATAAAACTGGGAATACCATATGGATTAATACATGAAAGGAATAAACAGGAATGTATGACTGTGAAGATATGGGCAAGAAATAAATTATAGTAATTATTTTAATTCATGCCAAAGATTAGAACTTAAAAAACCAAAGGAAATAGAAAGTCATAATAATGGTAATATTGAATGGTGTGGTGATTTTAATGGACATTATTCATTGGGGTAATGAAAGAACAGATAGTAATTGACAAATTATAGAAAAGTTAGCAGATGAGATGAATTTAGTATGCTTAAGTGATGATGGGGCACAAGAATAGATCTCAGACAGGAAAAAAGTCAATTCTTGATCTAACACTGGTATCAAGTATAGCAGCAAAATGTAATTGGACAGTGTATGAAGAAGGAACAATAGGAAGTGATCATTGCCCAATATGGTGTAAATAAAGAAATCCAGTTGGACACAGGAAATATAAGTGGAAAGTGGAAATTTGATAAGGCGGAAGGGGAGAAATTTCATTAAATTAGTAATATGTATTTTAATTAGATTAATGAAGAGAATGTAAGAAGATAATCAAATTAAGCAGGGAATTAAAATGGCAGCAGTAGAGACCATCCACTAGAATTAATGGAATGGGAAAAAGAGAATAATGCCCTGGTGGGATGACAAGTGGAAGGAAGGAGTAAGGAAGAGAAATAAAGCATTCAAACAAATTAAGAGATCCCATAATTTTAAACAACACCTGATCCAATATAAACAAGCACAGGAAATAGTGAGGGCCAAAAAAAAAGAAATACAGGGAAAGATATTGTAACACAATTGGATATGAAACTTTGATATGAGAAGTATGGAAGATGATAAAGAGGATGGGAGGGGATATTGGGTTGGACAGGAAGAACTGAGCTATCCTGTGTTGAGGGAAAGTGAAGAGAGAGTGGTAACAAACAAAGAGAAAGTGTAGATGATGGCAAATACAGTTGCAAGAATAAATAGCTCTAGTGACCTGTCTGAAAAAGGAAGACAAAAGAGGAATATAAGCATGCATTTGGTAGAAAAGATAATAATAATGAAATGATGAATGCTCCCTTTTACATGGGAGAGTTAAAGAGAGCCCTGATGAAAGCTAGAAACACAGCCCCTGGTAAGGATGAAATATGCTTTATTATTATTTATCAATGATTTATTGTTTTTTTCTTGTGAACATGAGTACCAGCGTTTACAATAACAGTTTTGTAGATTTTGTCCAAAGTAAATACTGGGACTAATAATGATACAAAATGTATAGAAGACCGTAAGAAATACAATAAAATAGAAATGAAAGAAAAAAAGGTATAAAAAAATATATTTTTAGGATAACATGCACATACATAACATACAGTATTGTTCAAAATAATAGCAGTACAATGTGACTAACCAGAATAATCAAGGTTTTTAGTATATTTTTTATTGCTACGTGGCAAACAAGTTACCAGTAGGTTCAGTAGATTCTCAGAAAACAAACAAGACCCAGCATTCATGATATGCACGCTCTTAAGGCTGTGCAATTGGGCAATTAGTTGAAAGGGGTGTGTTCAAAAAAATAGCAGTGTCTACCTTTGTCTGTACAAACTCAAAACTATTTTGTACAAACATTTTTTTTTCTGGGATTTAGCAATCCTGTGAATCACTAAACTAATATTTAGTTGTATGACCACAGTTTTTTTAAAACTGCTTGACATCTGTGTGGCATGGAGTCAACCAACTTGTGGCACCTCTCAGCTGTTATTCCACTCCATGATTCTTTAACAACATTCCACAATTCATTCACATTTCTTGGTTTTGCTTCAGAAACAGCATTTTTGATATCACCCCACAAGTTCTCAATTGGATTAAGGTCTGGAGATTAGGCTGGCCACTCCATAACATTAATTTTGTTGGTTTGGAACCAAGACTTTGCCCGTTTACTAGTGTGTTTTGGGTCATTGTCTTGTTGAAACAACCATTTCAAGGGCATGTCCTCTTCAGCATAGGGCAACATGACCTCTTCAAGTATTTTAACATATGCAAACTGATTCATGATCCCTAATATGTGATAAATAGGCCCAACACCATAGTAGGAGAAACATGCCCATATCATGATGCTTGCACCTCCATGCTTCACTGTCTTCACTGTGTACTGTGGCTCAACCAGTATCACGCTAAAGCGTGTAATAGACACGCTGGTCCACTAGAGGATGCGTGTCAATGTCACGCTTTGCCTCCTCTAGGCGTGAAAATGACACGCATTTATGAGGATGATAACCAATAGGGGGCGATAATTTCTTATTGCCAACAACTTCAACAAGAGAAGCGACGCAGTGATATTGCGTTCTCTGGAGCTCCATGGGTAAGGCTTTCTTGGAAATTTGGTGATTGTTACTAAAATTGAGTAAATCCTGTGTTTATGTTAAGTCTTTGTTGCAACGTCAGCAATATAATATCACCGCAAAGGCAACAGACAAGTCAGTGCACGCGTTTGGTCAGAATCCAATTCGCTCATATTTAGGACATAATTGTTTGTTCAGGTGCGGTCATTTAAGAAATCCTAAAGTTGGTGCAGCATAACATTTAATTTGCGTGTGTGGACTATGGAGTTATCTATAATGGTTTTTACGTTACTAAGGTCAGAAACATTATTGGATGACTGTTTGATAATCAGCTAATGTATTAATCACAGAAAGCTGCAGTGACTGCATTATATTATGTTGCTAAACAGTTGTTCTGGCGTTTTTAAACCAGTAGTTTTATTAATTTCGCGCGGAATACAGTTCATGAAATAAGCTCTAAATGAAAAAATAACCGATTTAAGTAAATAATTGTGTTCATTGTAAATCTGCTCATCTAAACATACAAGGCGGAACCAATCGATCACAGAGAGCGATCGCTGCTGACACCGTCAGCAGCACTTACATTCAGATTACAATAATATTTCACATTATTACATTCAGATTACAATAATATTTCACATTATAAGTGTCTCTGAAGTCAGATCAACTGTTCATTTATGCAGTTTATGCTTTATTTATAGGTAGCATAACTGTTACCTTTTTTTTTTACAGTTCTGCATATATAATATGACAAACCTAGGAGACTTTGCTGTAAGAGAATTAATCATGTTTTTGTTTTCTTTTCTCAGGTCCGGTCAGTACCCACCACCCTTCCCTGTTCACCCACAGTTTATACTTTTTCTTAGAAAACCAACGGCTCTTTTAAGAGCCACTTCAATAATCAACTCACTCACTCACTCTCCTCAAGTAAGTATTGCTTTTTAATTTTTTTAATCTTGCCCTGCTTTGTACTTCTCAAAGTCTCTTTCACTCTCTCCCGTTTACTCTTATCTTTATTAGAAATGCCAGGCCAGGGGTCAACAACTAGAAAGTGTGTAGTCTGCCATACACAACTAAATGTAGCTTGCAAAACCTGCAACACATGCAAGGTAGAGCAGCCACATAAGCTTCGGGTAAAAAATAACTGAAGAAATGTGATCAGAAGCGGGAGAGCTGGGTGCATGATGAAGATATGCTGGTATGAAATTGCGATTATTGTTTTATATACATACATACATACAACATATATATGTTATTTTGCGTGTTTGTTATGTTTTGTATTTGTCAAGGCCTGGAAGAAAACCAAATGCTTGGGGGTCTGAGGTTCTGACACCCCGTTGTCACTTGACTGAGACATCCATTACATGCTTGGAAAGATTAAAGAACCTATTCAAGGTAAGATTATTTTTTTATGTATTAAAAATTACAGGTAAAAATGTGGCGCCTTCTCTCAACTAATGTAGTACTCAGCTTGTGATTGATGCTTTTAGTTTACAACTGACTTTTGACAAATGTGTCACACACACACCACGTGTTGAATGCATGCTCGAAAGTGACCCATGCAATTTAAAGGGATAGTTCACCCAAATAATTAACATTGTCATTATTTTCTCATTCTGACATTGTTCTAAACCAGCATGAATTCCCTTTGTCTATTGAATACAAAAGATATTTTGATAATGTATGATGATGTTGCTCATTGACTTCCATAGTATTTAAAACAAATACTATGAAAGTCACTGAGTACTGTCAACTGCATCCTTGCTCATCAAATTATCATCTTTAGCATTCAAAGGACTAAAGATACTCATATAGGTTTAAAATAATGAGTGAGTAAATGATGACAGTGTGAATTATTCTTTTAACCCATCTTAGTGAGTAGTAAACACACACACACACACAGAACAGTGGGCAGCTATCACTGCAGCTACAACTGCTCTCAAGTGTTGGGAGAGGTTAAAAGCTAGCTAGCTTTATGTAGCTGATCATGTTTAAGTATCAATAAAATAACATTAATAACTCCATCTGCTTGGTTGTCAGTTTAATCTAAAATAAAATTAAATGCACACACCAAATGATCCAGTCCAGACACAGGACGACAGACGATATTAAACTAAGCTTGAACTAAGCTTGAACTCTAATGTGGATTAAAGGGTTGACATTTTATTCTACAAATGCTTGCAAATAGGGCTGCAGGATAAATTGCATGAAATTGTCCTGCACATCTCATCAGTGAAGTCAGTTTTTTGATTAGTAGTAAATCACCATCACCTGTTTTCAGATGGAGCAGCATTTACTACACAAAGCTGTGTTTCTCTGAAAAGCTAGGCAATATCCAGTTCATTGTCACAGGCAATTTGTCAACGATGATAAATGCAATATTGCGTAGCTTGTCAGTGTACTTCGCTTTGTGTGGTAAATGTTGCTCCATCTGAAAGCAGGTGATGGTGATTTACTACTAATCAAGGAACCAGTGTCTGCATCTAGAGACCAAACATTGGCACTGATGTATGTTAAGATATGTCAGTACAAGGTGTTTTTCTAATTAAAACGCTCAAACATGCATTTTACTTTGGGACTAGTATCAACTCTGACCAGGAAACCACCCCTAAAGGTGATAACACTGGTCCTATCAGAGTAACTTTACAATTGCATATATTTTATCATTTGTTTATAACATTAACTATCACATTAAATTGGTAGACACTGTAAATAGTAAATATGAATATTGTAGTTATACAATTTCAGTATACCAGTAGAACAAGTGGCACAATTGGTCAACATCCAGACTATCAAACATCCATCACATTTCTATTTTAAATTATTACTGTTTGGTAGAACAATAAGCACTTTTTACATTTGTAAGGTCTACATCTCTTGTTACTACTGTGGCTGCAATTTATTATGATTATTTTAATTGTCGTTTTTCTCTTAAAATAATTGTTTAGGTGTTTGGTCTATAAAATTGTTAAAACGGTTGATCAGTGTTTTCTAAATAATTCTGTATTTCGAAAATGTAGGCGGGACCTCACAAGGTGTTGCAGAACAAGTCAATAAAACCTCATCAGCCCGAGTTGAATCCAAATGGACCAACCTGATCTCCAGGTACCAGTGGCCCTGCCTCATACCAGAGCAGCTCCAACTGGACCACCAGCAGCCCTTATTGCACCACCAAAGTCCCCAATTTGACAGCCAGTATCCCTTTTAGGACCCTCAGGACACCATGCAACCCCACTGCAACAATCTGGGAAAAGAAACCCATTACCCAGATGGACCCCCAAGAGCCTCCCCAGTTTCTCTTGGAAAAGGTAAGCAAAAAAGGAGCTTTATGAAGTGCATTGAAAATAAATTCTAAGCTTTATAAAAAAAACATACTCTTACTGTGTGTAATGTGAAACTGTAATCAAATTAAGAGTCCTGGGATCCCTGCATTCAAAGCATTTGGAATAGGAGTTGCAGAAATTGATATTTATATACAGTGGTGGTCAAAATTATTCTAACACCTGACAGATCTGAAATATTGTTTTTTTTTGTTTCCAAAACATGATTACTTTTTATAACAATAGTTGCTTTGAGCACAACAAATATCAGATGAGGTGAGTCGTACTGTTTTTATCCACTTTTACTTTATTATTTGGTATATTCACCTTTTGCAGCAATTACAGCAGCACATCTCTCTGGCATAGTGTCAATATATTTCCTCAGAACTTTATCGGTAATGTTATCTCATAGCCCATGTGGGTTTAATAATCTGTCAGGTGTTCTAATCATTTTGGCCCCACTTTAAGTAATGAAAACAGCATTTCATGAATTTTGACGAGAGGTACCATCAATCAAATAACAGTTTTGTGTGTGTTTGGCAAATTCCATGAAATGCTGTTGTCATAACTTAAATCATGCCTGTGTTTGCCTATATCTAAGACATCGTTTTGGTGGGCTCCAATTAGGGGTGCAATATATATTGACTCTGTACCTTTATCACAATATTTCATTGCATAATATCATAAAGAAAAACTGCTTACTTTCTGTTGACTGTGTGGCTTAGTTGCGTTAGATTTAGAGCCCACTTGGAACTGCTAATGATCATGTTTCATTGGCCAGTTGCCCAGTCACGTGCAAGTGTCCATGCAAGTATAAACTGTCTATTTGAGATTATAAAGCTGTGGAATAATAGGCTATTTTTTGTTGTGATTACTTTACTGTGATGGCGTTATTTCTTACTGACTGTACAAGACCTTTTGCGTCCAGTGCTCACCGTGTGCAGCCTTTATGAAAATAAGTTTTTATTATAAACTGGACTAATTTTCATAATAATTTCTACATTTTAAATGTTTCTCTGTTGTTAACAGATGGTGTGAAAGAAGGCTTTCCAGCTCTGACTACAGTGCGGCCAGATCAAAGGAAAGGTGTGTTGACAACGGACAGTTAAATGACTTTTAAGCTAAATTTGAATTGGTTGATGGGGAAAAAGATCACAATCTAACTAGATGAATCAGCAATGGCCTTTAAATTCAGGAGGGGATATTTATGTAGTAGGATGAATCGCGTGCGATTATTAATGCAATATTTCCCCTCTTGTCAGTGAACTACGGCTCTGTGTAGTAAATGCGCTCCATCTGAAAGCAGCTGATGGCCATTTACTACTAAACAAGGACGAGATTTACTGACGAGATGTGCATTACAATCACATGCGATTAATTGTGCAGCACTAGTATGTAGTGTATTACAGTCTGTTATCTGTACTTATCTGCAGTGTGGAAACTGTTGTACATGGTGGTTCTTGCACTCTATGGGAAAGTACGGATTTGATTTAAGGAGTGTATATAAAAAAATGTCAGACTATTACTCCCATTCCATTTTCTAAAATGTATTATTCAGAAATTCTGAATGCCCACACAATGTGACAGGGAGACAGGATTTTTACCCTGTGAAGAAGGTTGCCAAATCCAGAGTTATTAAGGTTAAATGTAATACAACTCAAACAATACACAGGTTATATAATGTTCTAGTTGAAAAGGGATGATATAGTTTTTTTTTGTTTTGTTATTGATGTAATGGTCTTAAAATTATTGGTAAACACAATAAATATTTGAAACTAAAAAAGTCCCACTATTTTTAGGGCCAGAAATGGAAGCAGGTGGAGTGGGAGCCGTGCAAACTTTGGTATGTACAACGTCTCAGTCATGCCAATGAGAAGTGGCATGTTCACTGTTAATTTTAATCCGTTGTCAGTATATCTAATTGCCACTAACACCTACTGTCCACAATTAACATGCAAAACAATTTAGGCAAATAATGAAATTAAGGTAGTATGCCCAAACTAAATGGCCTGCGTGAAGTCATAGTTCTGAGGATTTGTCAACCCATTAAACTCCTTGTAGAAGATAAGGTCGAGACAAAATTTAAGATTTTGGCATCATTGCAAAATGAGCTTTCCTTGTCTCTAGGTATTTATATAGATTTACCTTGCTCATGTGCTTTTCTTTAAAGTCTCATTCTAGTCAAGAATTGTATCAGTTAAAATGCATCTTTGAACATCATAATAAAAAAATAATATAATATAATATAAAAAAAGTTTTGCTTGTCACATTGTATGCGAAGATCTATGATTATGCTAATCGACTCAGTTGCACAGCTAAAACATCTGTATGTAGCATCTACTTACATGTATATGGTCTAAGACCAGTGGTCACCAATCCTGGTCCTGAAGGGACGGTGTCTCTGCAGATTTTAGCTCCAACCCTAATCAAACACACCTGAAGGACCAGGATTGGTAACCACTGTCTAGACGCATAACTGCTGAGCTTAGACTATATATACACATACATACATGCATACATACATACATACATACATACACACATACATACATACTACTGATGCACGCGTTCAACTGTGTTGATGTGATTGGTTATATTATGTTTGTGACGTTGGAAACGCAGGTGATTTTAAACTACGGGGAATTAGACTGCGGAATATTTTCTCCATATAATTAAAGACAAAGTTGTTGAATAATGAATTTGCACATGGCTTGTCTTTAATTGTTAAAAACACCAAATTGAGACATAAACAATGTTAACATTGTGATTCATTTATCACATATGTTGTCTTAAAGTTAAATGTGAACTTCACATTCCTCTCTTTGGAGTTACCAGAACAAAATGCAATAAGTCAAGTAATGCTTTAACACAAAATTGATGTAAAAGAACAATGAAGGCTTTCTTTTGCATTGTTGACTTGCATATCCTACTGTGATTTAATAAAACCCCACCAAAACACAGCTTTAGGAAAACAGCTGAAGTTTTAATGTGTGTCTTAAAGGAAAACACCACCATTTTCAATATTTACTATGTAACTTAGACAAATGAATACATATCTTTTTTCAATGCGTGCACTTAATCTTTGTACAGTGCTTCTTGAATGCTTTAGCATTTAGCCTAGCGCCATTAATTCCTTAGGATCCAAACAGGGATGAATTTAGAAGCCACCAAACACTTCCATGTTTTCCATATTTAAAGACTCTTACATGAGTAGTTACACGAGTAAGTATGGTGGCACAAAACAAAACATGGAAAGTGTGGAAACCATGGAAGTGTTTGGTGGCTCCTAAATTGAACCCTGTTTGGATCCTAAGGAATGAATGGGGCGAGGCTAAATGCTAACACATTCAAGAAGCGTTGTACAAAGATTAAGTGCACGCGTTGAAAAAAGATATGTATGTATTCATCTAAGTTGAGGTAAGAACATAGTAAATATTGAAAAACTGTGGTGTTCTCCTTTAATGTGTCTACAGTTTATTTGCCCAACCAAACATGTAATTGCATTTTTTCTTTTTGTGTTACAGATAAAAGAAGTGGCCATTGGAGTGGGTGGCGGATGGGGACACTTGTTAGTGCTTCGGCATCTTCTTGGGGACCTAATACAATAAGAAGCACTATTATTTTCTCTGTGTAACTTGTTTTGCTTTTATGTTTTAAACAAACCATTGTTTCCTGGACCCTTTTATTGCTCCTCCTTTCACTTGCTTTTTTGCTCTTTTATGGATATTAATACTGAATATTGTTAAAACTGTTTTGCAACCAAATTATTGTCAATTTAACTGTTTTAATTGATGTTATATCCTACTGTGATGTAATGATGTTAAGTACAGTGAGTCGATTTACTTTACTTTTTTCAATAAACATTGAGGAATTCATTGGTTTCTTTATTTTCACACACACACTATTTATTAAAAAGTCTACTTGGTGAACATTCAAGACAACATAAAATGTATTTGCTCAGAGAATAAAAAACATCCATAGCTGCTGATCCTTGTATTATTTATAGGAAAACTATTTAGTTTCTAGAAACAAGATATTTTGTTCTGCCTGTCTTGTGTTGTTAAAAACAAATCAATCATCCATTCTAATTGATCACATATTTTACCTACACATTTTATCTATCAAGCAATGGAAATGATGTGGTTTAGAGCACCTCAATTTTTAATGTTGATAGACAACTCTATACAAAGCTTTTTTTACTTGAAGATTGATGGTGGGAAATAAGTAATTGTTTATACATTTAATAATTTTGCAGATGCTTTTGTCCAAAGCGACTTACAAATGAGGTAGCATTAAGAGCAACACAAGAACAACAATACATAAGTGCACCAGAAATAGTCTCAGTATATAAACCAACAATACATAAGGTGTTGAGTAATCACACCATCATTTAAATGTTGCCAAATGCATTGTGAACTTCTGAGCAATAGAAAAGTTTTAAAACATCAGTGTGTCATATAATAGCTCTTTAAATTAGATGATGATTCTGAAAATAACCACTTACCCATATGTGCACAGCCCAAACAGACAGACATAAAATTAAGAGGATGGACCCTGGAGTTCTGCAGTACATTACTTGAAGCTAATTGGGATGTGATCAGCCCCCCTCAACAGTTGCTACTTTGAGGGCCATCTATAATGACACTGTTATGAGGCCCACAGTAGTGTTTGATTCAAATAAGAAAAAAATTCATTAAGGAATTGAATACTATGTCTGACAAATGCACTGGACCATTTCATGTCTTTGAAATGTGTGATACAAGGGCTGAGTGGGCAGAGTGAAATTGTCATAGGACTAAACCAAATATACAGTTGCTTTGCTTTGATATATTGACCTCTGAACTATAAAAATGATGCATATATGTGAGTCTCATCATTCAGAAAAGGAAAGGGACTACAATGATGAGACCAACTGTTTTACAAAGCCCTTGAACCCTTCCATCATGAAGAGTACTGTTTGGTGTGATCACTAATAGATAGCATCACAAAACGTGATACAAATTAAATTTCACTTTGCTGTCATGTATAATTATTAATTCTGACAACACTACTGTGCTTCACTTCTGCATAACCCTAAATGGATACTCATGCTGGTATGCTGTTTTTTCCAGCAGGGAAATGATGTGTTTTGGTGCTGGTTTGCTGATGACCAGCATAATTCCCATGCTGGGTTGGTGCTGGTGGTCATCGCATACCAGCACCAATCCCATGCAGGTCATACCAGCAAGAACAGCATGCTATATGTTGTGTTTTGGTGCTGGTATGCTGATGACCAGCTAAACAAGTGTGGCATGACACACCGAGGGCTGAAAGAATATATATAGCGACTACGCCACCCTGGCACTTGGCCAGAGATAATAACTTGCACTTAGGCAACACAGGTTCCTGTACTAAAGAATTGGTAGAAGACGTGGGTAAAATAAGTATGAAATTTTATTAAATATTAAAAAAAAAGAGAGTATTATGCACACAATGAAATCACAACACAATCAATTTAATAGGATGTACTACGGGTGACCTCCATCCTCGAATACGTCTATGGGTGTAAAAGCAGGAGCCGAGGCGTGACAGCAGGGATTAAGGGCACTAAGAGGCCTCCACAGCACCGCACAATTTTGGCTACACCTGTGTGGAAACACTCACACACACACACCACTGCACGCAGCACAGCACTCGTGAAGCAATACCACCAAATTCCACCCCGCCTTCGGCACTCAGCTCCTGTAACAATAAGATAGTATATTACACTTAAGAATGGTCACAAAGTCACTGGTAGGATCACAACACACTATGTGTCAACACAGAGGATGAGGGGGGCACCTTTAACTTCTCACTGTGCCCTTTACACATAAGCACATCAATTAAATCAAAATAAACCAAAAACAAAAAGGAAAAGAGGGATATTAATATCCCTCTTCTACAAACAAAATAAGTCAATACATTAGAGTTTAAGAAAATACAAAAATAAATCAAAGAATATTAAACAAAAAGAAACAAAAACCTTTAGCACTCGAATCTAACAGTAAAGGAAAAAGCAACAAAAACTTAAAGAAACACAATCACATTCAATAAGCTTCAACCACACACACACGCACACACACACACACTAAATTACAGGCAAAGCAACAGCGCCTCTGGACGATACTTCCCACGAAGCCCTGACTGTACGAATATTAATCGCCCATAGACGCAACAAGTCTGTAATGAAGTTAAAAATAGTAACACATTAAACAGTGTACATGCAAAATGTGTATTACGCTTTAAAAACACGTACCGGTTGAATGAGCGATCCGGAAGCACAGATAAATTCAAGGATAAGGCTGAAAGCTGCAGGCTCGTTCTGTCAATCTGGGATTCATGTGTACAGGGAAACAGGAGCCGCTGATACGAGACAACACGATCTATAATAGAATTAACAGTATCATACAACCTGCCATTTGGAACTATAGCATGGTTAAACTCTAAAACCACGTACCGTATGTGTGCGATCTCCCCACAAATCACATACACAGCACTCTGTGCACCCGTGGGCTCACTTAAATAAAGAGATCTCACAGCACACAACGGCACCGGGTAACATCTGGCAACGGTCGGCACTGTTAAAGTCTCCCGCAGACTCACTTCAAACTATACACAAACAGACGCATTCTAATTACACATACAGTCTTTACACGAAAACGCATTATAGCGGTTTCACTTACCTGTCGAGAGGGAACACGTCAACCAAGCTCCAGTCGCAAGGTGTGTCCAAATAACAACTCTAGGCAAGGAAAATACTAATAAGACACAGCACACTACCAACCCTCAACCAACATAACCAACACATACCTGACCGGCAACTCGAGATGACGCAGAAAGGGAGCGTAACGCATAACACCATACTGCTTCGCAGTCAAATTTATACATCCCCCTGCCCAGTGATAGGCTGATCAATGAACACAACGACCAACCAATCCAAGAGCAGGACGGGCTTTGCCAATCCTGTCACACAAGCACCAAACCAGCATGGGAATTATGCTGGTCGATGCTGTTTTTTCCATTAGGGTTTAATATTCCAGACATGAAAAACACTATACAAATAATTTCCCTGTTGCAGTGTAATATAGACTGTTAAATATGTAGTTCTTAGGTTTGCAAACTATTTCAAAAGATGTAAACAGTGGTCCAGAAGCACTTCCTGTTTCAGTTTTTTAACACTAGATAAATGTTGGGATAAATTACAACCAACAGAACATATAGAACTGAGTCAAAAAGTTAAACAAACATCTTAAAGATAATGATATAGCCTATGTGTGAAATAACAGTCACAAAATGAAACAGGAAGTGCCTCTGGACCAGTAGCCTATATTGTTTACATCTTTTCAAAAGAACTATAGTATAAAGTGACTTTCTAACAGACATGCTATTGCCAAACAATAAAACATATTGTAAGAATTCAAACGAGTTCATGCTAGTTGCTAAGCTAACAGCCTGACCACAGACACGTATTGGGGGGAAAATATACTGATATTGCTAAGAAATCATTTAAAATGTCATTATTTATAATTGTGTTTCAGATTGAAATTTAGGCACTAAATGTTAGGGGCTGGCTATTTATTTCTATCCAACCATTGCTTATCTGTTTGGTTGGGCTACGCGGTGTATGCTACACCCTCAAGTCGGATTGGTCACCATCACTGATTTACTAATAGAAACAACACTCCAGAGAAATTTTAGGGTCTTCAATTATCCTATTGTATTCATTTTCTTTGGGTTAAGTTTAGTATGTCTAACTTTTAGGTTTTAATACAGAAAACACAGCAAATAATAAAAATAACTTTATTTACAAAGCATTTTCCCGTGCTGACAAGCATTTAATCAAAGACCAAAAGCATTCACACATACTATATGTAAATATATGTATTGATAGTATACATAACTTAAAAGTTAATCATCTTTGAACTGTCTAATGTTAATACCCTACTATTATCTAGAGCAAAGTTATGCAGCAGTGTAATGAAAAACTTGTATTAATTATAACAACTATGCCATAAATAATACAAAACAACTGTATATACTAACTAATTAACAAGTTTTTATTATTTACCCTGTATTAAACTATCATATATTTTTAAGGCATAAATAAATAAAGCAGTTTTACATCTCATTTTCAAAAAAGGGAAAAGTAAACAATTTTGCAGGTACATATATGAAACAGTTTAATAGTTACCTCAAGAAAATGGCATTGTAAAACATTTCCTTTCATTGAAAAGGTAACAACAGTATTAACTCATGCATCAAATATGGGTAGGCTATTGATCAGTCATTTATGTAAAGTATTTCATCTAATGACATACAGTTAGTTCACTCCAAAAGTTTCCACAATCACTGTGAAAAAAACTTGATACAGTATAAAACTATATAACAATAATAGTAACATATGTAACACAGGCAAAATAGATTTGCACATTTTTCTACAGTAAATGTCATTATGTTGACAAGATGATCTGGGCACAGTTTGGTGAAGTAACCACTGCAAGAGAATTGTGGCATTTGCAAGTTGTAGCAACACAGTTGACTGTAGGAGTAGTCTGTGAAACATCGGAGGTGGAGGGGAAACCTAATAGCTAACCTGCTGCTTGTAAACGGAGATATGGATTATCATACAAAAACTTATTTAACAGTAGTTTCCCATCAATCTATGAGGCTAATGTTGCTTACACACTGCAGGAAACGGTTGTCTAAAATAAAAGCACTGTATCAGACATCCATTACATTTCCAAATAGTTTTATGTTTTCCATGAAACACACCTGCAGTTCAGTGTGACACACAGTCTAAATGCATACACCAGTTCAGAGTTCCAAATCCAAAATGTCATCTGAACTCTCATAATCCAGCTCTTCGTGGTCCTCCAGTATCTCCTCAGGCTCATCCTCCAGCAGAGAAACAGCATTTGGTCCTAAAGCAGTGTTCTTCACTCTCCATCCTGGAGAGCCGGTGTCCCGCGGAGCCCAGCTCCAACCTTAATCAAACACGCATACCTGTGATTTTCTAGAGATCATGAAGACATTGATTAGCTTTCAGATGTGTTCGATTAAGGTTAAAGCCAAAGTCCGCAGGACACCGGCTCTCCAGGGCTGGGAGTGAAGAACACCGTCCCAAAGCCTGGCTGTAACTTGAGCAAACTTAGAACTTCTTCTCTACATGTGCAAGCCTTTTCTGAAGACGACACAGTAGCCAGCGATGACACTCTTCACTTAAACTGCCTAAAAGGAAAAATTGAAGGGATGCATGAAAATACTTAAAGGTTTTACTTGAGGCTTATTTTGTACATTACTGTATGTTAATACTGCTTTCATTATGAAGGTCCAATTATATTCCTAAAGATTTCACAGTAGTATTACTAATTACATTAAACTATTAGGAAATAAATTTAAATACCTCCATGTACTCCTTTCTAAACTATATACAACAATTGCCATGCTTTCATTGTGTCTTGATTTTCTTTGTTTCTATTCTATGTAAAGAACTACAGATCATTAAGATCCAACCACAAGAAAACTATAACGTAACACTTCAGGATCTAAAAATGAGTGGGGTTTTATTGTCGTATTTGCTATTCAGTGTGTCTAATCATCTAGATTATCTGTGATTTTTATCACCAATTGACAAAGGAACTTGATTTCAGAATGTGAAACTAACATGTATCTTGAGACTGTTGTAACCCTTATTTATAGAAACCAATGGCATGCATCATTGCAAGATGGTAATAAAAGTTAGCCTCTTACCACTGTTTTTGCCTGAAGACATTTCTGAAATCATTTTCCTGATGTTCCTAGCCAGGCTTCTGAGATAGGTGCGGTGCAGTGGTGTCTCATCTCCCTCATCACAATGATCTTTGCTTCTTGAAGGCACACTTTTGACATGTATACATCAAAAAAATCTTCTTGGTGAGGGTGTTGCTGGATTCTGAAGTCACACAAATAACAACATCTTAAACACAATTTTGACTGGTATATTCTGAAAAGCAAGCAAAACACAATTTTGACTGGTATATTCTGAAAAGCAAGCAAAACAAAAGCAGTGCATGTACAGCCCATAATCTGGTGCAGGGCGCAAAATATTTGATTCAGAAATTTGGCTATGAGAGGTTAAAAAGAAACACTCACACAGTAAAGATTGTCTCCCATTATCTTTATATCTATATAAGAACAACTTCTTTGCTGCTTATGAGCCTTTAAATAATTCTCCTTATATCACATGTGGTGTAAGCCTGCTGAAGACCTAGTTTCAACATCACCCTAATGAAAAATAATGGCAATCTTCAAAGTAGCAGTAAAATTAAAATGAATACTGTAATTGTGTCATTCAATAATTTAAAAGTACAGACAAAAAATATTATGTTTGTTCTTTATCTGTTGTTTCTCTCAAAAGCACTTTTGGTGCAAAAGCACATTTGGTGCAATGAGGCACGACGCCAACAGGATGCCCCGTGGGTGTGCATTATTTTCAAATAATTCAAAGGACTGGAGTCAATTATTCCTCTTATACCACAGTTACCACATACATTGCTCTGGTGCCTATTTTTAAGACATTTGACAAGTTAGGTGTGCAGTTATCAGAAATTAATGCATACCCACAGAACATTTCTCAGCCAATCAGAATACAGCATTCAACATACCCCTGGTATAAATGCAATCAACAAAAATGACTATGGGGCGGTTTCCCGGACAGAGATTAGACTAGTCCTAGACTTAAACACTTTTAAGAGCTCTCCAAACTGAAAACAACTTTCACTTACAGATCTTAAAATACATCAGGGCGCTTTGTTTTACTTCAAGATGCACACAGGTAATGTTTTTAGTAAGGCATGTTGTTTTAAAACTAGTTATATTTCCTAATTAAACTAAGGCCTAGTCCTGGATTAAGCTAATCCTGGTCCGGGAAACCGCCCCTAAATGTTTTAGATGAGTTATCAACATACCAGTGTGATTATAAAGGCTGGCTTTTCGATGAAGACTAAGAAACATTTGTTCAATTCATTTCTGAAGGTTGTGTAGGTCATCACATCTGTGCCCGGTTGCATGAAAGTCCTTAAGCTAAGAAATCCCTTAAATATAAGGTTAAGGGTGCCCTTAATAAAAAATGGGTTGCAAGAAAAACCCTTAAGTGAACCTTAAGGCTGTCAATAAGTATTTACCCTTAAATGCTAAAGTATTACCTTAAGTTCTGCTATGCGTTGCAACAAAGTCCTTAAGTCCAATTTTCCCTTAAAAACTTAAGGGACTATAACAGGTCCCTTAACGTCACACGCGATGGCTGATTTTATGGTTATTTAAGAAAATGAAGTACCAACGCGCATTTCTGACGATCGAAATAATCCCTAGAGAAAAGTGATGCGTATTTATTAGGAGAATAGCGGTTTGATCGTCCGTCAATCTAAAGTGTTTCCAGTTTGAATTACTTTGAGGTTTTATACATGCGGCACTTTACAGTCTGTTATTTGCGATGTTTCATTGTACACAAATCCGCCGTCTGTTGAGCTGCGTGCGTTGATTTGTTACTGCTGTGAGATTTTGTAACTACAGCAACCGCGTCTCTGCTGCCGTGTTTTGGCATAGACTGCCGTAAAATACTTAGTATAAACACTTAGGTAAGGGTGACAGTTAAGACCTTTGTTGCAACGCTCTTAAATAAATCCCTTACCTCAGGGATTTTTTCTCCCTCAGGGAAACCCTCACTTAAGGAGTTTCATGCAAGCGGGCACTGGTACCTACCAAATCCTAAAGCAAAAAAAATAATACAAGTAAATGATTATGATGTCTTTTAGGCTGTACATGTCCCAAATCAAATTAATGTCTCAAAGGAGTTTACAAGGACACAAGTTTATTGCGATTTAAACAGGACATACCTTTACTTAAATACTTATACATGGCAAAGATTCTCAGTTACAAAATTGATTATCACACTGCAATATTGTAAACCAATTTCAATAATGTCCATAAAATACATTACCATCAGTAGCCTTTTGTCTGACATCTTGTACCCACTGATTCACAATGTTCTCAGAACATCCCAGTTCACTGCTAAAATCTTCCCGTCTCTGAGACTCAGCCTTTCTGAAAGAATGCCATAAAAATATGTTTGTCCTTGCAATCTTTAAAAGTGAGAAAAATCTTTGTGTCTATATAACTCAGTCATAATATAAGACCTTGATGTATCGGCTGGATAATGATGAAGGCCTTCTTGCTTCCGTTGGTTCCACCCAATAGCATGGACAGTTAGCATGTCATTCCTGGCTATTAACAAGACATGTATGTAATGAAGGAAGAAAGGTCCCATTAATGCTTGTGTTATTTCAATTAATCCAGAAACTGACAATTGAGTTTAAAATTTAAGAGAGAACTACATGCCAATTTTTTATGTACTTTGAACAGTTACAGCTTACTCTTATGCAATCTCAAAGTACTAGACAGAAAGAATAAAAAAGTGAAAAAATAAAGACAGGTTTCCTAAAATATTATAAATAGGCATCAATTAGATACTTGGTTGTGAGGCCACAACGAGACAGATAGCTGTTGACCATTTTGACCCCCTCAACTGCAGTTGTACCAGCACCTTCCTGATTTTTGCCAGATTATCTAACAAATGTGTGACACCTATATTACAACCATAAACAGTTACAGTGTATTAATAAGTAATACAAATACAGTTTCAAATGGTACGATAAAGAATATGCATTACCTGACACTTGGTTGAATGAGCCTTGGCATGCATGACAGAAAGGAAAGGTCTCATCTGCAGTAAAGGTCTGAGTTCCAACATGGAGACTGACGCCTTCTCAAGGTATGGCGCATACTTGCAAGCAATATCTGTTCAAAAGAACTCTCCGTTTGTGGCTGCTTGAAGCTCCTTCTGCAGGTATAGGTGGATAAGAAAATATTACTTCCCCGGCACATTAAGAGCTTTGAGTAGCACTCCGTGTATGCAAACAACCACCTCAAGGCCCTCTTCATCAAGTTTGCTTACTTTTCTGTTAGTTTCAAATTACATCACACCAACAGGCATCTTTATAATGATTGTAGACAATAAAGGTTTACTTTTAAACTAAAGGTTTTTCAAGATTCATGGAGCATTAAAAAGTTAATCTTCTGCTTTCTCTACTCCAGGTACACAAACTAGTTGAAAGTCAGGGTGACAAATTGATATGTAATAATGAATGACCAAGCTATTAAACTAGCCACTTTGGGTGCCAGCACACATTCCCATATCCAAATGATTATTTTTGTAAAACGCACACCTAACCTGTCAAATGTCTTAAAATACCCAAAGCAATGTTTGTGGTAACTGTGGTATAAGCAGAATAATTGACTCCAGCCCTTGTGAAAAAAAAGTGTGCTTAAGTGTACTTTTATAAAGTGTACTTATTACATAAATAATACACTGTAAGTATATACACTTAAGTGTGAATTAAATGCAATCTTTTCGGCGCACTGAATGCACATTAAATGCAATTAATTTCAAATACATGATATATTAAGTTGAAATAAAATTTAATAAGTTGCCATTAAGAGTGATTTTTTGGAACAACTTAATTGGTACTTTATTACAACTTTATATCTACTTTCATAATTGCTTCTAGTGTTTTTACAATATACTTAAAGTGCACTACACAATATAATAACATGCAATTAATGTGATTTAAAATGCACTTTAATGTCTGTTAACAATACTCTTAAGTGTGAATTAAATGCAATCTTTTCGGCGCACTGAATGCACATTAAGTGTAATTAATTTCACATATATCATATATTAAGTTGAAATAAAATGTAATAAGTTGCCATTAAGAGTGATTTTTTGGAACAACTTAATTGGTACTTTATTACAACTTTATATCTACTTTCATAATTACTTCTAGTGTTTTTATAAAATACTTAAAGTGCACTGTTCAATCTACTGTCAAGCAATTAATGTGAAATTAAAAATAAGTTAATGTATATTAACAGTACATTTAATTACTCATTAAATGTAATGTTTCAAATACAAGTTTGCCAAATAAATTCAAATATACAAAATTAAATTCAATCAGTTGAACTGTGATTTCAGTGCAGTGAAGTGATTTCAATGCATCTCTCTACAGTATGTACTTTAACTACTTCTATTGTATGTGAAATATGGTTATGTACTTCTCAAAATACTGAAAAACAAATCAAAACATAAAGTTAATTAAATATGTATTCATTTCAGTTTAATGCATTGCAAACAAACAAAAACCACAATGCTTACACTGACAATAAAACAGTTTGGTAGTCAGATTTTTTGTTTTGCAAAAGTACATTTAATAAATTAATTATGAGTTGTATATGTCCAAACAAAAAAAAACTCATTTTAATATTGTTAAATTGGAATCAAACAACTATCAATATTGAATAATTACATCCCTTAGAAAAAAATAAACTCAAAGTTATTCTTTTTTAACATTTTAACAGACAACTAAAAAAGAACTGCATGAACTTAAATTAACAAGTCTTTGGTAGGTCACATTAGTCTAATGATCATTTATTAAATGCGTTTAGAAATATTGCCATGAAAGTGTACTTTCTTTATGTAGCGGGTATTAACTCACTTACTTATGGACCAGGCATAATAATAAGATCAGAAGGGTGCACGGTACGAAGGAGGAGGTAGCAGTGATAGTGAGCAACAAGCAGAGACAGAAGGTAAGTTGATTAATAAATTATTTTACTTTGAGTATTGAGAAACCTTTCTTTTTCTTTCCTTAATCACAAAAAAATAGTAAACAACAATGAAAATACAATTAACTATATATACCAGGGTTCCTCAAATCTTACCCTGGAGGTCCAGAGCACCACAGAGCTTAGCTCCAACCCTAATCAAACCCACCCACCTGTGATTTCCTAGTGATCATGAAGACCTTGATTAGCTTGCTCAGGTGTGTTTGATCAGGGCTGGAGCCAATGCTGCGCTCCAGAGCCCACCCAAACCAGCGGGACGCGGGACCCACCCTTCTTGAAGTGTCCTAGCTCCTACTTCAAAGCGTTCCAGACATTTGAAGTGGAACGTAAACAGAAAACATGGACGACCGACCGGTCTTCTTAAGGCTCGTACAGACTACATAACTTTTAAACGTCGGCCCGAACTGTGCAGTTCACACTACAGTAAAACAACAAGTTAATCATCTTTACAAAGTGTTCTGGAGCCATTATATAAAAGCGCTGCATGTCGCTAAGTAACTTGGTATATTTTTACCGTATTTTCATGATAACAGATAATAACGACATAATTTCACGCCATAATATAAAAAAACAAGTTGTGTTAAAATTGACAGTGTCTAAAACAACCATACAAGCAGAGAAGTACAATTTGTAGTCTATTCCTTGAAGATTTCCTCTCACGACGACGCGATCTATGGGCGCCGCCATTGTCCTCCGACTTATTTTTCTGAAGTCGGGGTAGGTCGAACTCCCCCAAGTTCGCTGGTAGGAGGTTCCACTTCGACAGGCATTCCAGTGCACTTTTCCTAGTTGGAGGTAGGATAAGTCCCACATCCCACCGGCCCGGATGGGCTCCGGAACGCAGCACTAACTCTGCAGCGCTCCGGACCCCCAGGGCAAGACCCAAAGAAGGGGGATATATACTATGGGTGCACCCTCTAAATTACTTCTCATTTACAGAAATCACAGTCACAATCAATGTACAAAGATGGTACAAATTATATATGTAACACACTGAAATCCGTATTCAAGTTCAAAGTTCTTATCAATTGGAGTATTGATCAGTCTTAAATTATCAGATTTGTGCTTCTGAAATGTTTCAGTTCAATGAAGTAAACAAACAAAATAAGGAAACAGTTTCTGAAATGTATCCTCTTACTTGTCTGAAGAAAAATATTTAAAATAGAAATTTGTCCTTTCCTCTAGATTCGTGATCCAATCAGGTCGAAATGGGAGGCTCGCCATCAATTAGGAAAATCCAGCTCAAGGAATGTTCATACGAAAGGAAAAAACATTCAATATTGTGTATCAATAATGATGAACAATTGTACACAATACAGGAAACAAATAAAATACATACATAAGTGCCATCATCATAATAAATGACAATTTAGACAAATACCTGTCCATTCACGTGTTTCTCTCTCTTTTTGTCTTTCACAGGCACGTGCAACCAAAATGGCGTCAGCGACGGCAGCGAACACAACGCACCATGTGGTTTTACATAATCACACTGCAATGAACAATCCAACCCATATAACATCACAATATAACACCATTTTGTCTCGTATGGATTAAACAAATAAAATGATATGACATTTAAAGTGTTGACATTCGTTTTTATGGCTAATTATAACATTGGTAATTATAAATAACTCACCAGGTCAAAATGAAAGCTCAAAAAGTGCTCAATCCACACAATCACGCTGTATCATTGAATATATGCAAGTTAAATTCTGATTTCTTCAGTTTATATGAACTTAGGAGTCATATTTAATCAAATTAAACACTCTCGCGTTAGATAGAGTGTCTCTGTCGCTCTGCATCTCTCCTCTGAACTGAGACGCGATCCGAAAGCAAAAAAGGGGCGGAGCTTACAATTAAACTCTCCGATTGGTTTACTCATTTCAGATTTATAATTCAGATTGAATTATTCACATGTATTTCCTCATTTATAAAATAAATGTAAATGTATGAATAGTCTCTATTATTTTTAAGCACACTTTTAAAATAATAATATTTAATTATTTAACCAGGGTTACATTTAAAGCGTAACTAAACCCCTGGTCAGAGCCTGACTCCACCCACTGGCAATATTTGAAAAATGCAAGAAAAGTGGGCAGATCCCAACGGAGATAGAGGGGACGAACTAAGCTCGTACCAAGTGTGTGGTGAGATCGTAACAAGGGCGTGGGGAGCTTGAACCTGCTTACGTCAAGAGTTACTTTTTGGACCCAACATCCAATAGGAAAATTCAACTGCAGTAGCCACCGTTCAACCTGAAGAGGGCAGCACTCAGACGTTTACACCATATATTGTAGTATTGAAACACTTAATATCCAAATGTCAAAAAACTGGCTAAAATCAATCCACAGCACTAATAAAGCATCATTCTTACAGATCATTAACTAAAAAAAGTTGGTTAAGGGTTTAGTTACTCTTTAAGTAAAACTAAATTAGACAAAGTGCATTTTTAAAAAGTGTACTTAAGTATGTTAAGAAATATTGTGATGAAAGTGTACTTTCTTTAAGTTAAGCTTAATTAGACATTAATACAAAGTGCATTTTTAAAAGTGCACTTAAGTGTGTTTATAAATATTATGATGAAAGTGTACTTACTATAATTTAAAATTATTTAGATATTATTACAAAGTGCATTTTTAAAAAGTGTCCTTAAGTGTGTTAGTGAAATATTGTGATGAAAGTGTACTTACTATAAGTTCAAATTAATTAGATATTATTACAAAGTGCATTTTTAAAAAGTGTCCTTAAGTGTGTTAGTGAAATATTATGATGAAAGTGTACTTACTGTAAGTTCAAATTAATTAGATATTATTAAAAAGTGCATTTTAAAAGTGCACTTAATTGTGTTTATAAATATTATAATGAAAGTGTACTTACTATAAGTTCAAATTAATTAGATATTATTAAAAAGTGCATTTTTAAAAAGTGTCCTTAAGTGTGTTAGTGAAATATTATGATGAAAGTGTACTTACTATAAGTTCAAATTAATTAGATATTATTATAAAGTGCATTTTTAAAAATGCACTTAAGTGTGATTATAAATATTATGATGAAAGTGTACTTACTATAAGTTAAAATTAAATAAATATTATTACAAAGTGCAGTTGTAAAAAGTGCACTTAAGTGTGTTAATAAATAGTGTAATTAAAGTGTATTCCATTTAAGTACGCTTAAGTGGTCTTTAATTTGTATTATATTATATTATCAGCAAGTGCACTTTTCGAAAATTATACTTTTATTATTTTAAGCACACAAAAAGTATGCTTTCAATACACTTAAGTACGCTAATTTTTCACAAGGGAGTCCTTTAAATTATTTGAAAATAATGCACACCTGCTGCGTAGCAGCCCACTGTCAAATATTCCTTACGTATTATATAAGCTCACAACAGCTGGGATACATTAACTACTTAATAAAGCAAAAATTACACATTTCAAATGATGGATTTAAATCAAAAAGTTTCTTTTTCCTTAAAACTACAAGAGTAAAAGAACTAACTCTTTTGACAGACGGAATCTGTAGGTTTTTCTGTTGCCATCTGCACAAAGAGCGAGCATTGTTGGGTGTACATGCCGGGCAGGTGAAGTGCTCTACACTGGATGTTTGCATGATCACAAGTGCAGAAATGTGGAGGTCTCAATGTAGGCAATAAACAGACTGAAAACAGAAGTTCAATAATTTGTTAGAAAGCATTAACAATGGGCACAGTAATATAGCTTAGAAAAAATGAGGCTGACAAATCACAAATAATCTGGTAGAACATGGATACCTGTAGCTGAAGCTTTGTATCTCTTCACTTCTGCTTCTTTTTAGTAGTGGACCTCCTTCAGCATTTTCTCCACCTATCTGACATTAAATGTACTCCCTTTAATGGCTGTTGCTTTGCCCTTGGGTTCCTCTGCCTTGCATAAAAGAAAGTGTGCCTTGTATGGTAATACTGAAATACAGCCAACTCTTGAGCAGATCACACAATTATTGCACTCTAAATCACACACTTTAGAATTATCACAATACTGCAAGAACACAATCTCAACAAATATACTCACCTTGATTTGAGCAAGAAGCATGTCTGCTATGAAAATAACACCCTCTGCTCTCCCTCTGTCTTGCTCAGCAGCCATTTCAACAATACCTCATTGGTCAGACAAAGAGGCATAGGCTAAGTGTTTTGGACAGTGAGAGAGAGAGTAAAATGAATAAAATTACAATACTTACTTGAAAACAGAGAAGCTTGCGAAAGAGTGAGTGAGTGACCCTTTTACTGTTTGTACACAATGATGACGTGGCAACGTATGCGCATGCAGTTTGGCAACGGAAGCATGGCAAGAATCAGCAGTGAAGCAACACAGACAGAGAAAGTTAGTTTAAAAAGTTGACTTATCTTCTACACAGTTACCAGATCCGTGTACTATAGTGGAGTGGATAGAAGACGTTAGAAGATGGCCAAATACTAAACGTATATTATATTAGTGCAACCAAATGCTACAACCAGACGTTTTGATGTGGGGAAATCGTTTTAATAAACTTTCTGATTTGCTTACACGTTAGAACCACTGGGAGATAACATCACTTCCGTTGCCAAAATGCGCACCCAGGCTATTTGATCACATGGGCTGTAAAAGGGTCTATTGAAGTGGCTCTTAAAAGAGCCGTTGTTTATCTAAGAAAAAGTATAAACTGTGGGTGATGTTAACAAGGAAGGGTGGTGGGTACTGACCGGACCTGAGAAAAGAAAACAAAAACATGATTAATTCTCTTACAGCAAAGTCTCCTAGGTTTGTCATATTATATATGCAGAACTGTAAAAAAAAGGTAACAGTTATGCTACCTATAAATAAAGCATAAACTGCATAAATGAACAGTTGATCTGACTTCAGAGAAATAAATGAAATAATTATCTTGGTAGCCTACTTGAAGCTTGGTTAGATATGGTTACTGTAGTCAAACTTTTACACACTTTCTTCTGAAAGATTTATTAACAACAATTACAGAACATAACACAATCAATTTTAATCCCTTCTAACGCTCAATTGACATAGATGTAACTGCACAAACTAGCCTTATTATATAAATAATATTAAAGAATTAAATAAATCTATTCTGCTCACCCAGGCTGCATTTATTTGATATAAAAACACTTATAATGTGAAATATTATGGTAATCTGAATGTAATAATGTGAAATATTATTGTAATCTGAATGTAAGTGCTGCTGACGGTGTCAGCAGCGATCGCTCTCTGTGATCGATTGGTTCCGCCTTGTATGTTTAGATGAGCAGATTTACAATGAACACAATTATTTACTTAAATCGGTTATTTTTTCATTTAGAGCTTATTTCACGAACTGCATTCCGCGCGAAATTAATAAAACTACTGGTTTAAAAACGCTAGAACAACTGTTTAGCAACATAATATAATGCAGTCACTGCTGCTTTCTGTGATTAATACATTAACGTTAGCTGATTATCAAACAGTCATCCAATAATGTTTCTGACCTTAGTAACGTAAAAACCACTATAGATAACTCCATAGTTCACACACGCAAATTAAATGTTATGCTGCACCAACTAGGATTTCTTAAATGACCGCACCTGAACAAACAATTATGTCCTAAATATGAGCCAATTGGATTCTGACCAAACGCGTGCACTGACTTGTCTGTTGCCTTAGCGGTGATATTATATTGCTAACGTTGCAACAAAGACTTAACATAAACACAGGATTTACTCAATTTTAGTAACATTAATCACCAAATTTCCAAGAAAGCCTTACCCATGGAGCTCCAGAGAACGCATATCACTGCGTCGCTTCTCTTGTTGAAGTTTTTGGCAATAAGAAATTATAGCCCCCTATTGGTTATCATCCTCATACATGGATAAATGCGTGTCATTTTCACGCCTAGAGGAGGCAAAGCGTGACATTGACACGCATCCTCTAGTGGACCAGCGTGTCTATTCATACCTGTCAAGTTTTAAATTTGAAAATAAGGGAAATTTTCCAACGTCCACCGCGAGCAGTCCCCCCAACCCAAACAAGCTTCAATATCCCTTACATTTGAAGGCTGGTGCTATAGCCTAAATGACAACACAAAATGATATATATCAGGGGTGTCAAACTCATTTTAGGCTGAGGGCCGGATGGTAAATAACGCCACAATGTGAGGGCCGGATCATATTTTTTAAACCTTAGTGTGCTGAAATTGTGTTAAAATTAACTAAACAAACTAATTTAATAGCAAGAAAACTAGTTGTGGCATGACGAGGGGGTGAAAGTTTAGCTTCGTGACGAAAGCAAAGATTTTACATAAAATTCCGACTACGCCACCCCGGGACTTACACCCAGGGAGATATTCCTTACACCCAAAAGGGTGATAAGGCACACAAGTTCGTTCCTCTTTAAAAGAAGAGTGCAAAAGACATGGGTATAGTACAAAAATAGATTTTATTTAGACAGAATCCCTTAAAATGAGCCCTCCCAAAACATACAAAATCACTCCACTTCAATGCACAATCACCACAATCAAATCTCAAAATGAGAAATAGAAACAAAACAAAACAAAACAAAACAAAACAAAACATACAAACCAGCAGGGCTGAGGTTCCCAACAGGAGAAATTACTTTATCACGACTCGTGTTTACAAAAGGCACACACACACACCCCACTGTGCACTCAGACTACACAACCACACACGTCAAGTGTTACACAGCACGCCCTGAGGAGGAAGCACCACCACCGGAAAAGCTCCATCACCCGTGGGACCCCAGCTCCTGCAACAAACCAAAATGATATAAATAATTTATTCACACAAAACAAAATGGTGACGATCAGCCTTATTTCACAAGGCCGACGACCACCACAGACAGTAGAAGAAAGAAAATAAACAAATAATTTGATAATTAGTTAAATTATACCAGTCCAAACCACCTGTATGTAACAGGAAGCAAGTATATAATATAAACATGTACCATTAACAAGGAGTCAGTTATAGGCAGAACACAGTTCTCAGGAACCAACTACATGAACAATCCTATATACTAGCATCATTGGGTCATCTGAGCGAATATTCACAGACACAGGGGTTGTTCGTCACCAATAAGGGAAAATAAACAAAAAGAAACACAATGATGATGATGCATTAAAAACAGCCACTGGAGAGGTACTCGTTCTCACACAGAGCACACCACGGCTCTGTGATGGTCACATTAAAAGTGGAGCGTTAGTTCTAGCCGCTCAGCAGAACCAGACAAGGTACAGTTCCGCGTGTAGCAGTGCAGCTAATGACGTTGTTAGCAACGGTGCAACACCGTTGTGCGCGAAGCAAAGACACACCGCAAGGGGAGACACGGCATAGAACGAAAGGGAGACTCCTACAGTAAACAAATATAATATTAAAACTACACACAACTCAAACATTAAGACTTCGTGCTAGACACTTACCGAAAAGTGGCATCACCCCAGACTATTTACTGTTTTGAGGCACAGGTTAACCAACAGCAGGAAAACCATAAGCCAACTGAGGGTACACCATCACGTACACCACGGACAGCACAAGGGCACCAGCACGACAGACAACACACTAAAACCAACACAACATTACTTTTAAATGACAAACGGATTAAAACTGCTAACCATAGCATGTTAGCAAGAACTCACCTGCCGCTAACGTTGCAAACTCCCAGGGGGGAAGTCGGACATGACGCATTCAGAGCAGCAGCCAATCACCGCTTAAAAGGGGACTGCCACTCTCTGATAGGCGATACCAGCTGTCAGTCACAGCTCACCTAATCCTGCTACAATCCACCCCAAGTTTCTGCAACGTCGCCCCGACGGTGAACTAAACAGAACCCCACTTCAGGGTGCTCAGCCCCGAGGTCGGAAAAAGGCACATTTTACGATCCACTCTGCAGACACAACCACTGTGCCCGCCATTTACAAGAAGTGGTATCAGTTGGAGTACTGACCTGACATACTCTCTAATGACACATGACTAAAACAAGAGCTTCCCAGTGCAATAAAATCTTAGATGGTTTCACCCCAGACTCTGAGGGACCCCATCTGAAAATGACTAACCTGGGGGGAAGGTACATCTCCTACCAAAACATCATCGGATGGTTCCACCCCAAACTCTGAGGGACCCCATCCGACAACCAATGACATGGGACCGATTTGTACCTACCCACCCTTACATAAAATTAACTAACACTGGGATATATCTCCTGCACGATAAAATTCGTCAGATGGTTTCACCCCAAACTCTGAGGGACCCCATCCGACAACCAATGACATGGGACCGATTTGTACCTACCCACCCTTCCATAAAATAACTAACACTGGGATATATCTCCTGCACGATAAAATTCGTCAGATGGTTTCACCCCAAGTGCTGAGGGACCCCATCTGAATGACTGACCTGGGGGGGGGGGGGGGGTACGTCTCCTACCAATAAACCTCATCCGATGGTTCCACCCCAGACTCTGAGGGACCCCATTTGACAACGGATTACATGGGCCCGAATAGTACCAACCCATACTTCAAAAAAATTAAGTCACACGCCTAATACTACCACAGTAAAACCCCAACAACACACAAAACTGTACAGATAAAACAGAATGAATGACGACAACCAATTTAATGGTGCCTTTAATGATACGCCATGTCCAACATCACAAAACTTTTACAACCCTGCCCATATAAAACCAGCTGGCCCTCTACGTGACAAAACACTCAGATTCTCCCTTTCGTTCTTAAACCAATAACAAGTTCAACCTCCCATAGAGCTACTAAATTTCTTAACCCAGATAATTTGTCCTCCATCGTAAGTACCCAGGACTGCTTACCACAAACGATCGGACAGCACAAACCCAGCAACAAATTGTGCTGGGGTCGCGACACGGAAACTGCCTCCGTCTGGTTCCTGCAAGAGATAAAAAACAAACCCACATACACACAAAACAAAAAAACACAATACCCACGTCTCTGCACTCTAAATCAGAGGATCCTGCCGACTACGCCAGAATGTGGCATGACGAGGGGGTGCAAGGTTAGCTTCGTGACGAAAGCAAAGATTTTACATAAAATTCCGACTACGCCACCCCGGGACTTACACCCAGGGAGATATTCCTTACACCCAAAAGGGTGATAAGGCACACAAGTTCGTTCCTCTTTAAAAGAAGAGTGCAAAAGACATGGGTATAGTACAAAAATAGATTTTATTTAGACAGAATCCCTTAAAATGAGCCCTCCCAAAACATACAAAATCACTCCACTTCAATGCACAATCACCACAATCAAATCTCAAAATGAGAAATAGAAACAAAACAAAACAAAACAAAACAAAACATACAAACCAGCAGGGCTGAGGTTCCCAACAGGAGAAATTACTTTATCACGACTCGTGTTTTACAAAAGGCACACACACACACCCCACTGTGCACTCAGACTACACAACCACACACGTCAAGTGTTACACAGCACGCCCTGAGGAGGAAGCACCACCACCGGAAAAGCTCCATCACCCGTGGGACCCCAGCTCCTGCAACAAACCAAAATGATATAAATAATTTATTCACACAAAACAAAATGGTGACGATCAGCCTTATTTCACAAGGCCGACGACCACCACAGACAGTAGAAGAAAGAAAATAAACAAATAATTTGATAATTAGTTAAATTATACCAGTCCAAACCACCTGTATGTAACAGGAAGCAAGTATATAATATAAACATGTACCATTAACAAGGAGTCAGTTATAGGCAGAACACAGTTCTCAGGAACCAACTACATGAACAATCCTATATACTAGCATCATTGGGTCATCTGAGCGAATATTCACAGACACAGGGGTTGTTCGTCACCAATAAGGGAAAATAAACAAAAAGAAACACAATGATGATGATGCATTAAAAACAGCCAATGGAGAGGTACTCGTTCTCACACAGAGCACACCACGGCTCTGTGATGGTCACATTAAAAGTGGAGCGTTAGTTCTAGCCGCTCAGCAGAACCAGACAAGGTACAGTTCCGCGTGTAGCAGTGCAGCTAATGACGTTGTTAGCAACGGTGCAACACCGTAGTGCGAGAAGCAAAGACACACCGCAAGGGGAGACACGGCATAGAACGAAAGGGAGACTCCTACAGTAAACAAATATAATATTAAAACTACACACAACTCAAACATTAAGACTTCGTGCTAGACACTTACCGAAAAGTGGCATCACCCCAGACAATTTACTGTTTTGAGGCACAGGTTAACCAACAGCAGGAAAACCCTAAGCCAACTGAGGGTACACCATCACGTACACAACGGACAGCACAAGGGCACCAGCACGACAGACAACACACTAAAACCAACACAACATTACTTTTAAATGACAAACGGATTAAAACTGCTAACCATAGCATGTTAGCAAGAACTCACCTGCCGCTAACGTTGCAAACTCCCAGGGGGGAAGTCGGACATGACGCATTCAGAGCAGCAGCCAATCACCGCTTAAAAGGGGACTGCCACTCTCTGATAGGCGATACCAGCTGTCAGTCACAGCTCACCTAATCCTGCTACAATCCACCCCAAGTTTCTGCAACGTCGCCCCGACGGTGAACTAAACAGAACCCCACCTCAGGGTGCTCAGCCCCGAGGTCGGAAAAAGGCACATTTTACGATCCACTCTGCAGACACAACCACTGTGCCCGCCATTTACAAGAAGTGGTATCAGTTGGAGTACTGACCTGACATACTCTCTAATGACACATGACTAAAACAAGAGCTTCCCAGTGCAATAAAATCTTAGATGGTTTCACCCCAGACTCTGAGGGACCCCATCTGAAAATGACTAACCTGGGGGGAAGGTACATCTCCTACCAAAACATCATCGGATGGTTCCACCCCAAACTCTGAGGGACCCCATCCGACAACCAATGACATGGGACCGATTTGTACCTACCCACCCTTCCATAAAATTAACTAACACTGGGATATATCTCCTGCACGATAAAATTCGTCAGATGGTTTCACCCCAAACTCTGAGGGACCCCATCCGACAACCAATGACATGGGACCGATTTGTACCTACCCACCCTTCCATAAAATTAACTAACACTGGGATATATCTCCTGCACGATAAAATTCGTCAGATGGTTTCACCCCAAGTGCTGAGGGACCCCATCTGAATGACTGACCTGGGGGGGTACGTCTCCTACCAATAAACCTCATCCGATGGTTCCACCCCAGACTCTGAGGGACCCCATTTGACAACGGATGACATGGGACCGATTAGTACCTACCCTTCCTTCATAAAATTTAAATCACAGGCATAATACTACCTCAGTAATACCCCAACTTTAGACAAAACTGTACAGATAATACAGAATGAATGACGACAACCAATTTAATGGTGCCTTTAATGATACGCCATGTCCAACATCACAAAACTTTTACAACCCTGCCCATATAAAACCAGCTGGCCCTCTACGTGACAAAACACTCAGATTCTCCCTTTCGTTCTTAAACCAATAACAAGTTCAACCTCCCATAGAGCTACTAAATTTCTTAACCCAGATAATTTGTCCTCCATCGTAAGTACCCAGGACTGCTTACCACAAACGATCGGACAGCACAAACCCAGCAACAAATTGTGCTGGGGTCGCGACACGGAAACTGCCTCCGTCTGGTTCCTGCAAGAGATAAAAAACAAACCCACATACACACAAAACAAAAAAACACAATACCCACGTCTCTGCACTCTAAATCATAGGATCCTGCCGACTACGCCAGAATGTGGCATGACGAGGGGGTGCAAGGTTAGCTTCGTGACGAAAGCAAAGATTTTACATAAAATTCCGACTACGCCACCCCGGGACTTACACCCAGGGAGATATTCCTTACACCCAAAAGGGTGATAAGGCACACAAGTTCGTTCCTCTTTAAAAGAAGAGTGCAAAAGACATGGGTATAGTACAAAAATAGATTTTATTTAGACAGAATCCCTTAAAATGAGCCCTCCCAAAACATACAAAATCACTCCACTTCAATGCACAATCACCACAATCAAATCTCAAAATGAGAAATAGAAACAAAACAAAACAAAACAAAACAAAACATACAAACCAGCAGGGCTGAGGTTCCCAACAGGAGAAATTACTTTATCACGACTCGTGTTTACAAAAGGCACACACACACACCCCACTGTGCACTCAGACTACACAACCACACACGTCAAGTGTTACACAGCACGCCCTGAGGAGGAAGCACCACCACCGGAAAAGCTCCATCACCCGTGGGACCCCAGCTCCTGCAACAAACCAAAATGATATAAATAATTTATTCACACAAAACAAAATGGTGACGATCAGCCTTATTTCACAAGGCCGACGACCACCACAGACAGTAGAAGAAAGAAAATAAACAAATAATTTGATAATTAGTTAAATTATACCAGTCCAAACCACCTGTATGTAACAGGAAGCAAGTATATAATATAAACATGTACCATTAACAAGGAGTCAGTTATAGGCAGAACACAGTTCTCAGGAACCAACTACATGAACAATCCTATATACTAGCATCATTGGGTCATCTGAGCGAATATTCACAGACACATGGGTTGTTCGTCACCAATAAGGGAAAATAAACAAAAAGAAACACAATGATGATGATGCATTAAAAACAGCCACTGGAGAGGTACTCGTTCTCACACAGAGCACACCACGGCTCTGTGATGGTCACATTAAAAGTGGAGCGTTAGTTCTAGCCGCTCAGCAGAACCAGACAAGGTACAGTTCCGCGTGTAGCAGTGCAGCTAATGACGTTGTTAGCAACGGTGCAACACCGTTGTGCGCGAAGCAAAGACACACCGCAAGGGGAGACACGGCATAGAACGAAAGGGAGACTCCTACAGTAAACAAATATAATATTAAAACTACACACAACTCAAACATTAAGACTTCGTGCTAGACACTTACCGAAAAGTGGCATCACCCCAGACAATTTACTGTTTTGAGGCACAGGTTAACCAACAGCAGGAAAACCATAAGCCAACTGAGGGTACACCATCACGTACACCACGGACAGCACAAGGGCACCAGCACGACAGACAACACACTAAAACCAACACAACATTACTTTTAAATGACAAACAGATTAAAACTGCTAACCATAGCATGTTAGCAAGAACTCACCTGCCGCTAACGTTGCAAACCCCCAGGGGGGGAAGTCGGACATGACGCATTCAGAGCAGCAGCCAATCGTCATTTAAAAAGGGGACTGCCACTCTCTGATAGGTGATATCAGCTGTCAGTCACAGCTCACCTAATCCTGCTACATAGTGAAACACACAGCTCTGTGAAAACTACATTTCATAAGTCACACTCATACTGTACATGCTATACACACAAATGTGCATCTGTACAAAACTCCTTAGGTTACTGGCCTTAGGTTGAAAAGCCTTAATTTAACTTATTTTGCATTATACCTTCATGCCAAAATTATTTATAAACCATTCACTTTTCTTTGTAATGATAACAGTCATTTAGAAAATTAAAATGCTAGATGGGGCCCAAACCAATGCTAGTGGCCCAAATCAAAAAGGGCACTACGGGGGTGATACTATTAGTATGGTTCTAATAAAGTATTATAAATATGATGTGTTATATTACTAGCATCAACTTGATTAACGTGATTATAATGGGAAATATAAAGTGTGACAATAAATATTCAATATGATTTACCTGCTGGCTTGAAAGCTTTGAATCCATCATGTTTGCAATGTTGAACTGCCTTTAGAAGCAGCCTCCCTTTCCGTTCTCTGTCTTTATTTTGTGAAGGCATTGGTGTTTTTTGTATTTTTTTGCCTACAAAGTGTACCAACAACAGCAAATGTAGTGTTTATATTAACTTAGATCTGATCGGGAACATTAAATCCATTAGACAAGCGATAATAGTAAGAATGTGGATATTTTGTTGTAGTTTGCTTGCTAAGCAAATCATTACCGGAAGAAATACATAAACAAACTTCCAAATGAGTAATTCTGCGGTTTAACAACTGATATAATGTAATAAATCTACCTGTTAATGCAACGAACTTCAGAAACTGTCGTCTTTGCTCTCCAGGCAGAGAGTGCACACACACAGAGATGCTGCGGAGCGGGCGGGAAAACACGAAGTGGATTGGCGGAATCAGTGGATCTTTAGGATCTTTTTTATAGATCACAACCTTTGCGTGCGAAATTACGGAGGTTAAAATACGGGAGATTTACGGGAAAATACTAATACGGGAGGACGCCGGGAAAGAAGGGTAAAATACGGGACTTTCCCGGCCAAAACAGGATACTTGACAGGTATGGTCTATTACACGCTTTAGCGTGATACTGGGTTGTGTGGCTTGAATTCAGAGTTTGGGGGTCGTCTCACAAACTGCCTGTGGCCCTTGGACCCAAAAAGAACAATTTTACTCTCATCAGTTCACAAAATGTTCCTCCATTTCTCTTTAGGCCAGTTAATGTGTTCTTTGGCAAATTGTAACCTCTTCTGCACATGCCTTTTTTTTAACAGAGGGACTTTGCGGGGGATTCTTGAAAATAGATTAGCTTCACACAGACGTCTTCTAACTGTCACAGTACTTACAGGTAACTCCAGACTGTCTTTGATCATCCTGGAGGTGATCATTGGCTGAGCCTTTGCCATTCTGGTTATTCTTCTATCCATTTTGATGGTTGTTTCCGTTTTCTTCCACGTCTCTCTGGTTTTGCTCTCCATTTTAAGGCATTAGAGATCATTTTAGCTGAACAGCCTATCATTTTTTGCACCTCTTTATAGGTTTTCCCCTCTCCAATCAACTTTTTAATCGAAGTACGCTGTTCTTCTGAACAATGTCTTGAACGACCCATTTTCCTTAGCTTTCAAATGCATGTTCAACAAGTGTTTGTCACGGTAGGATAAGTCCACCGTGACTTTCTGTGTTGTGTCTGTCTGTATGATTGAAGTGTGTGTGTGCGCGTGTCTGATCGCTAATGATCTGAGTGAGTGCAGGTGTGCGTGATTGCTTTGCTCCAGCTGGTGGTAGTTACCCATACGGCATATATACTCACTCATTCTCTCCTCTCACTGCCAGATGATTATACTACGTTGTCTACCCGTGTTATCTAGTGATGGGCAGTCCGGCTCTTTCCATTGATTCGGCTCTTTCGGCTCAAGCGCTGGCTCTACATTAATAGTGATGGCAGTCCGGCTCTTTTCATAGATTCCGCTCTTCTGGCTCGGCTCCCTTAGAAGAGCCGGCTCCCCTGCATGCGTCTGAAGATTCGGCTCTGCTCGATCGCTACAAAGAATCAGCTCTTAGAGCCGCTCGTTCGCGAACGACCCATCACTAGTGTTATCGTGTCGTGTGTTCCTGTGGTCTCGTCTTCGCTGTGGAGTTCTGCCTGTCTGTGTATCCGGTTTCATCCGTCAGTCTGATTTCACTCACGAGCACTTGGATCCGTCACCGCAGCCTTTGTCTGTCCAACTTACCATCATACCATCTGTGTCATCTGTCATATCATCTGAGTCATCTGTTTAATAAACCTGTTTTCATTTATCTTGCATTTGCTTCCTGATTTTCCAAACCAGTCATCACAGTGTTGGCTTCATCCTTAAATAGGGGCCACCTGATTCACACCTGTTTCTTCACAAAATTGATGACCTCAGTGATTGAATGCCACACTGCTATTTTTTTTAACACACCCCTTTCAACTAATTCAACTAATTGCCCAATTGCACAGCCTTAAGAGCGTGCATATCATGAATGCTGGGTCTCATTTGTTTTCTGAGAATCTACTGAACCTACTGGTAACTTGTTTGCCACGTAGCAATAAAAAATATACTAAAAACCTTGATTATTCTGGTTAGTCACATTGTACTGCTATTATTTTGAACAATACTGTACATGCATAAACATACATAAAGTAAGAACTATATACAAGTTGTCAGAGATGAGTGATATATAGGAAGACAGTGTCTATGCAGTGAGACATATGAAAAAAACAGAAAAACAACAACAACAAACCAACAAGGCAAGTTGGGTCTTTGTAAGATTCTTCTGTCCAATACCTTAGCATCAGTCGGGTTCTAATAATATAAGTGAGGCTATCATGGGTTTGGCTCCAGTGCTCAATAGTTGAGATTTTTGCATTATTTATTATAGCTGTGGATCCCTCCAGACGAACAATATCTGCGAAATAAGACAACCATTTTTCTTTTGTCAGAGAGTTAGGAGGAAACCAGGAACTAATGATTGTTTTCTTTGCAGCTGTTAGTCCTGAGAAAAGAGTGCGTTTTTGGTTCAGAATCAATGTTACTGAGTCGTCCTTATCAAGAAGAAAAAAAGAAGGTTCAGGGTCCAAAGTTATTAACAAAAGTTGTGATAAAACAGTTGAGACATTTACCCAGAAGTTATAGGCCGGGGGGCATTCCCAGAAGATATGTAAAAAACTTCCCACACCATCAAGATTACAGTTGTTACACACAGGGGAAGAAATAAGTTCATCCTAAAGCATTTTAGGGGTGTATAATAGGTTCTGTTAACTACATTGTAGTTTATCAGCTGGTGGGGAGGATTTTAAGAAGAAGCTGATATGTTTTGCCATATTATTTCCCAGTTAAGGTTGTGATCTTGAATTACAATCTCTCTGTCCCAACCTCGAGTAATACCCAGATTACCACACTTCTTCATAGCGAGGTTGCCATAGATAGAGGAGACATTGCTGGTTGCAAACCAACGAGTCATGGAGTGAGATGTTAAGGGTCTGTCCCAAGGGACCCCATAAGCCTTAAGTGAAGACCTCAGTTGTAAATACAAAAACCATGAAAACCCCGCCAAATTATAATTTGACCGTAGATCCTGAAATGTCCTTAACCCAGTCTCATTGTAAATATTCTCTAAAGTGTTGATACCTCTATCAGACCAGAGTGGGTAAGTGTAAGTAATCTCTTAGTACAATCTTGTAGTAATTGTTCCAGATTTGGGATTGTTTATGGAATTTTGATGAGTAATTAATATCGTTTTCTACTAGACGCCATGTGGATATTGAGTAAGCTATTATTGAACCAAATTCTTTAAAAGTTTTTTTAAGTTTTATTTCTGAGAAGAGCACATCTTGTAGTCTATGAGGGGTGACCAATGAGTCTTCAATTAACTTCCATTGGGGAAACAGGGGAGATTGCGAATCCAACCAAGAGTACAGAGATTTTAGTTAAAACGACCAGTAATACAATTTAAAATTAGGTAATGATAAACCACCCACAGATTTAGGACGCTTCAAGGTTTGCAATTTGATACAGGGTTTTTTATTGTTCCAAATAAACTTAGAGGTCATCTTTTCAAGGTCTGTGAAGTAACCTTTAGGAGGAGGAAATGGTAACATAGAAAATAGAAAATTTAAACGTCCAAGTACATTCATTTTTATTAATGCAATTCTCCCTTGCAACGTCAAATGTAAAGATGACCATCGACTGTATTTTATTCTTAAGTGTCACATAATTTTCAGAGCTAACATTTGAAAAACAGTGAGGGATACATAGACCAAGGTATGTAAATTTTGATGTATGCCACTGAAGAGGTAAACTACTAGGAAGAGGAGTCTTTTTCGCTATGCCATTTAAGGGAACTAAAAGGGACTTTCCCCAGTTTATTTTATATCCCGAAAAAAGAACTAAATCTGGAAAAAGGTTCATAATCCGAGAGAGTGAATTATTGATGTCAGAAAAATAAAGGATTATGTCATCAGCATTAAGTGAGATTTTGTGACTTGTATCTTTGATCTTTAGAGGGGCAATCATTGGGTCTTCTCTTATGGCCTGAGCTAGCGGTTCTAGAGAAAGAACAAATAAGATGGGTGATAAAGGACAGCCTTGACGTGAACCTCTATTAAGAGAGAAAGGATTAGAAATAACCTGCCCTGTTTGAACCACTGCCTGGGAGCAGTTGTATAATGTTTTTATCATTTGTATTAGGTTAGAATCAAAGCCAAACACGTCTAAAACAGCCCATAAATACCTCCATTCAAGCCTGTCAAAGGCTTTTTCAGCATCCAGGCTGAAAAGTGCTGCCGGTTCATTAGATATTTCATGGATGCTGAGAATATGAAAAAGGCGTCTAACATTATCCGAGGCCTGTCTGCCTTTGATAAAGCCTGTCTGGTCCACATGTATCAATTTACCAATCAGTGGTTCCATTCGGTGTACAAGCACCTTTGCAAAAAGTTTCAGCTCTGAAGATATCAAAGATATAGGCCTGTAGCTTTTGGGGCAATATGGGGGTTTATCTTTTTTTAAGAGTAATGTAATTAAAGATGTATTTTGGTCTCTATGAAATCTCCCATGATCAATGGCATAATTTATGGAAGCTAGAATCAGTCACCTGATCCCATACCTTTAGGAGGAGTTCAGGAGGGAGCCCATCTAAACCAGGGGACTTACCCATTTTCATAGAGTTTAGAGCCCTAGTTAGCTCCTCTAATGTGATAGCGGCACCCACAGCTAGAGCTTCATCTGGGGATAAAGAGGGAAGATTTAGGTCTGTTAAAAATTCCATCATTGTACTGTCATTTGGATCTGCCTCTGACGTGTATAAAGTGGAGTAGAATTCTCGGAAAGTAACATTTATTTCTTGTTGGTTATGAGTTATCAGCCCCTGAGGTGTTTGGAGGCTGCTGATAAACGAATAAGACTCGCCTTCTTTCATTTTTAATGCCAGAAGTCTGCTAGATCTTTCATTATAGTAATAATAATTGACTCTGGTTTTATGAATTATAAATTCTGCAATATATTGCGCAGTCAAATTATATTCTTTTTTAAGTGCTATCAGATGTTTCTCTCTGGACTCAGAGAATGCTGATTTTTGTTTATTTTCAATTAAAGAGATCTGAGTTTGCAAATCAGATATTGTCTTGTTCCTGGCGGAGTGGAGATGCGTTGAAAAGGAAATAGCATTGCCTCGTAGAAAACATTTAGTTACTTCCCATAGGGATTGTGAATTAGAAGCGGATTCCTTATTAAGAAGAATAAAATCAGCGAGGTTGGAATTGAGCTGTGAAATATAGTCACTGTTTTTCAAAAGAGCATTATTAAATCTCCATCTTAGAATCTTAAATCTTAGAATTCACTTTGTCGTGTAAACGTATATAGTATCGCACCATGGTTAGAAATAAGGATGGGCAAGATCTGCGTGGATACAATGCAGCCATTAACTTGGGGTGAAACAAAAATATAATCAATTCGAGAATATGTTTTATGGGGGGACGAGTAAAATGAGTAATCCCTATTAGCTATATTCCTTGAGCGCCAAGGATCAATTACATTGAGCTCTTCCATGAATACACTTAGGTCATTGGGAGGGTGAGCCCCACTTATTGCTGGGCCTGATTTATCAAGGATTGGATTACACACTTGGTTGAAATCGCCTCCAATTATTAAATAATGTTCTTTAAAATCTAGTAGCGTTTTCGTCAGAGATGATAAGAAATTGCAATTTTGACCATTTGGAGCGTAAATACATGCTATACAAAACTTATTGTTATTGATAACCACACAAATATAAGCCAGTCGACCAACATTATCAGACCCAACTTGTTCTATATGAACTCTGAGTTTCCTACTGAATAAAATAATTGCTCCCTTTGTTTTATTGTTTGCAGAGGAATATGCAACATATCTGTAATATCTGTTTTGAAAAAGGTGAACATCCTTTTGTCTTAGATGCGTTTCTTGTATTAAGGCTATGGTTACCTTGTTCTGCTTAAGATAATGCAAACACTTTGCCCTTTTATCTTTAGAGTTCAGACCTCGGACATTCCATGACATCAGAACTAAGTCTTGCGGCAGTCTGCTAATTCTTGTTGGTAAATAAGCGGATACATTTGGACATGAACATAACTAACCATGAGAGAAAACCAAAATGACACTTTCAAATCAAGATTCATAAAACTAAAGTTTAACTCTGACAAGAACATGAACTCCCAACCGGGAACGTTTTGAAACTTATAAATAAAATAAACAAAATGAACATTGTCAACCGTTATCAACTGAGAAGGCATAACTTGCCTGTCTATTGGTTAAACTCACGCAAATACAAATTCTTCGGGGAGCTCCTTGACAGCGATACGATCGTCTCAAGCCCATTTATCTCCGATCGTTATATCAACTGCATATATTAAAGGGCAATCCACAAATGTTTCAAGTATTGACTCAGATAAAACCATTGTTCGAAATGTAGGTTTTACCGAGCATGATCGCTCTCTGTATCGGTGAGAGCATTAAAGCTGTTGTTGCGTTCCGGGGTTTCCATGTCAGCATTCTGTGCACCGGCGAGAAAGATTTCGGCATCCGACGGCGAGTGAAACTCATGAGTGTCACCACCGACTTCCCTCACTTTCAAAATGGCAGGATAATCCAGGAAAGGATGGTAGCCTTTTGCGTAAAGCTGTTTCTTTACCATGTCAAATGTCTTTCGTCGGGAGGTCATCTCCGGGCTGTAGTCGGCAAAGAAGTACAGGTTCGATTTGGCGTGAGCCGGTGGAAATTTCAGAACTCCGGCTTCCCGGAGAATTTTTATGCGATCCCCATATCTCAATAGGCAGAAAATCAACGTGCGCGGACGTCCACTCAAGCGGGATCCATAAATCCGATGTGCCCTTTGGATTTTAATTTTCCGACCCATAAGTGCAGGAAACCACAGGCAAAGATTTTCTTGCAAAAACCCAATGGGGTCAGATTTACGAGGCGTAAGTTAAGGCGTCTCGCTCTATCCTCTTGATTTATCAATCATTCCCGTAATCGATTTACTTCACTGCCGCAATCAGCCAATGTCTCTTTCACCGTGTTAAGCGAGGCTGCTGTGGCCTTCTGCTGCTGCTTTAAAGTGTCAGAAACTCCGGCTTGCGCTTTCACGTCTTTCGTGAGATCTTCAACGGCTGAGACAGACATCTCGATCATCTCCTTCATTTGCTTGAATTCACCTGATAAAACCTCCTGTACTCTTTCTTTTACCACTTGCTTCATCATTTCGCGCATTGATGTCTCTTGTTGCTTAAGCGCCATTAAAGGGAAATTCCGCCCTAAAACGGAATTTAGGGTTTTTTTTCGTTGTTAACGAGTCAAACTTTCATTTAAAAGCATATTTATGACTGAAGAGCAACATTTAAGATATTTAAGATGTTCGTTTTCTGGTAAACTGGCCTTTGAATGGGAGTGAATAGGGCACGTCGCATGAGCGCACAAAATCTCTATTTTTACAACACTAAGGGCTCAGTCACACCAAAAGCGCTTTAAACGCTTGCAAACGCAAGGCGCGACGCACTGCCTTTTTTAAAAAGAGAGCAGTGCAGCGCGGCTTTTCATATTGCTAAGCAACCACCGAGTCAGCTGTCTTGTCAATCAAATATTGAAGCGTGAGCGCTCTTTTGCTGTTAACTGTCATATTAGCAGAAACTTTAAAAAGAGGGCGCTTGCTCTGACCTTGTTTGAGGATAAGAGGAGCACAAACACGCAGGAGAGAGTGAGCGAGTGGAGTCCGGTTCTTCAAAGCAACTGTAAACTTCCCTCGCCACAACGTAAGGCCCGCCTCTCCCCTCATTCGATTGGACAATGGAAGACGCGAATGACGTCAGGCGCTCCTCCGCTCTCAGCGCTCCTTCAAAAACGCGTGTGCGGCAGGCGGCAAAAAAAACGCAAGGCGCTCGGCGCGCATAAACAGCGCGCAAACGCGCCCTACCCATAGAATATCATTCAAAAAAGGCGCCTGCAACTGCCATAAACGCTTTTGGTGTGACTGAGCCCTAAGAAGGCTCGACACAACGTGATACTTTACTCGAAGTATCACGTGGGTCTCTACACATGAACGCGAGCATTGAGAACATTGTTTGTGTACACAGATTTTAGTAAAAGCGAAAAGTTTGGAACAACTTACCGTGCTGTTAAACTGCGTCCCGCCGCCATATTGCCAGTCATGAGCAATCGATCTCAGAATGCGACATAAGGAGGAAGGAGAGTAAAGATGGATAGCTCCTAAAGCATAGTTCCATATAAATGCACGGATAATTTGTTGTTTTGTCTCAAGTGAAAAACAATATTGACCCTGTAGTTGAAAAAGTAGCGTCCTATGGAGTCCATTCAATCGCATTCTGAAATCGATTGCTCATGACTGGCAATATGGCGGCGGGACGCAGTTTAACAGCACGGTAAGTTGTTCCAAACTTTTCGCTTTTACTAAAATCTGTGTACACAAACAATGTTCTCAATGCTCGCGTTCATGTGTAGAGACCCACGTGATACTTCGAGTAAAGTATCACGTTGTGTCGAGCCTTCTTAGTGTTGTAAAAATAGAGATTTTGTGCACTCATGCGACATGCCCTATTCACTCCCATTCAAAGGCCAGTTTACCAGAAAACGAACATCTTAAATATCTTAAATGTTGCTCTTCAGTCATAAATATGCTTTTAAATGAAAGTTTGACTCGTTAACAACGAAAAAACACCCTAAATTCCGTTTTAGGGCGGAATTTCCCTTTAACACGGCCCGGTCGATTTGCTCATCAGACGGGTCTTTGGCCGGAGTTTGAATTTTGAGTCTAGTGGCGTAGGATTTTAGGTTAATTTGTGTGCCCACAGTTATCTTCTTATTCTCGGATGCCATCGTCGTTTGAATTAAGCAGTAAAATAGTTCGGATTAATGCAATAAACAAGACCTGAGATGGAGCTCCCGACTACAAGTGTGTCTCGGCCATAGGGCTACCCGGGTCTCTAAATATGCTTTATTATGATAAAACATCTAAGTGAAGAGGGTTTTGAAAAATGATTGATGATTTATAATAAAGTATGCGAGGAAGGCAGCATGCCAGAAATCTGGAAAGAAGCGATAATTACAACAATCAAAAACAATAAGGATAACAGCAAACCAGAAAATTATAGGCCTTTAGCACTGACATCACACATTAAGATAGTGGAACATATGATAAATGAAATATTAATACACATCTGGAAGCTAAAAGCTTAATAGCTACGTATGAAAGTGGTTTTAGGACAGGAAGAGGCACAATGGATGCAATAGTATGCTTTGAGGATGAAGTGATAAAAGCCCAAATAAACAAAGAAGTAGTGGTGGCAGCATTATTGTGGAGAGAGGGCCTCTTAATCAAACAAATTTATTTGGTATTGGAGGAAAAATGTTTAAAGGTGCAATTTGTAAGATATTTGCAGTAAAATATCCAAAAACCACTAGGCCAGTGTTATATATTTTGTCCAGCTGATTACTATCAATATCTGTAATGTTTTCAACTACTTGTAAATCGTGAGAAAATTGCCATTCAAAACATTGACACGGGGCAGTGCCGTCTCCTGTCAATTACGTTAATATCCATGTGACCCTTTGTCACTGCCTTTACTGACGTAAAAACCACATGACAACAGTGGTCGAGTTCGAAAAAATAAAATGGCTCAAGTCACTGCCTTGAGTTTTCGGACGCAGCCAGTGTCGTGGACAAATGCAGAACTATGCGTTAGCGCCTGTCGGGCTACGCGCTTGCTTATGGACTTATGGATTACTCTTTACCGTCTGCCGCTGGTTGTGTCAGCAAAGACAGCTCCCGTAAGTGTACGGGCCAACCAAACGACCCAAGAAGAGTTTGGAACAAAACGAGAGAAAGAATGAGGATCAATTTGGTGTTGCATTATCTGGATGGAGAGAGCTTCGCAACAGCATTTAGACAAAGATTCTGATCCTGCTTGTGTTTTACGCGATGGGTGAGTTGTTTTGATTCGTAACCCTTCAAAAAACGTATGCTATTATATTGATCACAACATTAGTGTGTAGACTGTAATCAGCGCGTCTTCCCGATATGCACATCAAAAGGTATTGTACAGCAATATAAATGGTCATTTTAAGACACTTCACAATAAGATTTGTACTGTCAATACATTATGTGAAAAATCATTGTAGATTCCCTTGTGAAAAAAAAGTGTGCTTAAGTGTACTTTTATAAAGTGTACTTATTACATAAATAATACACTTTAAGTATATACACTTAAGTGTGAATTAAATGCCATCTTTTCGGCGCACTGAATGCACATTAAGTGTAATTAATTTCACATATATCATATATTAAGTTGAAATAAAATGTAATAAGTTGCCATTAAGAGTGATTTTTTGGAACAACTTAATTGGTACTTTATTACAACTTTATATCTACTTTCATAATTGCTTCTAGTGTTTTTAAAATATACTTAAAGTGCACTACACAATATAATAACATGCAATTAATATGATTTAAAATGCACTTTAATGTCTCTTTACAATACTCTTAAGTGTGAATTAAATGCAATCTTTTCAGCGCACTGAATGCATATTAAATGCAATTAATTTCAAATACATGATATATTAAGTTGAAATAAAATGTAATAAGTTGCCATTAAGAGTGATTTTTTGGAACAACTTAATTGGTACTTTATTACAACTTTATATCTACTTTCATAATTGCTTCTAGTGTTTTTACAATATACTTAAAGTGCACTACACAATATAATAACATGCAATTAATGTTATTTAAAATGCACTTTAATGTCTGTTAACAATACTCTTAAGTGTGAATTAAATGCAATCTTTTGGGCGCACTGAATGCACATTAAGTGTAATTAATTTCACATATATCATATATTAAGTTGAAATAAAATGTAATAAGTTGCCATTAAGAGTGATTTTTTGGAACAACTTAATTGATACTTTATTACAACTTTATATCTACTTTCATAATTACTTCTAGTGTTTTTATAATATACTTAAAGTGCACTGTTCAATCTACTGTCAAGCAATTAATGTGAAATTAAAAATAAGTTAATGTATATTAACAGTACATTTAATTACTCATTAAATGTAATGTTTCAAATACAAGTTTGCCAAATAAATTCAAATATACAAAATTAAATTCAATCAGTTGAACTGTGATTTCAGTGCAGTGAAGTGATTTCAATGCATCTCTCTACAGTATGTACTTTAACTACTTCTATTGTATGTGAAATATGGTTATGTACTTCTCAAAATACTGAAAAACAAATCAAAACAAAAAGTTAATTAAATATATATTCATTTCACTTTAATGCATTGCAAACAAACAAAAACCACAATGCTTACACTGACAATAAAACAGTTTGGAAGTCAGATTTTTTGTTTTGCAAAAGTACATTTAATAAATTAATTATGAGTTGTATATGTCCAAACAAAAAAAACTCATTTTAATATTATTAAATTGGAATCAAACAACTATCAATATTGAATAATTACATCCCTTAGAAAAAAATAAACTCAAAGTTATTATTTTTTAACATTTTAACAGACAACTAAAAAAGAACTGCATGAACTTTAAATTAACAAGTCTTTGGTAGGTCACATCAGTCTAATGATCATTTATTAAATGCGTTTAGAAATATTGCCATGAAAGTGTACTTTCTTTATGTAGCGGGTATTAACTCACTTACTTATAAGATCAGAAGGGTGCACGGTACGAAGGAGGAGGTAGCAGGGATAGTGAGCAACAAGCAGAGACAGAAGGTAAGTTGATTAATAAATTATTTTACTTTGAGTTTTGAGAAACCTTTCTTTTTCTTTCCTTAATCACAAAAAAATAGTAAACAACAATGAAAATACAATTAACTATATATACCAGGGTTCCTCAAATCTTACCCTGGAGGTCCAGAGCACCACAGATTTTAGCTCCAACCCTAATCAAACTTACCCACCTGTGATTTCCTAGTGATCATGAAGAACTGGATTAGCTTGCTCAGGTGTGTTTGATCAGGGTTGGAGCTAAACTCTGTAGTGCTCCGGACCTCCAAGGTAAGATTTGAAGAAGGGGGATATATACTATGGGTGCACCCTCTAAATTACTTCTCATTTACAGAAATCACAGTCACAATCAATGTACAAAGATGGTATATATGTAACACACTGAAATCCGTATTCAAGTTCAAAGTTCTTATCAATTGGAGTATTGATCAGTCTTAAATTATCAGATTTGTGCTTCTGAAATGTTTCAGTTCAATGAAGTAAACAAACAAAATAAGGAAACAGTTTCTGAAATGTATCCTCTTACTTGTCTGAAGAAAAATATTTAAAATAGAAATTTGTCCTTTCCTCTAGATTCGTGATCCAATCAGGTCGAAATGGGAGGCTCGCCATCAATTAGGAAAATCCAGCTCAAGGAATGTTCATACGAAAGGAAAAAACATTCAATATTGTGTATCAATAATGATGAACAATTGTACACAATACAGGAAACAAATAAAATACATACATAAGTGCCATCATCATAATAAATGACAATTTAGACAAATACCTGTCAATTCACGTGTTTCTCTCTCTTTTTGTCTTTCACAGGCACGTGCAACCAAAATGGCGTCAGCGAACAGCAGCGAACACAACACACCATGTGGTTTTACATATTCACACTGCAATGAACAATCCAACCCATATAACATCACAATATAACACCATTTTGTCTCGTATGGATTAAACAAATAAAATGATATGACATTTAAAGTGTTGACATTCGTTTTTATGGCTAATTATAACATTGGTAATTATAAATAACTCACCAGGTCAAAATGAAAGCTCAAAAAGTGCTCAATCCACACAATCACGCTGTATCATTGAATATATGCAAGTTAAATTCTGATTTCTTCAGTTTATATGAACTTAGGAGTCATATTTAATCAAATTAAACACTCTCGCGTTAGATAGAGTGTCTCTGTCGCTCTGCATCTCTCCTCTGAACTGAGACGCGATCCGAAAGCAAAAAAGGGGCGGAGCTTACAATTAAACACTCCGATTGGTTTACTCATTTCAGATTTATAATTCAGATTGAATTATTCACATGTATTTCCTCATTTATAAAATAAATGTAGATGTATGAATAGTCTCTATTATTTTTAAGCACACTTTTAAAATAATAATATTTAATTATTTAACCAGGGTTACATTTAAGTAAAACTAAATTAGACAAAGTGCATTTTTAAAAAGTGTACTTAAGTATGTTAAGAAATATTGTGATGAAAGTGTACTTACTATAAGTTAAGCTTAATTAGACAGTATTAAAACGTGCATTTTTAAAAGTGCACTTAAGTGTGTTTATAAATATTATGTTGAAAGTGTACTTTCTTTAAGTTAAGCTTAATTAGACATTAATACAAAGTGCATTTTTAAAAGTGCACTTAAGTGTGTTTATAAATATTATGATGAAAGTGTACTTACTATAATTTAAAATTATTTAGATATTATTACAAAGTGCATTTTTAAAAAGTGTCCTTAAGTGTGTTAGTGAAATATTGTGATGAAAGTGTACTTACTATAAGTTCAAATTAATTAGATATTATTACAAAGTGCATTTTTAAAAAGTGTCCTTAAGTGTGTTAGTGAAATATTATGATGAAAGTGTACTTACTGTAAGTTCAAATTAATTAGATATTATTACAAAGTGCATTTTAAAAGTGCACTTAATTGTGTTTATAAATATTATAATGAAAGTGTACTTACTATAAGTTCAAATTAATTAGATATTATTAAAAAGTGCATTTTTAAAAAGTGTCCTTAAGTGTGTTAGTGAAATATTATGATGCAAGTGTACTTACTATAAGTTCAAATGAATTAGATATTATTAAAAAGTGCATTTTTAAAAAGTGCACTTAAGTGTGTTAGTGAAATATTATGATGCAAGTGTACTTACTATAAGTTCAAATTAATTAGATATTATTATAAAGTGCATTTTTAAAAGTGCACTTAAGTGTGATTATAAATATTATGATGAAAGTGTACTTACTATAAGTTAAAATTAAATACATATTATTACAAAGTGCAGTTGTAAAAAGTGCACTTAAGTGTGTTAATAAATAGTGTAATTAAAGTGTATTCCATTTAAGTACGCTTAAGTGGTCTTTAATTTGTATTATATTATATTATCAGCAAGTGCACTTTTCGAAAATTATACTTTTATTATTTTAAGCACACAAAAAGTATGCTTTCAATACACTTAAGTACGCTAATTTTTCACAAGGGTTGTACAGTATTTTTCAGACTATAAGTCGCTCCGGATTATAAGTCGCATTAGTCAAAAAATGCATCATGAAGAGGAAAAAACACATAAGTCGCACTGGACTATAAGTCGCATTTATTTAGAATTTTTTTATTTTCGGCTGCATTTTTTAATAATTGCAGTTTGTAATCTGCAGAATAGGATTTTCTTTTTGGGGTCATTTTGTTAAGTCTTTCTCAGTTGTCTTTAAGTTTACAGTTTCAATTGTTTTCAGTTAATTTTTTTCAGGAGTGAGCTAGAAGAGGAGCATAAAACGCCCTCTGGTGGCTATAGACATTAATGTTTTATATTGGTTCATGTTAATTTTGGCATATAAGTCGCACTTGACTATAAGTCGCAGGACTAGCCAAACTATGAAAAAAAAGTGTGACTTATAGTCCGGAAAATACGGTAAGTTAAAAACTTAATTCTGTGCTGTGTTAACCATCGAATTTGGACATATACTGTAACATCTATGATTAACAATTTCGTTTTGAACATCACATATAAACTTACATAATGAAATAAACAATGTCATTAAACGAAACATTTATAAGACTTGATTACCTTATCCGTCAACGTGATTTCTCGTTTGCGTCTGATTGATGACCATCAGCGGTTGAGTTAAAGACTACAAATCCCATAATTCCACACTGCTTCAGAGCGTCATTAAACAACGTCATTTGATGTTATTGTTTTTTGCCGGCATCTAGTGGAAAAAATTCTACGTATTCCACCCTTAATTGGATAAAGAACTTTTTAGATGGAAAAATAAGGTAACACTTTATTTTACGACCCGCAAAGTACCGCGTAATTAAACCGAATTTACAGCGTACCTATTTGTAACAACAGAGTACCTCTACAGTACGTACTTGCAGTTATAAGGGAACAATATTTTAAGTTTGGGGTAATAAGGGGGTAAGAATATATGGACAATTATTTTTTAAGTATTTCATAACTACAGGGTACCTATTATAATATTACGTGGTATGTATGACTTACGTCTATGGGTAATATGGTCTATGTGTAATATGTTTTTTTTTTCATATATGCTACTTACCTGATGAAGTGTATTGTATAGCCTACAGTTGATGTCTACAAGCCACGTCGGCAAATAAATTATAACACACAATAAAAAATAATAGCAACTTGTACCTCTTTGATCTGTATATGTATACATGAGTTACCAGGTAACTCTTATATTTGCGGGCTGTAAATTAAAGTGGGGCTTATTCCCCGATTGTTCTGTGTATGTACCAGGTAACTCTCATATTTGTGGGGTGTAAACTAAAGTGGTGCTTTGTTCACCTCTTGTTATAAATGTTATAGGGTAAATACCATAAACATACAGAATATTGTTATTTTTATTTTAAAACAACTTATTTCAAAACATATTTAAAACACTATAATTAAGTCAACACTTAATGTTTATTATCACATAACTTTTATTTCAAATAAAGTCATGACAATTTTTCGTTGTTTTTGCGGCTGGCTTCCTCTGTTGGTGTTGCTGTCCACTCGGATGATGAGTTGATGTTGTCTCATAAATGCTGTTCTGCATTAGACCTACATATAAAAAACATAAATGAAAGCCTTCAGTAAATGTTTCTTCACTGTCCCTTGACAGAAACAGAGTTTTCTGAGCCAGTTAATAACTTTAGGCTAATTTATGTGCTAGCTAACCTGCTGCTACCGTTAGCTGGCAACTTTCATGAAAAAACATTGTTTGAAATGCGTGAGTCATGTATTAACAAAACCAGTCACCTTATCCAGCATGCGGATCCTGCTCACATCACTCGCAGCCATACTCCACAGTGTAGAACGTTTTTAAAACCTCTTAAAGAAATTTCACCTCAGGATCGCGTTCCAGCAAACCTCCTGCAGACGGCCGCGCGCTCTACACCTGCAGCCTATGCATGTAGTCGTCTTTTGCTTTAGCGGAAGCTGATATCTGCCGTTGTTTCATTCTGGTTTGTCATTGCATACATTATATTTGGCTAAAATACTTGTGTTTATACATGTTGCAAAGTTTTATTTCTACCAATGATAACACCTATTAAAAATAACAAATAGCGTGCTGCTTTGTGGTCATTATTGTGTCATTTGAAATAAAAATAAATAAATTGCAAAGCACCACTTCAAATATGTCCGCAAATGTAAGAGTTTCCTGGTAAATAGGAAATAAGTTGCTATTTTTATTGTACTTACCTAAAAAAAGATAACCACATTAAATCAGCTGGACTTTTGTTATTAAAAGCAAGTAATATAGGCTACTAAAATAAAAGTGATTGCAGATGTGGCTCGTAGACATCGACTGTATACATTCAGTAGTCAATATGAAAAATTCACAATAAAATAAAATAAAAAATAAAACATAATTTCCCCATAGACTTGACTAAGTCATACATACCACGTAATATTACAATAGGTACCCTGTAGTTATAAAATACTTAGAGTATAAATAATTTATAATTCTTTATATTCTTACCCCCTTATTACCCCAAACTTAAAATATTATTCCCTTATACCTACAAGTACGTACTGTAGAGGTACCCTGTTGTTACAAATAGGTACGCTGTAAATTCGGTTTAATTACGCGGTACTTTGCGGGTCGTAAAATAAAGTGTTACCAAAAATAATTCAAGTGAGAATAGGAACAGAGATATCCAAGCAGTAGAATGGAACACCCCAAGGAAGCTTATTAAGCCCAATGCTATTCTCCATTATGATAAATGATGTATTTGCAAATATACCAATAGATATGGGTAGGTCATTGTTTGCTGATGGTGGAGCATTATGGTAAAGAAAAATAAATGTTGAATGTAGTTAGGTAACTGCAAGATGGAATGGGTCCCCTACTGAAAAATCCAGCTAAGACCAGCATAAGCTGGTGAGCTGGTTTTAGCTGGTCTCCAGCTTGGTTTTAGCTAGTTTTGCTGGTGAAGGAAGCTGGTTTAGCTGGTGTAGCAATCTGGTCTAGCTGTGTTTTGGTCACATTTTAAGCTGGTCTAGCTGTATTTAGCTGGTCAGGCTGGAATACCAGCTGGCCCACCAGCATGACCAGCTTTGTCAGGCTGGGAGGACCAGCATAAACCACCTTAAACCAGCTACCAGCTTATGCTGGTTTTAGCTGGATTTTTCAGTAGGGTCAAGTGGGAAAATGAGGTGACAAATGGGGCTTTAAATTCTTAATTGAAAAGACTAAGGTTGTGTTTTTCACAAGGAAAAAGGTAGGAGACAACATATAGGACAACGTATACCTGAGTGTCTGATCGTTGAACAGCTCGTGCATCGGAGCTCCGTCGAGTTCATCACCTAAATCCTTTTTTTACTATCTTATTCCTATTTATATAATATAACTTATTAGTTTATCCTAGGAATACTTTACCGTGACGATTATTGAGCAGTACTACCACGTGAAACTATTTATCACTAATAAACACCCAGTGTTAGCATATAGCCCACTAGCATCAACAAACCGTGCCGGCTGAAGCTAGCATTTTCCGATCTAATGGCGGATTCATCTGATATATGCTTTTCTGACCGGTCCTCATCTGAGCGGGAAGCTGTGGAGAAGTTGATACCCGGTTTTAGCAGATCCAACACGAGGTACAGCGCCCACTTCACCCTGACTCCGGACGTCCACAAGCGACCGAGGCATGCAACAAACGAGCGCCCCACGTGATGCAGCTTCACGGACCGTGAACGGGTGAACGGAGACGCCATCGTCCAGCATGAAAGTGATCGGGAAGCTGTGGAGGAGCCGCTGCCCGGCCTTCACAGATTCAGCATGCCCCACCCCTTATGCAACAAAAATATATTTCTCAATATATTACATGACAATATATTTAATGTGTCTCCATATATTGTGAAATTTACATAGTAATATATATCATGATATATTATATAAAAATATATTATACATATGTAAGTGATATATTGCAATATATTATACAATACTGCAATTATTGCCGTTTTCATATATTGATTAAATACATCTCATTATACTATTTAATATATCCCATAATATATTAGAAATATATGAAGTAATATATTGATGCATATATTCTAAATGTATGTAATATATTGAAGTATATATTGGCAATATAGTGTCTGCCTTGAAGTCTTGTTATATTTGTATTTTGTCATGGTATTTTGTCATGGTGGCAGAGTTCTGGCAGTCCCTGGCCTTGTGTGGAGGTTCATGCCTTGTTTTTGTGTTTGGCATGTGCCTCCGGTGTCTTGTCCTGTGACCCCGCCCCCTCGTTCTCCTGCTTATTAGTAATCATTGGTTTTCTCCCATCACCTGTTCCCGCTTGTTATCTTGTTTGCTTTCTTCTATTTAATGTCAGTGTATCTTTAGTTCTTTGCAGGTTCATTGTCTTCTGTTACTGGTGTTCGTGTCTAGTTATTCAAGTCAGAGTCAAAGTTTAGTGTTATCTGCCAGTGTTTCATGGTTTGTACCCCATCGTGGGTTTTTGTTTTGTCCAAATAAAGTGTTTTGTGTTTTTTCCCCGACATCGTTTGCATCCGGGTTTATTCGTACACAAATCCTGACATATAGTAATATGTTGATACATATATTTTAAATGTATGTAATATATTGATACATATATTTTAAATGTATGTAATATATTGCAGTATATATTGGCAATATATGGAGTAATATGTTGATACATATATTTTTTATGTATGTAATATATTGCAGCATATATTGGCAATATATGGAGAAATATGTTGATACATATATTTTAAATGTATGTAATATATTGCAGTATATATTGGCAATATATGGAGTAATATGTTGATAAATATAATCTTAATGTATGTAATATATTGCAGTATATATTGGCAATATATGGAGTAATATATTTTTGATAGTTTGATAAAGCTTTTATATCTGGTTGAGGTACTCTGTCTTTTCTTTTATCTTGTTTTATATTTTATATATTTTATTTTACATATTTTATTATTCGTTTAATTATTTTTTTATTGGTAGATGTGTTTTACTTTATTTTGAGTATTTAATCTCTTATTGTGCGAGTGTTTGGTGTTTCTGTTGTAAAGCACATTGGTCAACCTGTGTTGTAGAAATGGTGCTATATAAATAAATTTGACATTGACATTGACATTAATATGTTGATGCATATATTATTTATGTATGTAATATATTGCAGTATATATTGGCAATATATGGAGTAATATGTTGATGCATATGTTCTTTATGCATGTAATATATTGCAGTATATATTGGCAATATATGGAGTAATATGTTGATGCATATATTCTTTATGTATGCAATATATTGCAGTATATTGTAAAATACATGAGTAATATGTTGATACATATATTCTATATATATGTAATTTATTGCAGTATATTGATAAATATAAATAATTGACGCTTTTAATATATTGCACGTGAATATAATATATGTGTTTATATATCTCAAAATATATGCAATATTATATTTATAAATATCCGCCATATTGTATTCCGATTGATATGCAAAAATGTATTAACAATATATGTACAGATATAGTGTCACATGTATGTTTACTATATGGTAGAATATATTTTAAATAGTATGTAAAATTATATAGAAATATATACATAAAAATATGTACACACATTTATACCACATATTAACACAGACTAATGGATAATCTATCAAAAGCCACCTTTATTTTCTTTTAATCAGGCACACATACTAAAACTAATTTGAGGTAGAGAGCTAAACAGACCTATTACAACCACAAGAGGTTTTGCACATGGTCAGACAATGTGGTTTGCTTTACATTACATAAATGTCTTGCAATACATTAACATAAATTACATTTTAAAAGAGTGACATAAAACAGAAAATATACAAAATATAAATTAAAGCAATTTAAATTACCAAGGTCTATTTATTTCAAACTTTCAGCAGTGCGGTTATAAAGTTAAAAATACAATATAAACAAAATGCACAGACAATAATAGATAAATAAATAATAAACAAACTTTCAAGGAGCTTTGGCAACGTGGAAAAGCAAATAAATAAATTGCCAAAAGAAGAGGCCTTTATCCTGGTTAGGAGTCCATCTTGGCTCTTCACTGATTTAAATGACTTATATACCCATGCTTTTGCACTTCACCTTGTGTCTTAGCTCGCATATTCTACTGTTGATGGATTTTCTAACATCAGCTTCGGCCGTGGAAACTGGTTTAAAACAGCATCTGTGGAACAAAACAACAACGATTACTCTCTCCTTTCTCACTCCTTCCCATCTGGTTCACAAAAATCTCTCCTGGAAGAGATGCGATCAAAACTGGAAAGCACAACCTCTGAAAACTATGTACCTTGTAAAGCTTGCCGTGTCTCAATCAGCTCCCTTGTTCAGTAGTCAGGGCACTGATCAGGGAGTCCGCCATTTTAAGGGCTGTCTCAATCGCAAAATCCGTTCAGTGCACTGGAACGTTCGTTCCCTAAAAATTCCCACAATGCACCGCAAAAACCAGTGAGCATCAATGGTCCCTATGTTCCCTAACCGGAAATCACGTGACCTTTTCTGAAGCTCGCCAACCGAATAACACGTGATCCAACTCAATAAACTGTATGAAATGTTACAGAACTTTTATAAAAGACAAACATTTGTTTTAGTTGTAAATATAAACACACATTGCTACACAGTAAGGAACCACAATCTACTCAATATTTAAAATAATAATATTTATTTAAAATTGTAAATATATTTATTACATTTAAAATGTAATTATATGCCTCCATTTTATGCACAGATATGTAAGAGAATAATGACAGCATTTTTCACAATGCACTGTTTTTAAAATTAAGTCAGAGAGATGTTGGTTTTGCCGGTTGTTGATGAGTAACAGCTGTGAGTGATTACAACACGCTTATAGCCACGTGACAGAAAAATAAGTGAACATTGTCCCAATGTGAAGTGAGCTAGGGTCCTTACCAGTGCCCGAACCTGTGTACACGATATACTGATTCACGACCTCGGGAGCTAGGGAACGAATTGAGACACACGGTTGAAGTTTCCCTGGGTTGAGAGCATGCCAACGATCTCCTTCTCGAGTTTTACTGGTGGTTAGCAAACAACTTTTAGGTGCATTACCGCCACCTACTGATTAGGAGTATGAGTTAGGACTATAGGTCAGGACCTATCAGCCTCCTTGTTGCTAGTCTCTCTTATGTGTCCTGTCCTCTCCTCACGCCTGAATCTCAGCTTCCTACTCAAGCATTATGCTCCATCGCCTTTGGCACGCATTCTGGTTGAAGCAGTCGGTGCTGAGTAGAGTACTGACAAACGTAGAACATTAAAGAAAGGTCTCTGCTGTTTCAATAAAACTGTTATTTGTGTAATGCAGATTTTTGTCTTCAATATTTTCTTTAGGCTATATGCTGTAGTTGTTTATTTGGAAAGTAAAAATTGTTAAATCATATATACATACATACATACATACACACATAGCACATGCATATATTCATGGGCATTGCTAGATATAAAGCTCTACTGGGGCACAGGCCCCCCATTTTTTGCTGACTTTTTTTGAAAGCCTGCTGTGTGGAAGAAGTGTGCAACACTTCTATACAATGTCCTTTGCTTAACCCACTATTCTACAGCTCAACAGTTACTGCAAAAGATACATATATACAAGTATAATCTTCATTATACCTAACATTATTACACATTTCTTGAAACTATGCCTCATATTCTCAAAACAGTAAAGACAATTCCATAAAGTCTCACACAATACTCCAAACATCATATTTTAGGTCAAAATGAAGCTCTACACTCAAAACCATTCACTCTTACTGAAATACCAAACTTTTCCTTCAGATAACACACACAAGCTTTCAAACACACACACACTACAACATAGTATTACACACTGGTGCAATCAATTCAAAACAATATATCCAAAACTGGTAAGTTGCTTGTGGTTCTCCCCCTCAAAAACCTTTTCACATGACCAAAAAGACACAATCAATGTATGCATTAGCACATTTTTATTCATTCATGTGCTATACACAGCACAACTGTAATTTTTTATTATTTTGCCTCAACATCCTGTCTTAGTTCTGGGTCAGGCCAGAGAATCTCATCCACATCACAGGCTATATTGGTCCTAGCCAAACAGCGAGGGTAAAATCCTCTTGCCTGATCCACCCCTTGCATTCATCTGCTGATATGTCTATCTGTATGGAAGGCAATTTGATGCATTTCTTTATTCCAGTAGCATAGTCCAACAGTCTATGCACACTAAAGTTACTGTATAGAGCAGTCCTACTGTAAGTACACCTATCTGTTTTTTCTCCCTTAAGGCTCTGAAGATGGAGGCATAAGTGAAGCGACTCAAATTAGGCTTTACTCGTTGCTCAGCCTCCCTCATAGTCATACCATGGACCAGGACATGGTCAACTAGAGTGGCTTGAATTTCACCTTGAAATTGCTTGTCACCTTGCCCTTCATCTCCTTCCTCCTCTTTCACCACGTCCTCCTCCTCTTCCTCCTCCTTCACCATGTCCTCTTCTCCTCCTTCACCACGTCCTCCTCCTTTCCCTCCTCCTATTCCTCTCCCTCCTCCTCCTCGACCTATTTCTTCATCATGTCCCCTCCCTTCTCCTTTACCATGTCCTCTTCCTCCTCCTTCACCACGTCCTCCTTCTTTCCCTACTCTTCTGCCTCTTCCTCTCCCTCCTCCTCTTCCTACTCCTCCTCCTCGACCTATTTCTTCATCGTGTCCTCTCCCTCCTCCTTCACCACGTCCTCCTTCTTTCCCTTCTCTTCTGCCCCCTCCTCTCCCTCCCCCTCTTCCTACTCCTCCTCCTCGACCTATTTCTTCATCATGTCCTCTCCCTCCTCCTTCACCATGTCCTCTTTCTCCTCCTTCACCACGTCCTCCTTCTTTCCCTCCTCCTCTTCCTCCTCCTTCTCCTCGACCTTTTCCTTCATTTCTCTGTGGATCAATTGTTTCAAAGCTCAATGAACAGATTCAGGCCCTTTTATGTATCTATTGAAGGATCTGATTGCTTTGTGTTCAATTTTGACTTTTAGTGTTTCCAGCTAGGTAATTGTTTGCTAAGCTGTGCTGACTTGAGTGAACAGTATTGAATGCTAGTGCTTTCCATATGACCAGATGGTGTAAGCACTGAGAAATGTAAGGATTTGTGTGTAGAGTTTTGAAGTAACAGTTCACCAAAACTGACTCATGTGTTAACCCAGGTGAAAAAGTAGTACACTTCCATACTGTATTTAAAGTGCTTTATTTTCGCACACTAATTTTGTACTTAATATACAAAAAAATCATCTTTAGTACTTCTTAAGATGTTCTTAAGATCATCTAAGTGTACTTTACTGTGCTATTTTGAGACACCATAAATATGAACTAAAATGTGCTAAAAATTTATTTAAAAAATGTATTTATGTACCACTTGTAGTAAACTTGAACCCATCTTTGTATAAAAGTTGTGTTCAAGTTTAATACAAGTGTTAACTAAATACGTTTTTTTTATACAGAGATAGTATGTTAAAAGTGCATGTTAGTTCATATTCATGGTGCCTCAAAATAGCACAGTGAAGTACACTTAGATAATCTTAAGAACATCTTACATCTGTCTCAGCAACAATTCAATTCTACAGACTTGACAAGGTTTTCCTGAGATTTTTCCTCTAATGTTTCAGACCTGATCGGGTGAGGATGTAGTTTGTCTTACCTCCTTAAAACTCATCATCTCTCTTGTCTGCTTCGCTTTCCCTGCTTTGCACAAAACATGTTCATCTAAAGAAGCCAATAATGATCGAGTCAAAATAAGATTATTATTATTATTTAGAAACGTACTTTAGTCTAGTCATGTTTTCATAAGCTAACTCGCTTGGCATCACCTTTTGAATGCGGTTGTGTGCAGATGAACGCAAAGACGTGCATGGACATGGATAAGTGTGTGCACGAGTCAATGCGACTGCTTCGTCACTTTTACAAGCGTAAATTGGGTAACTACATTGCATATAGATCCGTTTTTGCCGCGATTATCTTTGTATAGGAATACAGTTAACTGCTAAAATTTAAACTTGAGATTTACACCGGGACACAAAAGATTTACACTGGGGCATGTGCCCCAGTAAAAGGGATCTAGTGTAAGGGGAACAAATATGAGAGTCAATAAAACAGAGCAAATTAGAATGAATGCAAACGTAACAATTTATTAACCAGGTAGGTAGCACATAATTCAGAAGCCAATTTACATTCCAATTCAAATACGAAACAAGCGAAAAACCGTTGCATACCTGGTAAGGAGATGAAGATCTGGTTACAGATTCCTCAGAATAAAATAAAAAGAAACATGATGCTGAATCAAAGATACAGCATCATGGGGGTGCATTTCTAGATATCGAAAGTCCCGCCCGAGTCTTCTACACATCTCCTTAAATAACCAGAGAACAAAGCATATAGGAGTTTGGTACTGATTGGTTGTTGTAAAATCAGGGGTGTAGCCTAATATACATACAGTGGGTGATTGGTCAACATGTCAAAGTTAGGATTGTTGTCTCCCAACATTAGGTTAAGTTTACTTATTTATTGTCACAGATTAACATTGAATCCTGTTGTCATATTAATAAACCCAAATGTACCACTTGCATTAAAACACTTCATATAACACCAAACAAAACCAGTTTCACATTCTTTATACATGTAGAATGTATTGCTTTTAGAACATGAGGAGAGGGGGACAAGAAAGTGTGGTCGGGTGTGACTCTGTCCCACACCATGGGGTAACTGTCTTGGGGGGTAGATGTGAATTCTTTGAGGAAGGTTTCAGATGATAATTCAACAGGAATTAGGAAGCGGTTTCCTGTGGATTCAGCCATTTGCTGCTGGCTTCAGGAAATACCTTCTGTCAGGGTTTGTCACCACCTTACAGCTCTTACACTAGCGACGCCCCTGCATATATTGCAGTATATTAAATCATATAAAGACAAACTATTACATGGAAAAACATAGTGCCCTTTTTGGTCTTGGTTACAATATATTTTGTGATGATATTTTCTATGCATATATTACAATATATTGGGAAATATAAATATTAAATCCGATATATGGGAATATATTGCCTAATATATTACATGATATTTTCCAATATACTGCAGTATATTTTTGTTGCATAAGGGACATCACCCTGGCCCCAGACGTTCGCAGGCGACCGAGGCATGCAACAAGCGAGCACCCCACGCGATGCAGCTCCGCGGACCGCGTTCGGGTAAACGAAGACGCCATCGCCCAGCATGAAAGCGGTAAGACTCCGCTTGTTATTGTAAAATGTACTACTTGCCACCTTAAATGGGAAATTAACTCGGATCATATCCACATATCCAGCAAAGACTTTTTCATCTCCGACAGCTCAAGAAGTTCAAAGAAAGGTCACATCTCCTGCTCCGCTTCTACACAGCCATCGTTGAAAGTATTCTCACTACATCCATTACAGTCTGGTTTGGCAGTCTTGACACTTTTTTCCGGAAGAAATTGCAGCGCATCATTAACAGAGCATCTAAAGTCATTGGTTCACCTCTACCATCCCTTGAATCACTCTACCACAAACGGACATTACGCAGGGCCTATAAAATAATCTCAGATAATACTCACCCTGCACACAACGCTTTTCAGCTAATGCCCTCAGGAAGGCGCTATAGAGTCACAGCATCCAGAACAACTCGATTTAAAAACAGTTTCATCCCAACAGCAATAAACATTCTTAACTCTGTACGCTGAGGACTGGATTAAGTGCGACTTCTTAAACACTCTGTGTTGTATATGAATGTATTAATGTGTTTTTCGTTATGTATGTTACTTTATATGTTTTATGTTTTTTGTTTAACGTAATGCTGGAACCTGTACCAAAGAAAGATCTGTACTGTAAAACAAATTCCACCAGCCTGGCTGTGTGGTCATTAAAATTAAATTGAAAATTGAATTGGATGTATAGTTTAGCTTCTGCCGTTAGCATAGAGGGGTTTACATGCACTAAGTGTATTGAAGTAGTAAGGCTGACTGAGAAGGTTGCTGAACTAGAATCGCGCATCCGAACGCTAGTTGAGGATAGCAAAACCGCTAATGTTACTGTTGCAAATACTGTATCGAGCGAAAAGACTAATGGCTCGGTTCCGACATCAGATGCTAATGTAAATATTACAAATACTGTATCGAGCGCGCATAGTGTTTATCAAAATACACATGGCTCGGTTCCGACATCAGAGTCAAGTCGGCAGACTAACTGGGTGACTGTCAGGCGGCATAGTCATATACGGCTTCCTTCTAAGACCCATAACGTTACGATAATTTCTAACAAATTCGATCCCCTAAGGAGTACACTGTTGTGTCCGCACGAAAAGTCGTTGGTTTAGGAAAAGCTTTACCAAATAAATGAACACGGCACGGAAACTTAGAACAGCAGAAAAAGTGATTTCTTTATTATTTTATTGGCAGCTCAACACACGTGCTCCAGCACCACAGCACTGCACACTGCTCGACCGCAGGGGGCGGCAATTAGACAACCATAGTCCAATCACAACACTTCTCTCATTTGAACCAGTTCAAAACTATGTCTCTATGGCAACAAGTAAGATTTTACTTTAAGTTATTTTGACGGTAAGAACATTACCATATTCTTAATTACAACATTATTTTGGTGTACAACACCACAGCTCCTCCCTTGTAAGCTTATTTCTCACTTAACTCCGAAAAACACATTTTTCAAACTCTTTGTTACCAAACAATCTCTGAACATTTCCATACTCTTTTATACATCCTACACAATCACTATGTAGACTTTTTTTTTTTTTTACAAATTCAACCTTTGTGGATCACGCTTGTTTCTAACAGGACGGTTGTTTTCTGACAACCTTTCAGTTTCTGCCACAGTAGCTGACAACTCTATTGCCTTATCAGCTACCAATTCAGTCTCAGTTTCTGGATTGACAGTTTCATTGTCCTTATAAATGTCCATGTCAATTTCATCAGGGTCCCAGTTCCTTCCTGTATAAGGAAGCTGTCCTGGATCCCCAGCATTTTTGTTACACACAATTTTACAACTTAACATTTGGTTAACATGCCTCTTTACACAGTTTCCATTAACATCAACCATGTAAGTTACTGGGCCCAACACTTTTGAAATTGTACCCTTTAACCATTTCTCTCCTCCCCTGTAATTCTTTACCAAAACCTTTTGACCAGTAGTGAAGGTCCTGACCTTACAAGGCTTCTCATTTTTTTCAGATTGCTCACACCTGAAAGCCTGTGAGAACTGTGGTTTTATAAGAGATAATCTGGTTCGAACAGCTCTCTTGAGGAATAGTTCAGCAGGTGTCTTGTGAGTAGTACTATGAGGTGTATTGCGGTAGCTATACAAAAAATTAGCTACACAGTGTTGAAGTGTCATACCACCACCTGCTCTGTTTTTTGCAAGTGCTTTTTTAGGTTCTGAACTAACCTTTCAGCTAGCCCATTAGAGGCAGGGTGATAGGCAGGTGATTTTGTGTGCTTTACCCCATTTAGCAGCAAGAATTCGTCAAATTCCCTGGATGTAAATTGGGGTCCATTGTCAGTGACCACTTCCTGCGGAAGGCCATAAGATGCAAACAGATTTCTTAGCACTTCAATTGTTTTTGCTGAAGTAGTTGACTGCATAGGAAAAATCTCAGGCCATCTTGCATGAGCGTCCATCACCACTAATAACATCTGCTGATGATCTTCAGCAAAATCTAAGTGGATTCTCTCCCAGGGTCCTGTTGACCATTTCCATGTATGTACTGGGACAGGGGTAGGCATGCTGCGTTGCTGCTGACATACACTGCATTGACTCACAATCTCTTCAATGTTCATGTCAAGTGTAGGCCACCAAAAATAACTTCGGGCCAATGATTTCATCTTCACCATACCCCAGTGACTATCATGAAGTTCGGCTAAGAGTCTATCACGTAATGTTTCAGGTATTACCACACGATATCCCCACAGAAGACAATCATGTTCAACAGAAAGTTCAAATTTCTTTGCAAAATATGGTTTTATCTTCTCTTCCACAATGTGTTTTGGCCAACCACTCATTACATAGTCCTTGACTTTTTTAAGCACAGGGTCGGTCTCTGTTGTTTGTGCAATATCAACTGTTGTAACTGGCAATTCATCAAGATACGACAGTCTATACACTGGATTTGATCTGACATCTTCGTTTTTTAAAGGAAGTCTCGATAATGCATCCGCATTACCGTGATGTTCTGATCTCTTGTACTGAATTTCATACTTGTATGCAGACAAGATGAGGGACCATCTTTGCATCCTAGCTGCGGCTAGTGTGGGCACCCCTGTTTTAGGTCCCAGAATCTTTAGCAGTGGCTTATGGTCTGTTACTAGTATAAATTGTCTTCCAAACAAATACTCATGAAATTTCATTACCCCGAATACAAGTCCTAAAGCCTCTTTTTTAATCTGCAAATAATTTCGCTCGGTTTTTGTCAACATTCTGGAAGCAAAAGCTATTGGTCTTTCACTACCATCACTCATTCGGTGTGAGATTACTGCACCCACTCCTACAGGAGATGCGTCGCATGCTAAGATCAATGGCAGATCAGGATCAAAATGAATCAGAACTTGGTTTGACATTAAGTGTCTATTTGCATCTTCAAAAGCTGCCTGACAATTTTCAGACCACGACCAGGCAATGTCTTTATGTAACAACTCTGTCATGGGCTTTATGATGGTTGACAAGTTTGGAATAAATTTGCCATAGTAATTTAGCAATGCTAAGAAAGATCTGAGTTCTGTCACATTTTCTGGAATGGCAGCTTTTTTTATAGCATCCGTTTTTTCTTTCATTGGATGGATGCCGTCAGAGTCAATCACGTGTCCTAAGTACGAGACACTGCTTTGAAAAAACAAACACTTTTCTCTTCTAACTCGGAGGTTAGAGGCTTGCAACCTTTTTAGCACTTCTTCCAGATTTTCCATGTGCTGTTTTGTGTCCTTGCCTGTAATAAGGATATCATCAAGGTAGCATATGACACCCTCCATACCCTGTAGTATTTGATCCATTATTTTCTGGAAAATGGCAGGTGCACTAGCCACCCCATAAGGTAGACGGTTATAAATGTAAAGTCCTTTTTGTGTATTGACAGTAAGGTATCGCTTGGAGCTTTCCTCTAGTGGCACCTGTTGGTAAGCTTGGGACAAATCCAGCTTTGTGAATTTTTGACCTCCTGACAATTTTGTAAAAAGGTCCTGGGTTCTGGGTAGGGGATACTGATCCACCTCCAACCACGGGTTAATGGTTACTTTGTAATCTCCACATATCCTTACACTATCATCTTTTTTTGGAATACACACAATGGGGGCTGCCCATTCACTATAACTGACAGGAGAAATTACACCCTCTTTTTCTAGTTTACATAACTCCTTTTCAACACTCTGTTTCAAAGCATAAGGTACCGTGCGCGGTTTACAAAACTTTGGTACTGCATCTTTCACCACGTGAAGTTTTGCACTGATCCCCTTAAGCATACCCAAATCTGGCTGAAAGACAGAGGCATATCTGTCACACAGTTGGTCTACCGTTTCACTAGACACAGACAGCTTATTTAACTGGGACCAGTTTAAGTTTAACCGACTGCTCCAGTCTCTACCCATTAGGGAGGGCCCATCACCTTTTACAATCATCAATTCGAGCATGGTTGTTTGCTCGTTACACTTTACTTGTACAGTGATTTTACCCTTTAGCTCAAGAGACTCTTTGCTATACGTTTTTAAAATACAGTTAGCAGGAGACAATTTCACCTTATGAAATCTTCGACGGTACAATTTTTCGGAGATCACAGAAACAGCCGCTCCCGTGTCTATCTCCATTTTTACACGCCGGTTATTGATTCGAACATACACATAATACGGCTTGTTTACCTTGTCCCCCTTAGTCTCTATAGCAAACAAATCCGTCCCTTGCATATCAGCTCCTCTGTGCACACCACTAGCTCTTGGCTCCATGGTGACGTCGAATCGGTCGTTTCGCAGCTCGGGTGCGTTGCAATTTCTCTCGCGCTCGTGTGCGTTGCAATTTCTCTCGCGCTCGTGTGCGTTGCAATTTCTCTCGCGCTCGTGTGCGTTGCAATTTCTCTCGCGCTCGTGTGCGTTGCAATTTGCGGCATACAGATCGTTGCTCATCACGTCCTGTGACAATGCTGCGCTGTCCGGTGAAACAGTCGCGTCCAGGTGCTTGGTCCACTTGGCCGGCTTGAAGTCAGGTTTCCCTTCCTTCCGCGCTCGACATGCTCGCGCGATATGTCCCCTTTTCCCACAATCGCGGCAGTCAACATCTTTGAAACGGCAAGAGTCCGGCTGGTGTCCTTTTCCGTTGCACCGGTAACACGGTTTTCCCACAACCTCTTTTGGCTTGGCGGAAAACTTTCTTTCCACTACGTGTGCCTTAAAAGTCTTTGGCGCAAACTGTTGCGAGCTTTTCAACGTGACTTCATAGGCCAGACCCATTTCTATTGCAAGCGCAAGGGTCAAATCTTTAGAGTGAGCAGCATTTAACAGTCGATCTCTTAACTCAGCACTTTTTACCCCACACATGAATCTATCGCGTAGAGCTTCATCCAAAAACCGTCCAAATTTACATGTTCCCGACAGTTTTCTCAATTTCGCAACGTACTCACTTATCGATTCGCCGTCCAGTTGATTTCTGGCGTGGAACTTGCATCTTTCTGCAATGAAATTCGTCCTTGGCACATAGTGGTTCTTCAACAGCTCAATCAGCTCGTTGAAAGTCTTTTGCGACGGTTTCTCTGGTCTGCATAAGTCCATAAGTAAACTGTGAGTTCTTTTTCCCACGATCGTCAAGAATACCGCTTTCGTTTTTTCGTCGGTATCCTTCAATCCATTTGCCGTAAAATACTGTTCGAGCCTTTCCAAATAGGTATCGAAATGTTCCTCACTTTCATCAAAGTGGAAATCCTCAGGCTTCCCAAAAGCCATTTTTGACTAACGCGGTTTAGTCATCCACTTTTTTCGTTGCTGTGTTTCAGGCCTCAACCGAGTTACTCACAACTCTGTCCATTTTAGTAAAACATCCCATCCTCGTCGCCAAAACTGTTGTGTCCGCACGAAAAGTCGTCGGTTTAGGAAAAGCTTTACCAAATAAATGAACACGGCACGGAAACTTAGAACAACAGAAAAAGTGATTTCTTTATTATTTTATCGGCAGCTCAACACACGTGCTCCAGCACCACAGCACTGCACACTGCTCGACCACAGGGGGCGGCAATTAGACAACCATAGTCCAATCACAACACTTCTCTCATTTGAACCAGTTCAAAACTATGTCTCTATGGCAACAAGTAAGATTTTACTTTAAGTTATTTTGACGGTAAGAACATTACCATATTCTTAATTACAACATTATTTTGGTGTACAACACCACATACACCAGCTGAAACGCCTGTCAAAAGTGTCCTGGTCATTGGAGATTCTATACTCAGAAACACTAACATTGAGGCACCAAACATCATAGTCGACTGTATACCGGGAGCCAGAACGTCTGACATTAGATCCAAACTTAAAGTGCTGGCTAATGCTAAGCGGAAGTTTTCTAAGATTGTTATTCACGCTGGCACGAATGACACCAGGCTCCGCCAGTCGGAAATCACCAAAGATACTATTGAGTAGATGTGTGAAATTGCAAAAACAATGTCAGACAATGTAATATGCTCTGGTCCCCTCCCTGCCTACCGGGGAGATGAAACGCATAGTAGATTAGTGTCTCTCAATGGCTGGATGTCAAAGTGGTGCCCTCAGCATAATGTAGGGTTTATAGACAATTGCAGTGTTAATTTTGGCAGCAAATTCTGATTTAGTCTTAGTCTTTTGAATAACACATCATTTAGTTTTAGTCTTATATTAGTCATCTGAAATCTTTTAGTCTTAGTCTAGTTTTAGTCAACGAAATATCATAAGAGTTTTAGTTTTAGCCTAGTCTTATGTTTTTTAGTCTGTTATGGAATGGTATTAAGGTTTGAATATGCAATACAGACACAGATTTAATGGTTGTTATAGAAAACACGTATTATTATTTTATTCTTAACGACAAAAACTGACCGTGGCTTTTTCACAAAAGATAATATCACATAAAACAAGCATAAGGCCCGCTCTACCTAAAAAATATACATGGTCCCTGAAAAAGATATGCATTCTCCCTAAATGACATGCACACAAAGACACACACGCACACAGACAGAGAGACACACGCACTTACGCACGCACTTTGTCCAGTCATGTAAAACCACAACATCTACTATAATAGCAACGTTACACATTTCATTCAATTTGAGGACATTGAATATTTATACTCAGTATTAATTCAAACAATCCAATACAATCAATACAGTTCAGAGGTGTGTTCCTTTAGTTTCTATGTTATTCCAAGTTAAGCGAAAACACAGTGGTTTATCTGAAAGCGTGTATGCTTACCTTCGCATGCATTTCTGGATGAGTCGTCTTTACAGGCTGTCGTCTTGTCATATTTGAAGTGTGACCAGATTAGACGCTAGCTCTGACATTTGTGTTGTTAATGAGACATGTCTTCGGACCGGGTGCACCGCAAAACGTTAGCGTGTTGCCAATGAGCGAAGTCAACTAAAATCAGCCAAAGCTGGGTAACTTAGACTGTAGCTACAACTAAATATAATGTAAACAACCTGTTGTGAAAACGAACTTTGCCGCAGGTTTTTTAAATGGCTCTGCCGACTGCTGCCTGTGTAGATCAACCTACCCTCAAAGATTTACTCTGATTGGATTTCTTCCCAACTCGTCCCACAAAATGAGTAGCTCTGATTGGATCTCTTGTTCATTCGTCCCTCCCTAACATTTTCGTCTTATTTTTATTCGTTGACTAAAGTGTCAGTTATATTTCGTTATAGTCTTTGTCATCATATCTGACTTTGACGTAGTTTTTATTTAGTTTTCGTCCATGAAAAAAGGTTCGCTGACGAATATTTTTCGTCATCGTCTTCGTTAACGAAATTAACACTGGACAATTGGAAGCATTTCTGGGGGAGATCATTCCTCCTAACCCGAGATGGCCTTCACCCGTCATCGGAAGGAAGTGCTATACTCACTAGAAATCTGATCAATAGTCTTAATTCTGATATTGTTTGACTATCCAGGGCCCAGGTCAGGAAACAGACGGATCGGCTTAACCGTCCGTCTGTTAGCTGCCGTGATATGTCAACATCACTTATATCCCAGCACTTCGAGTCGATCTTTCCAGAATATCAACACATTTCAACTGTATCTGTTCCTCGAACAAATAAATACAGAGCACCGCTTGCCACATCTGGTACAAATCTGATTAATATAAAATTAGAAAACACTACATTAACAGATGAAGCTCGATCAATAAAGAACCTATTGTCAATGAAATAATTAATGACCAAAACTTAGATGCACTCTGTTTAACAGAAACCTGGATTAAAGCAGACTACTACATTAGTTTAAATGAATCCACCCCACAAGACTATTATTATAAACACAAACCTTGATTAAAGGGGAGAGGGGGTGTAGCTACAATATACAACAAAACTTTTAAAGTAAACCAAAAATCTGAACTAAAATTTAAATCATTTGAACTAATGTTGTTAAATATGGAAATAACTGATCGTATACACAAACAGCTTTCTTTTGCCTTAGCTACAATCTATAGACCTCCAGGCCACCATGCAGATTTCCTTAAAGAAATAGCAGATTTCCTGTCTGAGCTTGTAGTCACTGTAGATAAAGCTCTTATCGTTGGTGATTTTAATATCCATGTGGATAACCCAAAAGATGCATTAGGACGTGCGTTTATGGATGTTCTGAATTCTCTCAATATTAGACAAAATGTGACATGGCCAACGCATACTCGTAAGCACACATTAGACTTAATTCTGTCACTCGGACTCAATATTAATGACATCGAAATATCACCTCAGAGTGATGCAGTTTCTGACCATTACGTTGTGTCATACACTGTACTTCTAGATAGGATCACTCAATCCACAACATGCTACCGACTAGCCAGAACAATAATTTCCACCACTAAAGATAGCTTTATTAGCACTCTTCCAGACCTGTCCCAAATGAAACATGTAGCAGATAACTGTGACGATCTAGATATTGTAATAGAAAACCTGAACAATGTCTGTTTTAACACATTGGATGCCGTTGCTCCCATTCGAAAAAAGAGAATCAAAGAAAAACCGCCAGCTCCAGGGTATGACCATCATACCGCAGCCCTTAAAAAGGCAGCTAGAAAAATGGAAAGAAATTGTAGAAGCACAAAGTTAGAGGTATGGCGTGCAACATGGAAAGAGAGTGTTAAACACTACAGACAGGCTATTAAAACTGCCAGATCTACCTATCTCAGCAAGCTTATTAATGAGAATCATAATAATCCTCGTTTCCTCTTTAGCACAGTTGCGAAACTGACTAGAAACAAAGAACAAACAGAAACCAATAGTAAACTTCAACACAATAGTAACGATTTCATGAACTTCTTTTCTAACAAAATTACGTCTATTAGGGAAAACATCGTAGCTACCCAAGCAGCCACCACTCTACCCATTAGTTCACTTAACACCATATGAGCATCTTAATTCATTTAAACCTACTACAATAGATGAGCTCTATAAACTAGTCACATCATCCAAATCATCGTCCTGTATATTAGACCCCGTTCCCACAAAACTACTTAAAGAGGTATTCCCTGTAGTGTCAACCCCGGTACTAAATATCTTTAACTCATCGCAAGAAATAGGATACGTTCCAACCGCTTTCAAACTAGCAGTTATTAAACCGCTGATTAAAAAACCACAGCTTGATCAGGTAGAGCTTAATAACTTTAGACCAATCTCAAATCTCCCTTTTCTTTCAAAAATATTAGAAAAGGTAGTGGCAAGCCAGTTACGCACATTATTGACAAATAATAGTACATATGAAAAGTTCCAATCAGAATTCAGGCCCCACCATAGCACAGAGACAGCGCTGCTTAGAGTTACAAATGACCTCCTATTAACATCCGATCGTGGTGAAATCTCAATCCTTATATTACTAGACCTTAGTGCAGCCTTTGACACAATAGATCACACAATCTTACTCAATAGACTAGAAAACTATGTTGGTATCAGTGGTCAGGCGTTAGCCTGGTTTAGGTTGTATCTAACCAATCGCTATCACTTTGTTTATGTAAATGAAGAAGAGTCATATCAATTGATTGAAATAACGGCTTTATAAGTAATCAGGGTTACTAACGGAGTTATTTTTTCAGTATCGAGTAATCAAATAAATTACTGTTTCCCCCAGTATAACGCCGTTATCGTTACTGACATTAAAATGCTGCGTGTTACTAAAACTTATCTCACTGAAGTGATTTTCACCCATGTAGGCTCGCTCTCTCAGCCAGACACTGTTTTTCTCTTGTGTGTGTGTTGGGAGAAACATAACTGATGATGATTGGTGTGTGCGTGTTAGAGGGGGTGGGACAACCATATAGCTGATGATGATTGGCTTAACTTCCATTGTTAGCCAACCAGGGGCAGAGTTCACGCACAAGCATGCACAGTCCGACTCCGAGCAGTGTAAAAAATCTGAGCAACTTGGTCACTTAGTCGCTAGATTTAGCAACTTTCTATCACTTTAGCGACTTAATTTCAAAAAAGCAACAAGGACAAATCTAGCGATCTTTTCTGGCGTGGATGGAGACTATTGTAGACTGACATGAAAACACGCATCGTTCTCTCTTCTGAACGAGCAGTGGCTGCTGCTGCTGTAGTACCCCATCTCAAATGAAGCACTGACAGGCAGCCCAGTCATCGCGCAGCAATCACTCAGAACACACCGGTGACAGGGCGATGACAAGTACAACGAGCATAAAGGTAGCGGTCGCAAACACAAAGTATAATAAGCACTACTTTTCCATTGTTGAGGTGAAAGGCATGAATGTTTGTGTAATGTACATCTTATGCCCATGAAGAAAAAGTCTCTCCATGTCCTATCGTCAGCCTGTGAAATCGGCGATACACGATAGTATCGGGGGGCAGGGCAGTAGTTTACTCATTTTTTATTTGTTAATTTTTTACTCATTATAACAAGTCACTTGATGGGTGGACAAAAAAGAACAAGAGCAACGTCGTCATGACCGCAACCTTCTTAAAACTGATGCCATTAATGCGAGCGCGTCATTAAAACCCTGACCATGATAATAACTGTAATAACATGCATCTGCGCATGCACACACACGTGCGCGCACATACAAACAATTCAATGCATTTGTTTAGTGCTGTTGCAGAAGGCTACACGTATCAAGCAGTGGTGCTCTCAGAGGAGCCTTTTTAAATGCATCGGTCCAGCGGAACGCGATCATATTTTAAACACAATCATATATTGAGGGATGTATTGCTACAACTCCTTGAAATGCATATAAACAGGATTAATACCTAGTGATCTGACTTGTGCATGTATGTGCCAGAAGGAATTCTCTCTTTACAAGCTCTCAGCGTAAAGTGAAGCCCACAAACCCTCATGCGGGGAAAAGCATGCATTGTGGATGTTAATGTAAATTTATGATAATAATATTAATAATAACCATTCGCCAACTATCGTCATGACTATCGCCATGAAAGCCTGCCATTGGCGATATGTCTGAATATCGTCGATACACGATACTATCGTCTATCGGCACAACCCTAACTCCAATAAGACAGAGATACTTATTATTGAATCGAATTGCTACAAACATAATATGTCAGATTACAAGTTGCCCATAAATGGCTACACTGTGGTGCCATCTTCCAAGGTTAGGAACTTAGGTGTGATGTTCGACAGCAACTTATCCTTCGATAGTCATATCGCCAACGTCTGCCGCACAGCATTCTTCCATCTTAGAAATTGCTCAAAAATACGCCATATACTGTCTACATCTGACGCAGAGAAGCTTATCCATGCTTTTATGACCTCTAGAATAGACTATTGTAACTCACTACTCGGGGGATGCCATGCAAATCAGGTAAACAAGCTTCAGCTAGTTCAAAACGCTTCTGCAAGGGTACTTACTCGATCTAAGAAGTATGACCACATAAGCCCAATTCTGGCATCTTTACACTGGCTACCAGTCAAATATCGCATACAATTTAAAATATCACTAATCACCTACAAAGCTTTAAATGGCCTAGCACCCTCATATCTTTATTTATTTAATTAATATCAGAATACAATCCATCACGCACACTACGGTCGCAAAATTCTGGTCTCTTGATTATCCCCAGACCAGTGATGCCGGTAACGCGTTACTTAGTAACGCGTTACTCTAATTTTACCACTTTTTTAGTAACGAGTAATCTAACGCGTTAATATTTCCAAACCAGTAATCAGATTAAAGTTACTTATCCAAGTCACTGTGCGTTACTATTTTTGAAATTTTCCTTAGTAAAATATATATTTTCTTGTATATTTCTTCTTGCGTCTCGGGAAGTGAAGTCAGGTGTGCGACAAGTCACGTTTTCAGCACGAGGATAATTCAGGTCACGTGTAAGCGACACAAACGTAAACAACGTACAATGGAGAGAGAAGAGAGATGCAGCTACAAAAACACTACGTCAAATTAAAAAAAAAAACATTTGGAGTCGCGGCACAGCGCAGACAGTCAAACTAAGAGCAAGTCCCACCCGGTGATGCGAAGCAGTGAGCAGGAGTTCATCCACCACTACCCAAACAACAAAAGCTGGACTTCAGTGCAAAATCAGTAAGTGTGGGAGAGTAGAAGAACGAAAGTAACAAAGCGATTTTCTCCGAGCCCTGATAACATCTAAATCTCACTATGACAGCATTTTAGCACATAACCTCTGAAAGAGTTGACAAATATCGCGTTATTTACTCACCGATTTCCACGTGTAGATCCAGAACTGTGTTTTCAACCATGATAAGTACATTCCAAAAGCGGTCTTTTTTTCTTACAACGTGCTGTGTTCAATAGCATCCAGCTGCAGCCCCGCAGACTCACCTCCGACTAGACACCAGTGGCTGGACACCAGTGGAAAGACAGCCTACGTCATTTCCGTTTAGCCGCTAATTTCCTTTTTCGCCGCTGGATGAACAGCAATTTTATTTCATATTTTCAGCTCTGGATAGACAGCATATTTATTTTATATTTTCACCTCTTGATAGACACATTATTTATTTTATATTTTCACCTCTGGACAGACAGCATATTTATTTTATATTTTCATCTCTGGATAGACAGCATATTTATTTTCGGTTTTCACCTCTGGATAGACAGCATATATATTTTATATTTTCACCTATGGATAGACAGCATATTTATTTTCGGTTTTCACCAGTGGATAGACATTTTTTTGTAGGCTTAAAGGGATACTTCACCGATTTAGCATTCAGCTTTGTATCTGTAGAAACCCGGCAGTATTACTGAATGACCATGTTTCCCTCCATCATTTCCCCCTGAGAGGAGAGATATCTGCATTTTGGTTCTGCAAAAAAGTCCTCCGATGATGCAAAAATCATCATATTACATCATCGGAGGACTTTTTTGCAGAACCAAAATGCAGATATCTCTCCTCTCAGGGGGAAATGAGGGAGGGAAACATGGTCATTCAGTAATACTGCCGGGTTTCTACAGATACAAAGCTGAATGCTAAATCGGTGAAGTATCCCTTTAATTGCACACGTCTTTTCTGTATTGTCATTTTACTTTAATGACTTAAAATATATAATATAAAATGTGTGCAAATTGAAATATGATCTTTATCATATCTCTTTACATAAAACAATTCTCATCAATAATTCATGCAAACTGCATTCACAAGAACCACCTTGAAAATATATATTGTTCAGATCATTTCACTATTTTTTGTGACTTAAATTCAGCCAGATCAATGGAATATAACGTTTTGTCAATACAACAGACTTGTAACTTTACATGTTAATTGACCACAGTTTTTTTTTTATGTAACCACTTCTGTGTTTAAAATATACGTAGATTCACATGATCAGACAATTTACCAAACAATGCAAATCAAATTCGTGGTTTTGCAATATTTATTGGAAATTACACACATCTTAGTAAAATTAGACAAATCTGACCATCAGAATGAAGAAGCAACAGTCAGGCCCGTAAGGTTGTGGGGGAAGTCCCGATTTCAAGAGAAAATAAAACATGAACAGTTCCAAATAAACTATTGCACACTGTGCACACCACACCTCATTCCTGCCCACTAAAACTGTCTAGCTAGTTTGTGCATTTGAATTCATGACCGATAAATCATCGACAGTTTATTATTTTTTCTTACCGCTGACATGTGCATGGCGCGTCAAATTTGAAAAGTGAATGACGATACGGAAATGACGTCAGCTGTCCATCCACTGGTGTCCAGCCACTGGTGTCTAGCAAGAAGTGAGTCTGCGGGGCTGCAGCTGGATGCCTCTCGTTGTGTTTCTCGTTTCATGTGTTACAATACTGATAAATCTACAAGGTATATAACATCCTGAAGACTTCTCAGTTTTTCAAAATAAAAGTAAGTCGAGTTTATAGAGTAAGTAGATCCTGTCGGGTCAAAAGTAACACTTGTTAGTTTTGTCCCGCTGCTTATACTGTGTATAATATGGTAAAAAATGTATATTATTCTAATTTGATTTAATTTATTTTCATAGTGTTCAAACTATTGAATTTTTTTTTAGTCTCAGCAATTTAAGTTTGTACTGTTGGTTGCTTTTGAAACATTTGATAAAACTGAAATTTAAAATAAAAATGTAATTTAATTATTTTTTACAAAGATAAATGACAAAATAAGTTTGCAGTTACATATTAAAGAGGTCATAGTAATATATATTTAATAAAAACAAGTGTAACACAAAAATCTATCATGTTTTGTTGTGTTACTTTTGACCCACCTGTGTGTTACTTTCGTCCCTGCTGTCAAGGTCAAAAGTAACAATCCACTACTCTTGTTTAAAGTGAAATTATACAGAAGTCGTTTTACATTTGTTCAAAATTTCAGCTGGTTTTGATAGACCACACTTGTGAATTATTGACCACAGCAAAAATATATCTCTGTCTAAAACATTAACTTTTAAAATTAAGTTTTTCTGAAAATGGCCCCTGCTCACCCCTATTTATGTTAAGTGAAGTCAAGAAAGACTCATATATATATATATTTTAGTTTTTTAAAACACAACAGTTCAACTTAAAATGTCAGGAGATACATTGTTGACGTTACTTTTAAAAATGCACTTCCAATAAAGTGAGTGTTGGCAAAACCGGTTGTCATTTTTAATGTTGAGGCAGTGGGGGTGTTGGCAGCTACTGGAATGTAACTAACAAAGTAACTTGTAATCTAACTTAGTTACTTTTAAAATCAAGTAATCTGTAAAGTAACTTAGTTACTTTTTAAAGAAGTAATCAGTAATCAGTAATCAGATTACTTTTTCAAAGTAACTGTGGCATCACTGCCCAAGACTATCAAAAGTGTCTAAAAGTGGAAGATCCTTTTCCTACTTAGCCCCTAAGCTCTGGAATGATTTACCAACCGATGTCCGAGAATCAGACACAGTCGATAACTTTAAATCTAGACTTAAAACTTTTCTCTTCAACAAATCATTCGCATAATTTGTCTAGTAAAGGTACTTAACTCGCAATAGTTATTTTTACCGAACAAAGCACTCACAGTCATAACACAGACCAACCAAATAAATAAATAAAAACCTTATCAGCATGAACACTTCAAAATGAATTGCATTAAATAGTTTGCCACCGTTTGCCACTGAACCTGCATTAACGACGACATTGGGGCCACTGGCCTTAGTCAAACGGGTTGGCACGTATGGTCGGGTTGCGATTTTGGCGCTTTCGTGTGTCTTGTGAATAGTATGCCATACAGACCCGTTTGCCACTGAACCTGCATTAACGACGACAGTGGGGCCTCCAGCCTTAGTCAAACGGGTTGGCACGTACGGTCGGGTTGCGATTTTGATGCTTTCTTGTATCTTCGAAATATTATGCCATACAGGCCCGTTTGCCACTGAACCTGCATTAACGACGAGAGTGGGGCCTCCAGCCTTAGTCAAACGGGTTGGCACGTATGGTCGGGTTGCGATTTTGGCGCTTTCTTGTATCTTGCGACTAGTATGCCATACAGACCCGTTTGCCACTGAACCTGCATTAACGACGACAGTGGGGCCTCCAGCCTTAGTCAAACGGGTTAGCACGTATGGTCAGGTTGCGATGTTGGCGTTTTCTCATGGTCTTGTGACTAGTATGCAATATAGACCCGTTTGCCACTGAACCTGCATTAACGACGACAGTGGGGCTTCAAGCCTTAGTCAAATGAGTCGACAGGTTTCATTTTCTCTTTAAGATCGGAAGGTGACCCTTAGTTACCATATATACCTTCGCATTGGGCCCCCAATTTGCTAAATCCTCAACTGTTGATAACATAATTATGCTGCAATAGTTAGCCTGTCTGGAACTAAGCTGATTTAAACCACAACACTTTGTGACACTTGCATTACATGTGAACGCCCCCGACGCTAATATGATTTTGTTTTTCTCTCCCTGTCTCGTCCTCGACCCCGAGGACAATGAGACAAATAGACCCAGTTCCGGTAAATGTGAAAGTCGGCACACCTTTGATCTATTGGTCGTCCTTCAACGTGATTAATCTCCGCTTAATCTCCTTATCCGTTTATATGTGAATATATATATATCTCCCAAGGTTTTTTTTCTCCTAGGACTTTTTTATTTCCCCGGCTTAAAAGCCCGGGTTTTTTTCTCCTAGGGTTTTTTTTAACCCGGGGAGGCAGCCTTTTTGGGCTTAACTTAGCTTCCTCTTCTAGACGTTACATTAGTAATACGCTCACTTATAATGTTGAGTCATAGCAGCAGCAAATTTAACTGCTTATGCTATCGTGTATTATGTTTTGCTATCTGTCGTTTTTATGTGCTTTTCATGGCTTCTATTAATGTAAAGCTGCTTTGAAACAATTAACTATTGTGAAAAGCGCTATATAGATAAAATTGAATTGAATTGGGCTGCACGCGATTCTATGCGTAATGTATTATTTTCTGTGGCGTCTATGAAGGTAATATAATATCACATTAACCTTATGGAGCAATTCTGCTGCGTAGTTTGCAGTCATTTTCAATCACTGTAACAGAGAGCAACGAATGACGTGACAGACAACTGGTTTTCCAGTGCGATTCCATTCACACGCCACAGCTTCTCTGTAAATATGGTTGTGAAACCCGAAAATGTACGCGTGTGAGGTCGGTTATATAATGCGTTTGTCAAACCTGTAAATAACCGAATTGCGTGTGAACGGAACCGTCTTGAGGAGTATTATGGTACCGTGTGAATGCAGCCATAGTTTCAATCATTCGCTTCATCTTTCCTATTAACCTTATTTTTCACGACAACAAGGGCGGTGCCATTGCGCTCATTTTGTCAACGTACTTCCGGCTGCATAGATGATGAAAGGCTGAGGCAGTGGCGGAAGGCGTTAAACTTAGAAAGCTCACTCAAGCGCCTTTACGCTTGTTTCTTACCAATTTTAACGGACAGGAAGCCGACTGAGGAACACCCTTATCCAGAGTAATAGTTCGGCTACAATGTTCCGGTAACTTAAAACCACGTTGGGTGTTGAAAAGGTGGTCAGTTTCAGGTAAGCTAACTTATCTAACTATGTGCTTGTTCGGCCAACGCTAGATTTGTGAAGTCTGTTCTACGAATACACTTAAGATCAGTAACGTTAGTTAATAATATGCAACTATTTTGAATGATTTTCATTGCCCACCTATATTTTTATTTTTACGGTAGTACAACAAGATATTATAGTACATTACATTCTTACAGTACCTCACGTGATTCCTATAAGTTACCGAGATTTCAGATGCTAGGAGTTCATTTGTCATTCAGATATTGAATGTATCTGTCGTTTTTCTCTGCTTTTACTGCTTCTATTAATGTAAAGCTGCTTTGAAACAATTGAGTATTGTGAAAAGCGCTATATAAATAAAATTGAATTGAATTGAATTGAATAATGACCTATTAAAGAGCCACACAGATCCAAAATCGAAACTAACCTTTATTGCAGTGTGTCGTGTAGCTGTCCATCAATGTAAACAACGTGTAAAGTAGTTGAACCAAAAAGTGCAGGATTAATAAAGTTATTGGCTTCTAAAGCAGAGTCGACTCTGAATTGCTGAAACGAGTCATTATATGTATTGAATCTAGGGATGCTGTCAGTACCCGATCCGTGCCGCCTGTCCAATCTGTTTTGCGCATGCGCATAATTGCGTAGTAGAAAACGTCATCATTTCACTGTGCGATTGGTACCACGCATGCGTTGAAACACTTTACGGCCAAGCATAACAACTGGCAGCGTATTTTTGTAGGCTACACTTTTGTGTAGTTAATAAAGACTCTTTTTAAACATATTTAAATGAAGACTTTTTTTAAAGACATATTTAAATGAAGGCAATTATCCGAAACCGCATCCCAGCTAACATACAGCGGCTAATGGTTCATAATCGTTAAATCACTCTAACCAAAATGTCTTTCAACAGAATAATAAACAATATACAATAGCAACTGCAAATGTATTATTTTCAGTAAACAGAATAAATATACAAATCCATTTACATTTATCAGATGCATTTAACCAACGTGACTTTCAGTTTACACTTTTTTTCTGTACCCATGCAAAAGTTATCTATAATTTTTTTTACCATAATTTGCAGTAAAACCACAGTAAAAATAAAATCAACCATGGTTTATTAATAAATAAAAAATAATCATGCTCTTACAACAGCATATAGAAGTGCATTTTAGTAACCACAAACTTTACCATGATTTAAAATAATATGGTTACCACAGTTTCACTCCAGCATTACTATAATGTTACTGTAGTAGAACCATGGTTACAAAACCTTGGTTTGAAATAAGATATGCAGTTTTACCATAATAAAACCAATGCATGTTTCAAGGTTACAAAAAATCCCTTAATCAGTCTGAGGTAACAGTGACTCACTGAGGAGAATGTTCTGGAAACAAAACAATATTAATTTCACAATAGCTCTAAGTTAATACAAGTCATGTGTTTAAAGTCCTGTTCAGTTAAAAGACAATTATTATTATAGGGTAAGTTGGCAGAATTTCAACCCACTTTGTGTTGTTACAATGTCTGTAATTTGAAAATGAACCATTTGGATGATGCAAAACATAATTTTGGCAAAGAATTGTGGATAAAAAAATGGGAATAAATCAGCACAATTAACTCAAGAATAAAGAGGAAACATTTTCTGTTCAAATGTTAGCATCTATTGTATTTGTAACAATATAAAGTGGGTTAAAAATCGGCAAACTTGCGCTTTGGGGCAGTAATTACAATATTATATTTGGCAATTTTGTATGTCCATCTATTGTTGCCATTGTCTTAAGCCTCTGTGAGTGTTGGCATCATCTGAAGTCTTCACAAATGAAGCTGGATCCAAAAAGGAGCTTCTGTAACCTCTAGTAATTTTAGGATGTGTATCCTGATGGGGAAAAAAACAGGAAAGGAAAATTAGAAGGATGAGGATTACTGTGGTTCATATTATTTCAAGCAAAAGCTTATGTGCACTTCTTATTTCATCACTGGAGAACAAGGTCATAAGATGTGTATGTGAATGCTTGGCTTAGAAGAGGTGTTTTTCTTAATTAAGACTGGTAGAGTTTAGGAGTAAACTCTTAACTGTTTTTGTTAAAAAACAGTTTAACTGTTTTTGTTAAAGTGCAACTATGGTCTGATTCACTTTTTTTGCATTTCCTTTGGTGTGTAAGTGTGTATTAGTAAATGTTAACGATATGCTAAAGGTATAAACCCCAAAGTAAACGATGACACAAGTTATTGCCTCCAATGTTAATATCTTTTATTGGACTACAAACACACGGATTGTAGGCAACAGTTTACTTCCTGGGATTGGTGATGTAGCCAAGACCGACATTATCATAATTCTTCCCACTTTGGCCTGTAAGTTAACTCCTGTTAGCATTGCGAGCAATTTTTTTTAAACATGGTAAGGAGCGTCACAATGTACAGATTAGCTGGTCAATTAGGGACACAGAGCTTTTTAAATCAATGAGTTCTGTACAAAATCAATGCGTTTGAGGAAGGAGGGAAATCTAAACCTACAAAAATGTACGGTATGTGGAAAATATATATTTTTTACTAGAAACCACGCAAACACATTGTATTATACCAAATACACAAGATAACATTGTTTTTTAGCAATGAAATGGGTGCATTTTAAATAAATAAACCACAACCTTAAACCTTTGAACAGCAATGTATTAGTTTGAGGTTCTACTTACTAGTCATAGGATTCATAGCACCTTAGAGAAGTTTTCTGACAGGTCTGCTTCAACTATGCTGCATAGCCATCAGCATGGACAAACCTACAAACATAACATTTAATTTGTCACAAAGCAAACAATAGTATGCAGTGCGAGATTCATTAAATGGAAACAACCAAGAGCAGATGTAAAACACTGAAAAGAAAATAATAGTATACAAAAGATGATTGTCTGAAAAATAGATGATTTATTAATTTATTGATTTATTGGTCTGTCTGTCTGTCCAATGTTATCTCAACTAACTTACCATCTACAACGAAGTGGTTGGCCACCCGCATGACTCTCTTCCAGTCAACCGCGACATCGACATCCCACTTAGTAGGTACTGCCGAAGGGCAGCATGAAATAACTACTGGTCCATGTTGGTCCTTTATACGAATGCCTAAAAAAAAAAGATATCTTCACTCACCATATGCTGCTACAATGTTAACACATAGATACAATGATGAAAGACTAAATCAAATTAAATAAACTTTATTTATATTGCACATTTTTAATGTGACATGCACAGACAATGAAAGGGATTAAAACAAAATCAGAGTGAGCGTCGTGCATCAGAGCTCCGTCGAGTTTATCATCCAAATCCTATTTTCTGACTACCTTGTTCCTATTTATATAATATAACATATTCGTTTATCTCAAGAATACTTTACCGTGACGACTATTGAGCAGTACTACCACGTGAAACGATTAATCACTGCTAAACACCCAGTGTTAGCATATAGCCCGCTAGCAACAACAAACAGGTGCCGGTTTTAGTTACCATTTTGCCGATCTAATGGCGGACTCATCCACTGTATGCTATTCAGACCTGTCCTCACCTGAGCGGGAAGCTGTGGAGCAGTTGATACCCGGTTATCGCAGATCCTACGCGAAGTACAGCGCCCAGTTCACCCAGGCTCCAGACATCCACAAGCGACCGAGAAGTGCAAAAAGCGAACACCCCTCGCGGTGCAGCTTCACGGACCGCGCTCGAGGGAACGGAGACGCCATCGCCCAGAATGAAAGCGATCGGGAAGCCGTGGAGGAGCCGCTGCCTGGCCGTCGCAGATTCAGCTTGCCTCACAGCACACTGGCTACAGACGTCCGCAGGCGATCGGGGCGTGCTGCGAGTGAGCTTCCCTCGCGATGTAGCTTCACGGACCGCGTCCAGGTGACCAAAGACGCCATCACCCAACATGAAAGCGGTAAGACTCTGCTTGTTATTGTAACCTGCATTACTTGCCACATGTACAGTTTAGCTTCTTCCATCAGCACAGAGGGGTTTACTTGTGCTAAGTGTATTGAAGTAGTAAGGCTGACGGAGAAGATTGCAGAACTAGAAGCGCGCATCCAAACGCTAGTTGATGACAGCAATACCGCTAATGCTACAAACGCTAATACCGCCAATGTTACAAACGTTAATACCGCTAATGCTACAAACGTTAATACCGCTAACGCTACAAACGCTAATACCGCTAATGCTACAAACACTGTTTCGGGTGCGCCTAGTGTTAAACGTAATACACATAGCTCGGTTCCATCATCTGAGTCAAGGGGGCCGACTAACTGGGTGACTGTCAGGCGGCAAAGTCGTTTCCGGTGCCCACCCAAGACCCCCCTGGTAATTTCAAACAGGTTCGATATTCTAAGCAACACACCGACTGAGACGTCTGTTAAAAGTGCCTTGGTCATTGGAGATTCGATACTTAGGAACGCGAACATTGAGGCACCAGCCACCATAGTCGATTGTATACCGGGAGCCAGGTCTTCAGACATTAGATCAAAACTTAAAGTGCTGGCTAATGCTAAGCGTAAGTTTTCTAAAATTGTTATTCACGCCGGCACGAATGACACCAGACTCCGCCAGTCGGAGATCACCAAAGATAATATTAAAGAGATATGTGAAATTGCTAAAACAATGTCAGACAATGTAATATGCTCTGGTCACCCCCCCCGCCTACCGGGGGGATGAAACTTACATTAGATTATTGTCTCTTCACGACTGTATGTCAAAATGGTGCCCTCAGCATAACGTAGGGTTTATAGACAATTGGAAACATTTTCGGGGGAGACCTGACCTGCTAAAGAGAGATGGCCTCCATCCATCTCAGGAAGGAAGGGCGATTCTCTCTATAAATCTGACCAATAGTCTTACTTCGAATACAGTCTGACTATCCAGGGTACAAGTCAGACAACAGACGGATCGGCTTAACCGTCCATCTGTTAGCTGCCGTGATATGTCAAGATCACTTATATCCCAGCACTTCGAGTCAATCTTACCAGAATATCAACACATTTCAACTGTATCTGTTCCCCGAACAAATAAATACAGAGCACCGCTTGCCACATCTGGTACAAATCTGATTAATATAAAATTAGAAAACATTACTTTAACAGATGAACCTCGAATGTTAAAATTCGGCCTTCTTAACATTAGATCGCTTACCAATAAAGAACCTATTGTCAATGAAATAGTTACAGACCAAAACTTAGATGCGCTCTGTTTAACAGAAACCTGGCTTAAAGCAGACAACTACATTAGTTTAAACGAATCCACCCCACAAGACTATTATTATAAACACGAACCTCGATTAAAGGGGAGAGGGGGTGGTGTAGCTACAATATACAACAACAGTTTTAAAGTAAACCAAAAATCTAAAGTAAAATTTAAATCATTCGAACTAATGTTGTTAAATATGGAAATAACCGATCGTAACCACAAACAGCTCTCTTTTGCCTTAGCTACAATCTATAGACCTCCGGGCCACCATGCAGATTTCCTTAAAGAAATAGCAGATTTCCTGTCTGAGCTTGTAGTCACTGTAGATAAAGCTCTTATCGTTGGTGATTTTAATATTCATGTGGATAACCCACAAGATGCACTAGGACGTGCGTTTATGGATGTTCTAAATTCTCTCAATATTAGACAAAACGTGACAGGGCCAACGCATACTCGTAAGCACACATTAGACTTAATTCTGTCACTCTGCCTCAATATTAATGACATCAAAATATCACCTCAGAGTGATGCAGTTTCTGACCATTACCTTGTGTCATACACTGTACTTCTAGATAGGATCACTCAATCCACAACATGCTACAGATTAGCCAGAACAATTATCTCCACCACTAAAGATAGATTTATTAGCACTCTTCCAGACCTGTCCCAAATTAAACATGTAGCAGATAACTCTGACGATCTAGATATTGTAATAGAAAACCTAAACAATGTCTGTTCTAACACATTGGATGCCGTTGCTCCCATTCGAAAAAAGAGAATCAAAGAAAAACCGCCAGCTCCATGGTATGATCATCACACCGCAGCACTCAAAAAGGCAACTAGGAAAATGGAAAGAAATTATAGAAGCACAAAGTTAGAGGTATGGCGTGCAGCATGGAAAGAGAGTGTTAAACAATACAGACAGGCTATTAAAACCGCCAGATCTACCTATCTTAGCAAGCTTATAAATGAGAATCATAATAACCCTCGTTTCCTCTTCAGCACCGTTGCAAAACTGACTAGAAATAAAGAACAAACAGAAACCAATAGTAAACTTCAACACAATAGTAACGACTTCATGAACTTCTTTTCTAACAAAATTACGGCTATAAGGGAAAACATCGTAGCTACCCAGGCAGCCACCACTCAACCCGTTAGTTCACTTAACACTAGACTACCATACGAACATCTTGATTCATTTAAACCTACTACAATAGATGAGCTCTCTAGACTAGTTACATCATCCAAATCATCATCCTGTATATTAGACCCCGTTCCCACAAAACTGTTTAAAGAGGTATTCCCTGTAGTGTCAACCCCGGTTCTAAATATCTTTAACTCATCGCTAGAAATAGGATACGTTCCAACAGCTTTCAAACTAGCAGTTATTAAACCGCTGATTAAAAAACCGCAGCTTGATCAGGGAGAGCTTAATAACTTTAGACCAATCTCAAATCTCCCTTTTCTTTCGAAAATATTAGAAAAGGTAGTGGCAAGCCAGTTACGCACATTCTTGACAAATAATAGTACATATGAAAAGTTCCAATCAGGATTCAGGCCCCACCATAGCACAGAGACAGCGTTGCTTAGAGTTACAAATGACCTCCTATTAACATCCGATCGTGGTGAAATCTCAATTCTTATATTATTAGACCTTAGTGCAGCCTTTGACACAATAGATCACAGAATCTTACTCAGTAGACTAGAAAACTATGTTGGTATCAGTGGTCAGGCGCTAGCCTGGTTTAGGTCGTATCTAACCAATCGCTATCACTTTGTTTATGTAAACGAGGAAGAGTCATATCACTCGCTGGTTAAATACGGTGTACCGCAGGGATCAGTTTAAGGTCCTATCCTGTTCTCGTTATACATGTTACCTCTAGGAGACATTATCAGGAAACATAACATAAGTTTTCACTGCTATGCGGATGATACCCAGCTTTACATCTCTTCACATCCTAGCGAAACACACACGTTTTCTAAGCTAACAGACTGCCTTAGCGATGTTAGTGACTGGATGGCACATAACTTTCTTAAGCTGAACTCCAATAAGACAGAGATACTTATTATTGAACCGAATCGCTACAAACATAATATGTCAGATTACAAGTTGCACATAGATGGCTGCACTGTGGTGCCATCTTCCACGGTTAGGAACTTAGGTGTGATGTTCGACAGCAACTTATCCTTCGATAGTCATATCGCCAACGTCTGCCGCACAGCATTCTTCCATCTTAGAAATATCTCGAAAATACGCCATATACTGTCTACATCTGACGCAGAGAAGCTTATCCATGCTTTTATGACCTCTAGAATAGACTATTGTAACTCGCTACTCGGGGGATGCCATGCAAATCAAGTAAACAAGCTTCAGCTAGTTCAAAACGCTTCCGCAAGGCTACTTACTCGATCTAAAAAGTATGACCACATAAGCCCAATTCTGGCATCTTTACACTGGCTACCAGTTAAATATCGCATACAATTTAAAATATCACTAATCACCTACAAAGCTTTAAATGGCCTAGCACCCTCATATCTTAGAGAATTACTATCAGAATACAATCCATCACGCACACTACGGTCGCAAAATTCTGGTCTCTTGATTATCCCTAGACTATCAAAAGTGTCTAAAAGTGGAAGGTCATTTTCCTACTTAGCCCCTAAGCTCTGGAATGATTTACCAACCGATGTCCGAGAATCAGAAACAGTCGATAATTTTAAATCTAGACTTAAAACTTTTCTCTTCAACAAAGCATTCGCATAATTTGTCTAGTAAAAGTACTTAACTCGAAATAGTTATCTGTACGGAACAAAGCACTCGCGGTCATAACACAGACCAACCAAATAAATAAATAAAAATCTTATCTTAACCTATAGTCGGATTGCGATTTTGGAACTTTCGTGTTCTTGTGAATAGTATGCCATACAAACCTGTTTGCCACTGAACCTGCATTAACGACGACAGTGGGGCCTCCAGCCTTAGTCAAACGGGTTGGCACGTATGGTTGGGTTGTGATTTTGGCGCTTTCTTTGTATTGCAAATAGTATGCCATACAGACCTGTTTGCCACTGAACCTGCATTAACGACGACAGTGGGGCTTTTGGCCTTAGTCAAACGGGTTGGCACGTATGGTTGGGTTGTGATTTTGGCGCTTTCTTTCTATTGCGAATAGTATGCCATACAGACCCGTTTGCCACTGAACCTGCATTAACGACGACAGTGGGGCTTCCGGCCTTAGTCTAACGGGTTGGCACGTATGGTCGGGTTGTGATTTTGGCGCTTTCTTGTGTCTTGTGAATAGTATGCCATACAGACCCGTTTGCCACTGAACCTGCATTAACGACGACAGTGGGGCCTCCAGCCTTAGTCAAACGGGTTGACACGTATGGTCAGGTTGCTATGTTGGCGTTTTTTTCGTGATCTTGTAAATAGTATGCAATATAGACCCGTTTGCCACTGAACCTGCATTAACGACGACAGTGTGGTTACAGGCCTTAGTCAAACGGGTCGACAGGTTTCATTTTCTCTTAAAAATCGGAAGGTGACCCTTAGTTACCATATATACCGTCGCAGTGGGCCCCCAATTTGCAAAATCCTCAACTGTGGATAATATAATTATGCCGCAATAGTTAGTCTTTCTGAAACTAAGCTGATTAAACCACATCACTGTGTGACACTTGCATTACATGTGAACGGCCCCTACGCTAATATGATTTTGTTTTTCTCTCCCTGTCTCGTCCCTGGGTCCCATTGACCCTGAGGACAATGGGACAAACAGACCCAGTTCCGGTAGATGTGAAAGTCGGCACACCTCTGATCTACTGATCGTCCTTCAATGTGATGCCCAGTTGATGCCTGACCAACGACCACCGGCAGGACCCGCTTAATATCCGCTTAATCTCTGCTTAAGCTCCTTATCCGTTAATATGTGTGTATATACATGTATATCTCCCAAGGGTTTTTCCCTCCTAGGACTTTTATTTTTATTTCCTCGGCTAAACAACCCGGGGTTTTTGTTTTTTTTCTCCTAGGGGGTTTTTTACCCCGGGGAGGTAGCCTGCTTGGGCTTAACTTAGCTTCCTCTTCTCGACGTTACATTAGTAATATGCTCGCTCATAATGTCGCGTCATAGCCGCAGCAAATTCGACTGCTTATGCTATTGTGTATTATGTTATGCTATCTGTCATTTTTCTGTGCTTTTACTGCTTCTATTAATGTAAAGCTGCTTTGAAACAATTGAGTATTGTGAAAAGCGCTATATAAATAAAATTGAATTGAATTGAATTGAAAAAGATGACATGACGAAACAATAAACATAAATAAGATAAACAGATAGAGATTAAAATACACCCCTACTGGAAAATCCAGCTAAAACCAGCATAAGCTTTAAGGTGGCAGTAGCTGGTTTAAGCTTGTCCTCCCAGCCTGGCAAAGCTGGTGGGTCAGCTGTCTTCCAGCCTGACCAGCTTAAACCAGCAAAAAACAGCTACCAGCTTATGCTGGTTTTAGCTGGATTTTCAGTAGGGAAACCAAACACTTGAAATTATGAAATGTAGTGGAGTAAAAATTATGATAATATACTTTAGAATGTATGTTTTCCAAAGTAAAACACTGATTAAAAAGGAATACTTAAACATTTAGTTTTATGTAGAAAGTAAAATACTTAAGTACTAATGTCCACCTCTGGTATCAACAAGGATTGTGGTTTAGCCTACATGTCACACGAATCTAGTCAGGGCCAATACACCATCAAATAAATGTTAGTTAAACACTCGAAGTTTTCAGGTAACCGGACACACTGCATTTCATTGTAAGCCTAACCAGCCAGCTAGTCTAGCTAACTACTACATGATGATATGAAATACTGTATATTATGTCTTAGTGACCTTGTTGTTTATGCATAAAGACGCCTGTATATCTGCATTAAAAACTTTTGAACGAACATTTCCGTCACTTACCTTAGCCTCCATATGTTCGCCGGTGTTCTTATATGACGCATTTCTTCACTATTTTTAAACTCCGGTTGTCGCGCATGCGTAGAACAGATCAGGTAGGGTCGTAAACTGTCGTAAAACAAGTTGAGCTTCTGCGCATGCGCACAATTATGCGCATGCGCAAAACAGATTGGACAGGCGGCACGGATCGGGTACTGACAGATGCATATCAATTAATCGCGATTAATCTATAGCAGAATAAAGGTTTTTGTTTACATCATATATGTGTGTGAACTGTGTATAATAATTATGTATGTATAAATATGCACACATGCATGTATAATTTTAAGAAAGAAAAAAATTTATATACTAAGTATTTATATTTATATATAATATAAATTATACATAAATATACAAATGTATATACATATGTAAACATTGCTTAAATATATACATGCATGTGTGTGCCTTTAACTATACAAAGTTATTATACACAGTACACACACATATATGATGTAAACAAAAACTTTTATTCTGCTATAGATTAATCGCGATTAATTGATATGCATCCCTAATTGAATCTCCTGCCACACGAACTTATCCACGTCACACGAGATACTAATCTCCGCCTACAGCCTTGCCTGCGGGAGAAACAAAAACTATGACCCGCCCACAGCAGTGTGTGAGTGTAAACATCAGCTCACGCTGTGTTTTCAGCTTGTGTTGTTTTCACTACCAAAGGAGACTTTTTCAAGGAGGGATATTCTAAACGTGTCTGGCTGTGAAGAATCAGTGGTTAAAATAAATTTTTAACGGAGGGATTTAGACGTTTGGCAATGAAAGATGGTTCAGTACCCACTTTATTTGGAACAACATGCGTCTCCTAACCACAACCTGTAAGTATGATTATAGCTACATACTTGCTTAAATGAGTGTAAAATGTCTATAGTCGTTTTTATTGCTTGGATTAATGATGAATGATATCGTTGTTTAAACTCTAACTTATATACTGTCAGAGTCACGATAGCAATGACCCGGTTAGTTTACATAAATGCTTAAAAGAGTGTAAAATTGTTAGTTTCAATCGTCGTTTGTATTGTTTGGATTAATGATGAATGATGTTGCGTGTTTAAACTGTTAATTTACTGTCAGAGAGTCACGTTAGCAAACGGCTAACGCATGCTTATTTACGGTTTTGCTATGACCCTGTTAGTTTAGATAAATGCTTAAATGAGTGTAAAATGTTAGTTTCAATCGTCGTTTTTATGCTTGGATTAATGATGAATGATGTGTATTGATGTTGACAATGTCTTCTCAGTAAATCATGTTAGCACGAGGTCAATACATGCTGCACTGTTGTTGGTCCGTCCCACCGATCTGTGGTCTGTGAGACTGATCAGTAATCTGTGCAAAGGCACTCTGTCAGTTGACCAATCAGAGCAGAGTAGGCTACTGAAAGGTGGGGTTTAGGCAGGCTGAGTCGTTGAATGGCTTCACACGAATCGTTTGGGGATCTCTGAGAAATGGGGTAATTTTAAATTTATATTTTGAGAAAATGACAGTGTTTTTTTGACCTTGCATGCATAAACCTATTGTCCGGGACTTATAAATAGTGATAGGATGCTTAAAATTGTTATCTTACTGGCTCTTTAAACGACATATTATTTAGCACTGCATTTAGAGGTTGTGTGTATAACGTTACTGTCTCTTTTTAATGCATCTCTCTCTAACACAATGTTCTGTTTAAGTTTGGGTGCATTTATATTCTACTGTAATTCTCATGATGCAAGTTTATTTTAAATGCTAACATAAAAATGTTTATGGTTATATTATTTTCATATACACTGAAATATAGATACATTGATGCTTGTCAGTGATGCAGTCGACAACTGAGGATGATACTGTGATGTTCCTGAACTGTGATGCAGAAACACAATGGGAGGATCCATCCGTCTCTGACCACAACTACACTTTAAAATCACAACTCAACCTGAAGCAACCTACATATGGGAAAACAATGGTGCGGTTTCCCAGACAGGGCTTATCCTGGTTCCAGGCTAAAATGCATATTTGAGCTACAATAATTTAAAAACACCTTGTACTGACATACCTCAACATATATGAGTGTCATTGTTTTGTCACAAGATGCACACCAGTCTTGTTTTATTGTAGGGTTTGTTTGTAAAAGCTAAAATGTCCTAATATAATTAAAGGAACAGTATGTAAGAAACCTATATCAATTTATCATAAAATGGCTTTGATATGTAACTAGACATTAAGAAATCATTTTCATTTCAAATACTTATATCACTGACAACAGTGGTCTGGTCAGGATATTGTCATTTAAGAAGTGGAGTTGCAGTCCTCAGCTGATGTTTATGTTGTCATTTTGTGTATTGGCCACCAGTTGTGTAATTGCAGTACCAGTTTTAGCCACAAGTTTTGTGATTGCAATACCAGTTTTGGCCACAATCCTACATACTGTTCCTTTAAGGCCTAGTCCTGTAAACCTTGTCCGAGAAACTGCTCCAATGTGTTGAGTTGGCACAAATGTACATAACTCTGCTGAGGAACAACCATCTTTGTCAAGTTTACACTAGGCATGGGCCGGTTACGGTTTCAAGGTATATTGAGGTTTTAAAAGGTTTCAAAATCACTCAAATGTTTTGTGATACTGTCTCCAAGCTATGAGCTGTGTTTATACAAATTAATTAAATAATTAAGTCATGTGATTGATTTGATGTTTACATTTAATATACATTACAAAATATTATATATTTTTGAAAGCATATTATAATTTAAAGGCTTTATTTTTTACCTGGCATTTGAAAATAACACATTTTAGTGTTGCAATGGCAATACCGCAACACCATAAAACCGTGGTATTTTGCGAAAGGTTATCATATCACCAGAATCTTAGACCAGCCCATGCCTACTTTACACAGGGTTGATATTGCATGCATTACATTCAGTTGCAGAGCACTTTACCAGTACATACACCAACAGCTTCCAGATATATGCTTGGGATCAGCTCTCTGATAAAGCTGCGTCTTAATTTATTGCAGGGTGAAAAGTTAACTGTTTCTTAGTCCATAGTTATTTTTATAAACCTTCATATGTAATCCATTACCTGGCTGTCAGGCAGTTATAATAAACATTTACAGTGTGATCAGATGTCATGCAGTAATATTAAACATTTACAATGTGATCTGTTGTGCAGTTATATTAAACCTTTACAGTGTGATCAGATGTTACCTGTCATGCAGTTTTGTTAAACCTTCACAATGTGATCAGATGTTACCTGTCATGCAGTTTTATTAAACCTTTACAATGTGATCAGATGTTACCTGTCAGGAATTTCTTAAACCATATGTGAGCTCGGTATAGATTCCCCTTAAAAGGATTTAAGTCTCCTGATTTGAAGGAATAAGTCTTGGCAAGTTTGCAAATGAATTCTATCCTGGTATATACAAATGAATTGGTGAGTTACTGGACTGGCTGGGGTAAACATTTCCTTTAAAAGAATATGAAATCATCCTCGCTGCGTAACAGTACACGACCCACTATGTAAATATTGGAAGGCATCAGTACTTGCCGTACTAATAATAATTAATAATTTTCAATGCTGCTCCATTAACTCCTTCTGACAGGACGAGATAATTAAATATGTCCCGGTTACTTGCCACGGCCGCTTCATCGTCCAACCACGTGACGATTGATGGGACAATATGAGACTATCCAAGAATTGTTAAGTTTTCTCCGTGCTCCTATTTTAAAACATTTACATCAGTAGCGTTATTTGTAATTTCGCTAAAGTTATAGTGAACTACAAACAATCTTCTAATTACTAAACTAGCTACCGAATGCATGTTAGCGGAAGTCGGTTGACAAAATGCGGAAGAGCGAAGAATTAAAAAAGGGCATGGCGGAATAAGTGAATAGAGGGTATGCATTGACGTCACTTTTCCACGTAACTACGCGAGAGCTCACCCGGTTGAGTGGCAAAACTTAAAACAAAATGGTTGGTTTTCATAGGGGCTGCTGTGAAAAATGCCAGTAAAACTGACTATTATCAGCTTAAATTAAATTTAGTTGGACTTGATAGCAGAGGTGGACAGTACTTAGTTACATTAGTTACATTTTCCAAGCATCTGTGCTTTATAAAGGTATTTGTATTGGGGAAAATTTTACTTTACTACATTCTAAAGCATATAATCACACTGTGTATTCTTTAATATTACATATTTAAGCAATATCGCTCGAGTAGAAGTGCGATATAGCTCTATATCATCACGGCTGTGATTAGGCCAGAGGCACGAGGCCGCAGGCCGAGTGCCGGAGGCAATCACAGCCGTGATGATATAGAGCTATATCACACGACTCCGAGAGCGATATTGCTTTTATACAACAGTTCGACGGCACACGTTTGAAAAACGAAAACTAGAAAACAACAACGGAGTTATTTTAAAAGCCTCTTTGTTTGAGAACTACTTCTTCCGCCACGGATTTGAGGGCGGCCAGAATGACAGGTAAAACTTTCGGCTGCTTTGAAGCTCATAACAACTCAATGGACGGAAAAGCCGTTACTTTATATTACCGTTTCTTGGTCACAAAGTGTAGTTTTAAGATTAGTTCAGTCGAGAATGTATATGTATTATATTTAAATCTGCAGTCGATTAGTAAAGATAGCGCCTGTTTGAACGTTTGCTTAGTGAGATTCGGTACGAATGAGAACCAAAGCATGAGCGGACATCAGTGTTCACTCGCCCCGCTGACCACCGCCCTCTCTGGGCTACATTTCTGACAGAGATACCCCGGCTCTCATGTTGGCCTTGTTTGTTTATGATCGTCAAAATGAGATCAAATCAGCAGTATTTGGTGTCATGATCAAACTATTACTTGTTTTTTAATTCATATTTAGTGTCTTTTGTGTTGTTATTGTTTTGGCGCGAGGTAAAAGTTAATAAAACTATTTGTATAACGTTACTATTGCTTTCTCATTTATTCTTAACGTGATACGAGCACTCGATTATTATTATTAAACTTTGTTCTTGTCAGTACTATATAAAACTGTTTTTTATAAGTGTCAGAGATATGTTTTTGCATGCTGCTTATAAATATACCAGTGGCGATATCTCATAACATGTTTTAATAGTCAGGTCACGATAAAGTAAATGATCAATGTCCACATTTAAAAGCTGCGGTGCTTACCTGCTGTTTCACGGTGTTTTCGCGTTCTGATAAGAAATATAGCTCCAGAAAAAAAACGAGTGTTTATATTCCTCTTTCCAAGTGTTAATAATCCACACGATGTGACAAGACATTTCTCCCATTAACTGTAACGTAACATCCAAGAGCGCTGATCTTTGACTAATAACTTCAGATTGGGGATTCAGACTGATTTATGAGCTAGTAAACTAATGAGATACACGGAGAGTGATTCAAACAGCGCGTCTGTGTTTTTCCATTCAGAGATGAGCCTGCTTAGGACCTCCATTCACTAGGTGGCGGAATAATACTAAAGGTGAAGCGGCTACAGTGCTGTTATCAGCACAATATCGTATGGCTCTTAGCCAATCAGATTCGAGAACCAGAAAGAACTGTTGTATAATAACATTTATTTAATACCTAATTACATTTAAATTGTGTAGTTTTACTTGAGTAAAAGTATCCCTGCTGAAAAAACAGCATACCACCAAGACCAGCATATGTTGTGTTTTGGTGCTGGTTTGCTAGTGAACACCAGCTAAACCAGCATCAGCACCAGCATTAGCACCAGCTAAACCAGCACCAAACCAGCATTAGGAACAGCATCCCATGCTGGTCATACCAGCAAGACCAGCATATGTTGTGTTTTGGTGCTGGTATGCTGGTGACCACCAGCTAACTAAACCAGCATAGACCAGCATAATTCCCATGCTGGTCCATGCTGGTTTGATGCTGTTTTTTTCAGCAAGGATGTTACGTTAAAGGAATAGTCTACTCATTTTCAATATTAAAATATGTTATTACCTTAACTAAAAATTGTTGATACATCCCTCTATCATCTGTGTGCGTGCACGTAAGCGCTGGAGTGCGCTGCGACGCTTCGATAGCATTTAGCTTAGCCCCATTCAATCAATGGTACCATTTAGAGATAAAGTTAGAAGTGACCAAACACATCAACGTTTTTCCTATTTAAGACGAGTAGTTATACGAGCAAGTTTGGTGGTACAAAATAAAACGTAGCGCTTTTCTAAGCGGATTTAAAAGAGGAACTATATTTTATGGCGTAATAGCACTTTTGGGAGTAATTCGACTCGCCTGAAAAGTCTGCTCCCCTTCTCATTCTCATAATGGGAGAGGGAGGGTGTTACTGCGCCAAGTCGTAAGTGGACGTAACCGCAGTCCCTCTTGCCGACGGTGATGTCATTTGCATACCCTCAATTTATTATGACAGGCAGTGAACCAGGTAGTGATTGACAGTTCTCTAATCCAATTGCGTTGGGCATTGTCAGATTGACGGCAACATACTATCAAGCAGAGGTTTTACTTTCTACTTAAAAGAAAAAAAAACTTTCTACTTAAAAGTATTTTTCAAGTATTTGTATTTTATCAGTGTTTTTCTTTGGAAAACATACATTCCAAAGCATATTATTATAATTCTTACTCTTTTACATTTCACAAATACAAGTTTTTGTTTTACATTTAATTTTTAAGTACATACTTTTACACAAGTAACAATATTAAATTAGGTATTAAATTAATTTTAATATCCAATATTAAAAAATACACCGTATGATTCTATTCTTTAGTGAAGTAAACATTTGCCCAATACAAATACCTTAATAAAGCACAGATGCTTGGAAAATGTAACTAATGTAACTAAGTATTGTCTACCTCTGCTATCAAGTCCAACTAAATTCAATTTAAGCGTATACGGGTTGCAGGTTTACAAACATAGGGTGCGCGCGCATCCAGGAGGCAGAAAGCCCGCCTGATGAGCTGATCCGCTACAACAACCTTAATTATTGACGCGTTCTTTATTGTTTGTATATAAATAAAACTTGATTTTAGTTTAATCTGTTTTTCTGTCTTTATTTTTGCAGTGTTACTGTGATACATGTATGAATTATAATGTTAGGCTAGTAACGTAAAAGCAAAGAGTATAGAAGCACAAGAGGGGAAACTCAATAGAACGTTCCATTGCAACACCAGCGCCCAGCAGCAGCCCCACGAATCCGCCATTTTGGAATGAAAGCGACTCGGGAGTCAACTAGAATGGCAATATCAGCTACTTTGTACATTAAAAGATCAAATTCAAAATGAATGATGATAACACAGAATAACATACAATCAGACCAGTGGTCGTTAATCCCTTTTTACAGCTTATTTTCAGATATTTAGACAAGTCTTCCACTTTTAAATAGGCTAATTTTACATACATACATAGCGACATAAACTCATCCACACATAATATTTTGGCTCCATATACATACACATATACACACACATATACATCTGAATTGCTCGAAATGGATTAAGTAAAAAAAACAGCCAACTGTCCAAAAGTGGCAATAATAGGATAACAGACGGGATCCAGGGGAATAATATGTACAGAATTATTTCATACCTAGTGGAGTTGGTAACTAATAATAGTACTAAAGGTGTAAAGTAGCATAAAATAGAATTACATAATAAAGCAAGAAAAAAACTACCTCAAATTTGTATCTATTTAATGATTGGATTCCACAGCTGATAACAACAACAGATTAACACATACATACAAGACAATACAGTGTTTTGTGTAGGTGTAGCAAGTGAACAAAATTTTAATTCAAGAAACTTACTATTGCGCTTCTGATTTGGCTGTGAGATTCGCTGAGAATGAATTGGCTGTGAGAATTTTCATTCCAAAATGGCGGCCGCGCTACTGAAGCGCCACTAAGTGATGTTGCCAAAAAAGAATGAGAGTTTCTCCTCTTGTGCTTCGATACTCTTTGGTAGTCGCATCTACTGGTATGTTAACATCAGGCACCCAGCACTGACTCTGTTGGTACTATTTTCCACACAACAACTCCTTGGCATTTTGACTTACAGACACAGCTACTAGCCTACAACACAATGCACGTCTCTTCTTTCTGCCTCTCGGTTGCGCGCTCAGTAGCGCGGCCGCCATTTTGGAATGAAAATTCTCACAGCCAATTCATTCTCAGCGAATCTCACAGCCAAATCAGAAGCGCAATAGTAAGTTTCTTAAATTAAAATTTTGTTCACTTGCTACACCTACACGAAACGCTGTATTGTCTTGTGTGTGTTGATTTGTTGTTGTTGTCAGCTGTTGAGTCCAATCATAAATAAAATTGAGGTGGTTTTTTCTTGCTTTGTTGTGTGGTTCTGTTTTATGCTGCTTTGCACATTTGCTACTATTGTTGGTTGCCAACTCCACTAGGTGTGGGGTATATTTTGTATATATTGGTCCCCTGGATCCCGAAACATTATAATCTTATAGATATAATGCTCTGTATGTAATCCTATAATTGCCACTTTTGGACAGTTGGCTGTGTTTTTTTTTTACTTAATCCATTTCGAGCAATTCAGATGTGTGTATGTATGCATATGGAGCCAAAATATTATGTGTGGATGAGTATGTCGCTATGTATGTAGGCCTATGTAAAATTAGCCTATATAAAAGTGGAAGACTTGTCTAAATATCTGAAAATAAGCTGTAAAAAGGGATTAATGATCACTGGTCTGATTGTATGTTGTGTTATCATCATTCAGTTGAATTTGATCTTTTAATGTACAAAGTAGCTGATATTGCCATTACTTGTAGTTGACTCCCGAGTCGCTTTCATTCCAAAAGATATGGGCTGTTTCTCAATTCCAAGAACGCAAAGAACGGACTTGCGTCCTCGTGGAGATCGGTCTTGCCAGGCGACCTTGGAAGAATTCCGAACTCGGAAGTTTTGCCGCAATGACTTCTGGGGCGTAAAGCGATTTGAGCAAGTCTGCACTCGATGCATCCTCGATATCAAGAACACATCCGGGTATTTTCATGCGTCCTCTGTCCTTGCGTTCTTGAGAATTGGAATGAACTTCGACCGTTAATGATGACGTAGAGCGAGGACACGAGGACGCAAGATCGCTTAAGAACGCATATTGAGAAACAGCCTACTATCTGGGAAGTGAAGTCAAGAAGCACACACTTCCTGGGGGTCGAGCATACTGCGCAGACTCAAACTGAGCTAATGACGTGTGTCACGTGAGCAACCTGTCTAAAGGTCTTTACACACCGGGACGTTTTTCGGGCGCGTTTATCGTCGACGTTTAACGTCTCGTGACTCAAGAACGAGCGTCAATGTGAGTGCGCACACCCACGCGAAAAGCGCGATGCGCAAAAGCGTCATTTTCAGAAAAACGCCTCGGACGCGTTTTTTTGGTTTGACGCGGCGCGTTAAAAGTTGGCCGACCAATGAGATTGGCGCTTTTGTTCACGTGACTGGCGCTGCTGAAGTTCCAGTAAAACACGACTTGGTGGCGCTCAAGCACAAAATGGTCTTGCGGAGCACGTGGAACAGGTAAACAACACACAAAGAAGATGCATCGAGGCTGTGGAGGTTTATGAAGGTGTCGGAGTTCCTCACATCATCGACTGAATTTCGAAGGTAACATATTAGAACATTCAATACATAGCTGTGTGGGCCATATGATTAGATTAAACTTTATTGTCATTACACAAGCACAAGGCAACGAAATGCAGTTACTGTAAGGTCTAACCAGAAGTGCAAAAGCAGTATAAAAAGTGCAGGGTATCAATAATAATTGCATAGGTGCAGGATTATGTAATACGATGTAAACACTTACTATGTATGGGTGGTACTATGAACATAATATACAGAAATGTACAAATGGATATGTACATAATAAACTAAACAGAACAGTAGTGAAATTAATATTTAAGTAGTGCATGAATGAATTTGTATTGTAGTCAGTTAAGAGTGCAATGGCTTAAGTTATTGTGAATAGTTATTCTAATATTCAGTACACAGGGGTGCAAACGATGCAATTCAAGTAGTGCAAATGAACAGGGAGTATGAAATAGACAGTCCAGTAGTGTATTGAACAGACCAGTAGTGCAAATCTACATTATAACTGTGCAAGTAATAAAAAAATATTATTGGTGCATTACATTACGATATGTAATGCACTGACATTGAACACTTCATACCATGGCATGTTCCCTGTACACCGTGATATCACATGTTTTGTTGTTTGCACCATATTATTTCATTGTGTGTAAGTGGAACCTGTTGTACACAAACGTGGACAATTACACTGCTTCATGTTCAAAGAAAAATATTTGGTTATTATATTCATTGCTTCTTCCTAACCCCAAATAGCTTGGAGAAATCTAAAATGCAAGCCAAACCAAAGGTGGGGTTTTAGGTGGTTAATTTGTGTTCTGTGTATAGGTAACATCTGCTGCATTTGTTCAGCCAGATAAAATACCCTGAATCTAAATTACATTTGTAATCAAATATTGACCTCATGGATATCGTAGCATGGCCCTCAGTGTGAAAGATTGTTTCTGATGAAAACTAAATTTATCTTTACAGTGTTCACAGCAATATTTCTGCTAAAATGATGTGAGCAAAAGTGAGGAGGCCCCAGCAAGCACGTCTTCAGGATCATCCAGCACCAGCCGTGACAAGGTCCAATGTAAACAAAAGAAAACGGTCCGAGACGAACCTCTGGAGACGTACCTTTTATGAAAAGATGCTAAAGAGAAAAAATTGAAAGCGAAGCACAGAAGAGAGAAAGAAGAGCACAGAAGTAGCGCTCTGCCAGTTTTGGGTCACACCTATAGATGTTTATTATATACCATTTTATTTAGTTATTTTTTGTAGTGTTTATACATTCAAGAAATACAGTTGAACATGTACATTTCATAGATATGTTTATTTGCACTACAGTTCACTTAGACTTCTATCATTGTGACTTATTTGCTCTACAGCTCTGCCAGTTCTTGTTCACACAAATTAATGTTTATTATATACCATTTTACTTATGTATTTTAAGTGTTTATACATTTAAGAAATACATTTGAAAATGTCTAATTTCTAAATGTTGATTTGCACTACCGTTCAGTTGCACTACATTCATTGTGACTTTTCTGGAGTGGACCAACATTTCTGAATCCTGTTTAATTTAATTTAAACTGTCATGTCTCTGATTGTTATTGCAAACTGCAGTTCATTCACAAAAATAAATGTTTGATTAAAAAAACTAATTGTAAATAACGTGACATTTTGGCACTATGCTTGTACATTAGTATTGTTGACCTTTTATTGTAATAACTACATACCTAATTATTGCATCATTATATTTATAGGCAACACTTACCAATTTGCAGGAGTATTAAAATTTCCTTGTTCTACCCACCCAACCTCTATAAAACGAGTATATTGGTTAAAATGAGAACTTAAATCTTTAGCCAAATCACAAAATACAATACATTTGGCAGGAAATTTGAGAAAATTGTTAACAGAGAAAATGCTTGTAAAAGATTTGTTAAAAGTACACACATCGGATCACCCATTACCTTATATTTTGTGAAAGAGTTTTAATTTTGATATAACGTGTTCTATCAAAAATAGTTAATTTTATGTGGAGATGCTGATATATTAACTGATGATAAAAGAATCGAATCAAATAGATCTGATTTAAAAATGTATTCAAGTTCACGGAGATATTGTTTGTACAAAGATTATATATATATTCAAGAGCCATGTTTGTTTGTTTGCCCGTTAACCAAAAATCGTATATGAATGGTTATTGACTACACGCGAGTGGCTCTCTTCTTCTGTGTGACAAGTGAGTGTCAGAACCATAGATATGTATAAAGGCTAGATGGCTCGTCCGCGCTGCTGGCCAATGGAGTGCAACGTCCGCATTTTGGCGGCCATCTTAGGACAGGGCGCTCGCTCACTCGTAGCATTGAGTTTTAATGATGCAGGTACTTTTAAATGACCATAACTTGCTTAATTTTTTACCGATTTTCAAACGGTTTGGTTTGTTATAAACGTCAAAGATGTACCTATGACACTGCATACCTATACTAAAAATAAAAAATAAATTCATGAAACATGTTAAAGCATCCAGAATTATAGCCACGTTAATAACGTTTGTAAAACCCCAAACCGTTTGAAAATCGGTAGAAAATTGAGCAAGTTATGGTCATTTAAAAGTACCTGCACCATTAAACTCAATGATACGAGTGAGCGAGCGCCCTGTCGTAAGATGGCCGCCAGGTGATGCCGTTAGGGACTCCGCCTTGAGCCATCTAGCCTTTATACATATCTATGGTCAGAACAGACGCATAACGTCTCGCAGCGCCACCCTGTGTACCGGCATATATCTGTATTGTATTAAGCGCCATCTAGTGTCCAGGCAGTGAAATTGCACCTCACTCGGCTCAGCGCCAGTAAAAATCGTTTGGGTGTGAAAGCAGAAAAACGTGACGTTAAACGTCGACGATAAACGCGCACGAAAAACGTCCCGGTGTGTAAAGACCTTAACTCTGACAATTGTAAGCCTTCTAATAGCCGTGCCACGCGAAATCTGAATCACCCACCGAATCTTGCAGAGACGGTGAGGGTGAACAGGAGCAAATTTTGATAAGTATTCTAATCAATACCCAGACAGCACGTTCAGTCTTACCGACGTCGGCAATTGGAGGGCACCAGCGGCAAAGTGTCGGTTGCAACATTGACTTTATGCCTCAACGTCCACCCGATTGCCTCATAGACAGTAAAAGATTGCATGCGAGCTTCTCTTCCTGTCCATACGGTAATTTCTCTACTGTGCGACAGAGAGTCGCAGGTTATGACGCAATCGTTAGCATATTTTTACAAAAACTGCTTCTACTGGGCCATAACGTAAGATACATGGTAATAGAGCTTTTTATACATTTTCGTGTAGATTTAGAAATAATGAATGAATAAATGGAGTCTTTAAGCGCTTTAGATGTAAAGTTATTCTCTGTCAAAGTGACGCCAAAATTAATGGGAGTCAATGGGATGCTAACAGCAGGCGGGGGTTCGCTAAGCAATGGCGGCGCCCGGGGAAGCTTCAATAAAATATGAAACCCTGCCACCCTGAGTTTTACTGGCATTTGCGTTGCAGCCGCTATAAAAGCCAGCCAATTCGTTGAACGTTTGCCACTTGACGCGGCAAGTTTATGGAATTACATTTGTGTCAAATTAAACGCACGCAACTTTTGCAAAAACAAACAAAAATATACATTGATAAAAGAAAAAAACTATCTGAAAATAAAAACAATCAACTAACTAGCAAAAACATTAACATCATCTTTAAATATACTGCATTCTTTGTTTATAGTTTTCTAAGTTTCACTTTCACTAAATATAGTTTTGAATGTGCTGCAAATGTTTTCGTTTTCACTTTCCAAGTTTTCGTTTGCGCTTCGCAAATTTACGTTCTCCATTTTGACACAAACCTCTCGTGAGGGGCGGGCTTAACAGCGGTTCGCTCTTATTGGCTTGTGAGATTTTGATTGACAGCTCATTGAACCGGAACCCCGGAACAGAAGGTGGCAGTAGTGCACCAATAAGCTGGATCCCAACCGCTGTTAAAAATAACAAGAAGAAGACGATCGGACGCTGTTTATCAGCGGAGCTGCAAGTAGTCTAAACAAACGGTAATAAGAGTATATTTATTTAATGATAAAACACGGATATTTTACACGTCAGCAGAGGAATAACAATAGTTCAAGATGAGTAATCGGGAGGCTCACGGTCTGGAGCAACAACACCATCCTCCTCGGCCGGACAATCGAGGCAACCTTACCTGAGGTAAGTTAAGTTTTTAATAACTATCAAAATAAATAGAATAATCCCACTGCAAGTTTTATTGATGTGCTGCTGAGGAGGTTTTTGCTGTTAGCCGTGCACAGGGTGACCAGCTTCAAAATTTCAGGGTTCTTATGTTAACCTTGTCTGTAAATTTGCGGTTTTCTAAAGCAACAATTAGTTACAAACAAGTTATACATTTTAAAGTATTAGTGTTGAATGACTATTGTGCTAGATGTAGTGATGTCATTAAATGCTTATTGTTTATTTTACTGCCCTAGACGGCGAAACTCAGGACGAGGCAGCACTTTCTGTCCCATGCAGTGGTTGACAGGCACCTGCTTCTGTCAGAGAAAAACGCCTTCAAAATAACTGATAATAACTTTGATCACACATGCATGCATCGAAGGCCAAGCAAATGAATTTAAAGAAAGAATGGAAACAGCAGTGCAACATAATGCTTACTTTTACAGAGTGTCAGTTGAAATGAACTCAAATGTCTAGACAAAATGTTTCTCCCAATAGTAATGTCTTTTTTATCATTTATAGATGCTGTTTAACAGTTGTTAATGATTTTACATGCATCTGAATGGTTTACAGAGTCTTAAAGGACTTAGTTCACACAAAAATGAAAATTCTGTTATTATTTACTCAGTCTCATGTTGTTGTAAACATATTTAAGTTTCTTTATTCTGCTGAGAAGATATTTTGATAAATGATGGTAAGCACACATGAGAGTGTACCCATTGACGTCTAAAGTACAAATTAAATCTAAGGAGGAAAATGGAGGACAGTCAATTTTCTATGTCATGTGATGTTTAAACACACAAAAGTTTCTAATCTAATCATCCATATGCCGATATATAACATGCATAACGTCTTGCATTGCATTTGTCCTTCATGTTTAGCTGCGTTGACTCTCAGATATGTAAAGCACAGGCAGACAGATGTAGTGAGAAGGCATGATATATAAAGATAAATTACCAGCACAACGCTATAAAGTGTTGCCATGAATAACTCTGCACATGCATATGAATCACAATAAGAGGGGAATCCCAGCAGTCAGAGATGTGTCTCCATTGTGATTACAGGTGGGAAATAGTTTTAAAGGAAAGGTACATCTGTGAACCAGCTTTTGTAACTTGTAAACCTGAAAATGACTTTTACAATTTAAATGGAGCACAGTCTTTGGATGACATCAAGTGTCTGTTGGTATAACTCCTAGACATTCAATGGTGATATCAAAGGCTTTTGGTCTGACAAAGGACAATAGATCTCTGGCACCACGACCACACCATCATCCTCTGTGACATTGTCAACAATTTCCTCTTAAAAAAGTTGCTCCACCATCTGAAAAAGAAACAATGTGTTATAATGCTAACCAAATTTAGTTTGATACATTTCTAAGGACACATAATTACATAATGCCAAAGTAACTATATGCAAGTACATGAATGTCAAGAATAAAAATCCTGATATTTAGTTAATGTCATTCCAATCTCATGTAACATAAGTCCTATTTACACATGGCATTGGATGAGTCTTGAGACCACATTTGCTTTAAGGGGAAGGGGACAGCACGCTACTTACTATGATAATGAGTAATGACTTTGCAAAATAGTTTGGGGGAAGGATGTATTATTACAGTGTTTTTTTGTTGTTGTTGTTGTTGTTGATTAAGAGTTTAATGTCATGCCATCTACCTGGCTAGAATTATGAATAAAAATAAAAGATGAAAAATGAAACGTTAATTCTTGATAAATATTCTAAAATGAAATCTGGTCTTACAAAATATGTGCAGTTCACCTGCCGAATCAAGCACTGTCTCTTCTTCCATTGCAGTTCTTCATAGTACAAGAGACAGCTGACCAAACATCACACCATAAAGGCTCAATTAATTCTAAAAAAAAAAGAGAAAAGTATGGTCAAATCGTAGCTTATAAAAAAGCAATGTCTGTCCATAGTAAATCATCATGTGAAGTATTATGGAAACCAAATTAGTGGCATTCCTACATTAAGGGCAGGTAGGCTGAATACCACCAGATGTGGTGCAGATATGCATGTTTAGAGTGCTGCTAATACGCCTAAATAAGACAATTCTGTCGTCATTTACTCACCATCATGTCGTTCCAAACCCTTAAGACTTTGGTTCATCTTCTGAACACAAGTAAAGATCTTTAAAATGTTATCTTTTCAAAGAGAGCTTTCTGTCCCACCAGTAACAGCAAACATTACTACCCCTTTCAAGGCTTCATTTTAACCTTGCAGTGCTCTTGTAAACGTGCATTAAAGATTAATTGATTTGAATTAAAATTGATTTAAACTAAACATTCGCTGCAAAATTTGTTCTCACACTTGTTCTTGTAGAAATAGCTAACATGAATTCTATGCTGAACTCGTTACATTTCAAATCTAATAAAAACATAAACTAAAAAAACCTAAAAATTTACCAAAGCCCCTTTAAATTGGTATTTTATATACAGAGAACAACATGAACTGGTTCAGTGCCTACCTGGAGAAATTACACTCTTTGGTCCTGATAAGTAATATAAAATAAAAAGCGGAATTAGGCTAAAATCTTACATTTGTTTTTTATGGACAATAATAAAGATAGAATTGTTTGCCTAACCACAATTAAAGAAAGATCATTATCTTTGCGTTTCACATATCCATTGTAAGCCTAAATGTGCCAAAGTAGACTATGGAACAAATGGGTCTTTTACATAACGATCTTTGCTCTGCTTTGAGAAATGCAATACCATTCATATACAGTTTAACACAACTGTTGCAGCCTTCACACATGAATAAATCTTGCAGTGGGATTATTCTATTTATTTTGATAGTTATTACAAACTTACCTCAGGCTGCCTCGATTGTCCGGCCGAGGAGGATGGTGTTGGTGCTTTGGACCGTGAGCCTCTCGATTACTCATCTTGAACTATTGTAATTCCTCTGCTGACGTGTAAAATATCCGTGTATTATCAATAATGTTCTTTAATATACTCTTATTACCGTTTGTTTAGACTACTTGCAGCTCCGCTGATAAACTGCGTCCGATCGTCTTCTTCTTGTTATTTTTAACAGTGGTTGGGATCCAGCTTATTGGCGCACTACCGCCACCTTCTGTTCCGGGGTTCCGGTTCAATGAGCTGTCAATCAAAATCTCACAAGCCAATAAGAGCGAACCGCTGTTAAGCCCGCCCCTCACGAGAGGTTTGTGTCAAAATGGAGAACGTAAATTTGCGAAGCGCAAACAAAAAATTGGAAAGTGAAAACGAAAACATTTGCAGCACATTCAAAACTATATTTAGTGAAAGTGAAACTTAGAAAACTATAAACAAAGAATGCAGTATATTTAAAGATGATGTTAATTTTTTTGCTAGTTAGTTGATTGTTTTTATTTTCAGATAGTTTTTTTCTTTTATCAATGTATATTTTTGTTTGTTTTTGCAAAAGTTGCGTGCGTTTAATTTGACACAAATGTAATTCCATACTACTAAGTTCCGGAGTCGAAAGTTTTCCACGTGACCATGGTGACCACGCGAGAGCTCGCCCCGTTGAGTGGCAAAACGTTCAACAAAATGGCTGGTTAGGGACTGTTCCGAAAATGCTAGTAAAACTAAAGGACGCAACCTGTGAAACGAGACACAGCCAGAGTCACAAACTGAGCGTTTTTTACCGGTGTACATGTCGATGTTTTCGGTAGCACTGTGGTAACGTTATAATAAGGGATTTTCCAGTAGCCATATTCTCTTTCTGAAGTCTTTAAGTGGTGCCACTCAGCAGTGAGCGGACAGAACATGATGAAGGTGCGTTTCACTTACAATTACAATTTCCTAAATATAAATATGAATTTATTCAAGTTGTCGTCATATATTTTAAATGTAATTGCTAGTTTACAATATAATAATTTGTAATTGTTGCCATTGTTTATTCCGTCAGCTTACAGCACGCTGTAAATATAAATCTGGGAAGAAAGTCTGCAAGACTGTACTGCAGCATTTTGATGCACAGTACAGTAAAGAGCTTGGAGAGCAGTGGCATAGTGCAAGGTAGGCAATATCTATCTTTCCATAATCATCAATTTCTGTCAGTTACTGTAATTTTTAATTATAAATCTTTCATGGATGTTACCTAACTAAAGGTACAATGCTTTTGGACATCACAATAACATTTGTGCACAAAGTATCAGAAAAAATAAGACAACCTTATGTGCAACATTAAATTACACATATTTGACATTAGGGACATATTTCTGTAATGTGCATGGCTCACGTCAGGGGCGTAACTGCCCCTTTGCAAGATTGCCATATTTTAAAACCTAGTTCTTCACCACAATTGTATTAGTGCCATTAAACATTCACATTGCTGTGGGACAAATAAGCTTACACTTCAGTGTTTTTGGTTTTGTAATGATGTATGAGTCAATTAGTTGTCCTCAGTGTGAAAATATGAATCTGAACATACAGTCACTGAAAATGTTAAAAAATGCAGTAGAGGCTGGAAAACGAAAGAATGTGACTTGCCTGACAGATTTTTCTAAAGACCAGTGGCCAGTTTCAGATAAAACAAGAGACTCATGAACAACTATAACAAAACATAAACAAAGAGTTGTGGGTCATCCATGTTCCAACAGCAAGGTAGTCATTTATAGTGGTCTACCGATAGTTTTTTTTTTATGTCCGATGCCGATAATAAGAAAGCAATAATTATAGTAACTGAGAAACAAAAAATTAACATTTATTTTAAATAATATTTATGCAATCCTTTTAATAAAAAATGTGATGATGTATAAATTGTAATAAGGCTAAATAATTACTGCTTATTTAATCTAACAAAAGATAGCTAACATATATAACTAGAAAATGCACTTCCGGAGGAACCGCAAAAGTGTGCTTGCTCTGGTGCGGTCACTAACGTGATTTGTGAAATGTTACATTTTAGAATGTTTTTTATCTTGTGCATCCTCGCATTGGAGTCCCAAGTTCATGTACAAAGTTTGGTTTCAATACGTGAAAGCATTCCTCACACACACACACACACACACACACACACACACACACACACACACACACACACACACACACAGAAATGTATACAGGCTTGTAACCAGGGGTGCTTCCAGCATTTAATGTCAAGCCCTCAGTGTTTTCTTATTACATTTTTTTTAGAATTGTAATTTAAATAATTTTAATTTTTGAGTGAACAATCCCTTTGAAGTGCCATATTTTACACACTAATTTTGTACATAATATACCAAAAATCCTTTAGTACTTAAGATAATCTTAAAAACATGAGACTTAAAGGTGCAGTGTGTAAATTTTAGCGGCATCTAGTGGTGAGGTTCCAAATTGCAACCAAAAGCTCAGTTCACAGCTCACCCCTCGCTTTTGAAATGCATAGAGAAGCTACGGTAGCCACCACAGGACAAACATGTCATGATTTTGTCCATTAAGACTGTAGAAACATGGTGGCACAAAATGCCGACTTCCATGTAAGGGGACCCTCTGTGTATGTAGATAAAAACATCTCATTCTAAAGTAATAAAAACATAACGGCCATATAAGAGCCATATGAAAGGTCTTTATACACCCCTGATAATATAGTTTTGTATATTATTTTGCATTTCTGTCAAGAGATCCTTCTAAAAATTACACACTGCACCTTTAATGTAGGCCAGAGTTCACGTCACAAAAAGCAGCAGATATAAGCTGCATTTTATTGATCATAAGCTCATTTTTAAAATAAGCGATAGGAAAGAGCGACAGCAGCACTGATAGCCTAATATCGTTTCATTTCTTTACTATTTATGAATATGATTGTGTGTTGAGCGTCTACGACAGGGCTATTCAATTAGTTTGTCATGAGGGCCAGAGATATATCAGTGATGATGACGACATATACATTTAAACATACTCATGTTGTATTTTGAAACTGCATAACAACAAAATAAGTGCATTGTACAATATACTTTTTCTACAAACATGTATTTTCAAACTGCATACAACAAAACTTGTGCATTGTAATATGACCAAGTAGGCTTTATCTACATCCAGACATGTTTGTATTTTGTATTTTAAAACTGCATAACAACATAAGTGCATTGTAAGATACCCGAGTTCTATTCTTATTCTACATTTAAAGGTGTAAATAAGAGCCATATCTACTCACTTAAGTACACATAACCAAAAGTTTATAATATGGAACATAAAATTGTTTTATGCAGTTTTTTGTCAAAGCTTATTATTTCACAACCCTTTATTTAAACTACAACCGCCATCTTAATAACTGGCAAACATTAGGCTAGCTTCTAATAAGAGAAATTATACTTTTAGATTTCATCAGAGCAGTAAAATCACGTGTATGTTTGTCAGCGCGATATGCATACAGTGGTGCAGGACAGATGCTGGGCTGTGAGCGATGGCCGATTAACTTACTCGTTTAAATTGCATTCTTTTGTGAGAACGATGACTCGCATAATATTTGAGCCTTTGCTGTATGAGCAAGCACAGAGAAAACATTCGTTGTGGCGTTGACTAATGAATATGGATGATCTCTGTTCTTCTCTTCAATGGAGCGGGGCGTGGCTCTTTATAAATAATGCAGTAACATGAGAGACGGTACATCTCCCTCTTTTAATACAGTTAACAACGAAGTACAATATTTGTTTTCGATTTCACTTACACCATTTAAAAGCAGACATTCCAAGCATTATGTAGACATTTATCTTATGTTTCTATGAAAACAATTCGTTAAGTTACAGCTCATTTTTCTGACGTGTTTCTGAAAGGACGTCACTAAGAGAGAGAGCTAACCCGCATTATGTTTATTTTCTTAATTTTGCGAAAAGCACAACATTCTGTTTTTAATGGGAGTGGACAGAAAAAATACTAGACACTTTAAAGTTTTAAATGATGTATAAATCATATATGTAAGTCCAAAATCAGCAGAGTTATCTAAGTCTCTTTGCGGAGTGATTGAAAAATAAAGATTTTGCGGCGCCCGCGCCTCTGTCGACCCAGACTGTAAAATTAATGATAAAAGAAAATATTTCCCTCAGTGATTGACAGCATAATGCAATCAATCGTGTTCCCGTTCAACAGTAGCTAAGCATACGATTTAGATATATGTATCTTCTTACCTGAAGATCATGTAAATGGCATATACGCAGTCTTCTGGCAAAAGCTGTGTTTTTAAATGTGTCATACATTTCTGAAAGTCATGACTGTTTAAATACACTTGGCGTCACATGCATGATTTAAGGTAAAGTGACACTTTTTCGCGTCAATTCACAATCATTTAAATCATGCAGCTGTCATAGAGCCGACGCCAAACGATCACGCGAGCGAGGACGCGATACTGACGCGAGCGAAACTAATACGTTTACAATGTATTACATTGATGAAAAAGGGAATTAAACTTGTCGTGCCATATATCACTGAAATAAAAGAAAGGGATTAAAATATGTCTGAATCATATAATTCCTACCTGTATGTGAAAATGCACGTTCTCCAGAGAGCTCACGTTGATTCAAGCATTCAGAATATAAAATCCATTTGCAGTTTTGCGTCCGAAACCGCATACTGTATAGTGAATAAGATGAAGTTTACGATTCTAAAAATATGTATCCAGGAATCTGTCCATATACGATACGAAGCTTGGGTGGCAGCCGAGGTTACCGAGTCCTCCCATGGGCTCGCAGCAGAGTCTGAGGCTGCCGCCTCTTCTCCGGGCTTCTCTGCTTTCTCTTCCTCAGCTCTTCGCTGTATTATGGCTCTTAAAGGAACACTCGATTCTCTCAACAGCTCTTCTCTATTCCATTTTGCCATTTAAACCTTAAAACTACATCCCGCCATTGTTATTCAAACTTTTCCACGGAGCAATAGCCTGTTAGCTTAGCTTCTAAAGATGGCTGCCGCTATCTTTACATTCTGTCTAAAAAACACGTTTGAACGTAAAGGCTGCCCTCTACTGGTAAAGGCTAATGACATTTTTATTTTTTACACAGGTTTTAATTGGACATTTTAAAGTGAAAATAACATAATATAGACATGTTACTGCAATGTTTTTTTATCTTGGGCATCTTCACATTGGAGTAAAGAGTTCATATAAAATTTTTGGTTAATAAATGTTACAGACATATTGAGATTTGAACTACTTCCTGTTTTGGCGGCGTTGACGCACATTTAGTTTGGGCTGTGGCGCGCAAACGCTTCCGAAAATCAAAAGTCCTTCTAGTAACTTTTGTGAGGCTCGGTCCAAGGATCGCGTACGTGGAATTTCATGAAGTTTGGACAAAATTTGTGACCTGTGAAACTTTTTTAAGGTTTTGTGTTCTTTCCAATATGGCGGCCGAACGACATGGATCTGTGACTTCATCCTCTCAAGCAACTTACACCGGTACTGCCCGAACATTTTAAAGTTTGAACGGTGTCTCTGCGTCAAACGGTCTGGTCGCTAGAGCTGACACAAAAAATCTACCCGGGAATAATAATAATAATAATAATAATAAGAATAACTAGACAATGCAGTGCCGGAGGAACTGCAAAAGTGTGCTTGCTCTGGTGCCGCAGATTTAGTTTGTGCATCCTCATATTGGAGTCCCAAGTTCATGTACGAAGTTTGGTTTCAATACGTGAAAGCGTTCTTGAGATATAAACTACTTCCTGTTTGGCGGCGTAAAATTTTAGAAAAAATGTTTTTTCTTTTGATGTTGTTCATCCTCACATTGGAGACCCAAATTAATCTACAAAGTTTGGTTTCAATACTTGAAAGCATTCCTGAGATATAAACTACTTCCTGTTTGGCGGCGTAAAATTTTAGAAAAAAAAAATTCTTTTGATGTTGTGCATCCTCACGTTGGAGACCCAAATTCATTTACAAAGTTTGGTTTTAATATATGAAAGCGTTCCTGAGATATAAACTACTTCCTGTTTGGCGGCGTAAAATTTTTAGAAAACAAAATGTTCTTTTGATGTTGTGCATCCTCACATTGGAGACCCAAATTCATGCACAAAGTTTGGTTTCAATACGTGAAAGCGTTCCTGAGATATAAACTACTTCCTGTTTGGCGGCGTAAAATTTTAGAAAAAAATTGTTCTTTTGATGTTGTGCATCCTCACATTGGAAACCCAAATTCCTGTACAAAGTTTGCTTTCAATACGTGAAAGCGTTCCTGAGATATAAACTATTTCCTGTTTGGCGGCGTAAAATTTTAGAAAAAAAATGTTCTTTTGATGTTGTGCATCCTCACATTGGAAACCCAAATTCATGTACAAAGTTTGGTTTCAATATGTGAAAGCGTTCCTGAGATATAAACTACTTCCTGTTTGGCGGCGTAAAATTTTAGAAAAAAAAATGTTCTTTTCATGTTGTGCATCCTCACATTGGAAACCCAAATTCATGTACAAAGTTTGGTTTCAATACATGAAAGCGTTCCTGAGATATAAACTACTTCCTGTTTGGCGGCGTAAAATTTTAGAAAAAAAATTGTTCTTTTGATGTTGTGCATCCTCTCATTGGAGACCCAAATTCATGTACAAAGTTTGGTTTCAATACATGAAAGCGTTCCTGAGATATAAACTACTTCCTGTTTGGCGGCGTAAAATTTTAGAAAAAAAAATGTTCTTTTCATGTTGTGCATCCTCACATTGGAAACCCAAATTCATGTACAAAGTTTGGTTTCAATACATGAAAGCGTTCCTGAGATATAAACTACTTCCTGTTTGGCGGCGTAAAATTTTAGAAATTTTTTTTTTCTTTTGATGTTGTGCATCCTCACATTTGAGACCCAAATTCATGTACAAAGTTTAGTTTCAATACGTGAAAGCGTTCCTAAGATATAAACTACTTCCTGTTTTGGCGGCGTCGACGCACATTTAGTTTGAGCTGTGACGGGCAAACGCTTCCGAAAATCAAAAATCCTTTTAGTAACTTTTGTGAGGCTTGGTCCAAGGATCGTGTACGTGGATTTTCGTGAAGTTTGGACAAAATTTGTGACCTGTGAAACTTTTTTAAGGTTTTGTGTTCTATCCAATATGGCGGAAGAACGACATCGATCTGTGACCTTATCTTCTCAAGCAACTTACACCGGTACTGCCCGAACATTTTAAAGTTTGAACGGTGTCTCTGTGTCAAACGGTCTAATCGCTAGAGCTGGCCAAAAAAATCTACCCGGGAAAAATAATAATAAAACTTAAGAAGAACAATAAGTGTGCTTTTGCAAGCACACTTAATAAAACTTAAGAAGAACAATAAGTGTGCTTTTGCAAGCACACTTAATTAATGACAAAAGCAGTATTTATTTCCTTAATATTAACAAATAAATTGTTACTTTACCCAGTAAGAGTTGTTTCACTTTCTTAAAGTTAAACATATATTACTAGACCAAAAAAGATTTATGTCTGTTCTTCTGTTTTGTCTTTGCAAAAACAATGAAAACTAGAAAATGCATTTCGGGACGAACTGCAAAAGTGTGCTTGCTCTGGTGCCGCCGATTTAGTTTGTGCATCCTCACATTGGAGTCCCAAGTTCATGTACAAAGTTTGGTTTCAATACGTGAAAGCGTTCCTGAGATAAACTACTTCCTGTTTTGGCGGCGTCGACGCACATTTAGTTTTTGCGGTTAACTTATTTACTCACTTAAGTACACATAACCAAAAGTTTATAATATGGAATATAACATTGTTTTATGCAGTTTTTTGTCAATGCTAATTATTTCACGACCTCTATTTAAACTATAACCGCCATTTTAATAGCTGGCAAACATTAGGCTAGCTTCTAATAAGAGAAATTATACTTTTAGATTTCGTCAGGGCAGTAAAATCAGGTGTATGTTTGTCAGCGCGATACGCATGCAGTGATGCAGGTGCTGGGCTGTGAGCGATGGGCGATTAACTTACTATCTGTCTGATTATTTAGGCTTCAACGTGGCAAACTCAGCCTAGATTCATGAAGATTTTAACAGAGGTGGAAAGAGTAGCCAAAAACTTTACTGAAGTTAAAGTAACTAAATAAATAATTACTCAAGTAGAAGTAAAAAGTATGCAATGAAAATAATACTCAAGTAGCGAGTTAGTAGTTACTCATGAAAAAATAAATCTAGATATATGCACACACACGCACACACACACACACACACACACACACACACACACACACACACACACACACACGCAGTGCCCTCCATAAGTATCAGAACAATAAAGACAAGATTTTTCTGTTTGATGTGGAGACCAGAAATTGGTAAGATAAATATCAGTATACCAGAAGTTTAGAATGTCACATTTTATTAACCTTTGTTTATGTTTCAACACATACATGCTTTAACAACAAAGAACAACAGCATTAAATGCTGACTTATGTGTATTGTACACAAATGCACATAAGTGAATCAAACTGATCCTACATATTTTATGCTTTTCATGTGTAAACAATCAGGACACAGCTCAGTGCCCATTAAAAAAAATAATGCGACAGATTCTGTACTTTTGTCTCATGTTCATCTTTTAATGTTTAGACATTTCTTGACTCCACAGCAAACAGAAGAATACTTATGAAGGGCATTTCTACAGTATGTGTAAAACTGCAACATACACCAACAGTATACAGAAAAATGTAGCTTGTAGCTGAAATATCAGACAAGTAAACTGACAACAGTTTTGTA